>NC_082713.1:21263136-21573748 GCF_030144855.1 Hypanus sabinus | reverse complement strand
CATCCTTCCTCCTTTCACCACTGGGCTTAGGCAGGTAGGCAAAAGCCAGGTGACTATAGGCTAGTTAGGTTAACAACTGTGGTTGGGAAAATGCTTGAAATTATCATTAAACAAGAAATAGCAAGGTATCTGGAAAGAAATGGTTTCATCAGGCAGGCACAACATGTATTCAGCAAAGGCAAGTCCTGTTTGACAAACTTACTGGAGTTCTCTGAGTAGATAAAATGAGCATACGGTAGATAGAGGGAAACAGATGGACGTTATTTACTTGGATTTCCAAAAGGTGTGCAATAAGGTACCACATAAAAGGCTTACCCCTAAGATAAGGATGCCTAGAGTTGGGGTGATGTACTAGCTTGCTTTGAGGATTGGTTAACCAATAGAAACCAGAGAGTTGGGATACATGGGTGTTATTCTAGTTGCAACCAGTGGTGAGTGATGTGCCACAAGGGTCAGTGCTGGACCCACAACCATTCATGATATCCATTAATGATCTGGAAGAGGGGACCAAGTGTTGTGTTGATGACACTAAATTGAGTTGAATAGCAAATTGTGCAGAAGATGCGGAGAGTCTGCAGAGAGATATAGATAGGTTAAATGAGTGGGCAAGCACCTGGCAGATGGAGTACAATGTTGGTATATGCGAGGTCATCCACTTTGGAAGGAAAAATGGAAGATCAGATTATTATTTAAATGGTAAAATATTACAGCATGCCACTGTACAGAGGGACTTGGGAGTGCTTGTGCATGAATTGCAAAAGATTGGTTTGCAGGTGCAGTAGGCTATCAAGAAGGCAAATGAAATGTTGGCCTTCATTGCAGAGGGATTCAATTTAAGAGCAGGGAGGTTATACTGCAAATGTATAGGGTACTGGTGAGGCCACATATGGAGTACTGTGTGCAGTTCTGGTCTCGTTACTTGAGGAAGGATATACTGGCTTTGGAGGCAGTGTGGAGGAGATTTACCAGGTTGATTCCAGAGATGAGGAGGTTAGACTATGAGGAGAGATTGAGTCGCCTGGGACTGTACTCACTGGAATTCAGAAGGATAAGATAAGATCTTATAGAAACATATAAACTTATGAAAAGGATAGATAAGATAGAGGCAGGAAAATTATTTCCACTGGTAGGTCAGACGAGAACTAGGGGATATAGACTCAAGATTCGGGGGAGTAAGTTCAGGATGGAGATGAGGAGGAACTGCTTTTCCCAGAAAGTGTTGCATCTGTGGAATTCTCTGCTTAATGAAGCAATGGAGGCTACCTCAGTATATATATTTAAGACAAGGTTGGACAGATTTTTGCCTAGTAAGGGTATTAAAGGCTATGGGGAAAAGGCAGGTAGGTGGGGACGAGTCCATGCCCAGATCAGCCACGATCTTATTGAATGGTGGAGCAGGCTCGATGGGCCAGATGGTCTACTCCTGCTCCTATTCCTTATGCTTTTATGTTATGTACGTTTAAAGCAGAAGTTGATAGGTTCTTGATTAGTAAGGGTGTCAAGGATTATGGGGAATAGACAGGAGAATGGGGTTGAGAGGGAAAATAAAGCAGCCATAATGGAATGGTGGAGCAGACTCAATGGGCAAATGGCCTAATTCGTCTCCTGCGTCTGATGATTTAACATTTCCACTTGAGCTTCCAGCTGCCCACCATTTCAATTCCCCTGACACCTCTAGACTCCCATTGTTGTGCTCACCTCTCCATGAAGGACAATTGACCCGAAATATCTACACTGCTTCTTTCCCTTCTGACGTTGCCTGATCTGCTGAGCCCTGTTTTTGTTTTTGATTTCCATCATCTGTGGTTTTTTGCTCAAGTTCCTGCCTGGCTCAGACATGAGGAATTATTCCACTGAACAGCTATTGACACTCACCAACTGCATTCCTTTCTGTGAATAATCGCAGGACCACAGCCTTATTACTCTGTGTTTTATGATGGCTTCAGATCAGGATCATCAATTAAGTGGAGTTACATAGAGAATGTTGTAAAACATTCATTTCTATGACAGGCGCTAAGAGTGTATAAATAATTGTCTTCCAGAGTGTTAGTCATAATTGAAATATATACATACACTTCTTGCAGTTATCACTAAAGCCAAGTGGAAATAAAACCTCTTCCCTGTGGGATATTCAACTGCCTTTCATAAATAGGTATCACATCCAGAAAATGAGAACAGTCCGCTAGCTCTGGGAGGAACAACAACTGAAGCAGAACTAAAAGCATTACTAATGTTCATAAGATATTGGACTCATCACAATGACTTATGATATGTTGGTTTCTGGAATGTGTTCTTCTATTTCATTCTATCCAGACTCTACATTCAACAGACCTGGGTCAGTTAGAGGACATTGAAGCAGCTATTGGTGTCCGAGCAGGTAAGATAAGAGTTTTAAGAGATTAGCTTTATTTGTCACAGGTACATCGAAGCATCGAAACATACACTGAGATGTGCTGTTTGTATCAAAGACAAGGATATTGGGGGGAGGGTGTGTGTGTCTGTGTGCGTTGCGAGGACATGGCAATGGAACAAACCCAAGTGCAGAACACGGGCGTGGAGGCAGAGTCAGGAGGTGTTATTAACATAGCAAGTGTGGAGTCAGTATCCAGGAGTGATGCCTGACCTAGAACTGGTAGTCCTAAGAACCATGAAACAAAGTTACTCACACCAGAGTCAACCAACAGCTCCTTGTTGTACTCACAGGGTCTTGATGCTGCATTTGCTGATGGAAAGCAGGTGTGTGTAGTTAATGGAACCTGGGAATGATTGGAAACTAAATGAGGGGATTGAGGCCCAATTCCGGAAGTAAACAGCCAGGCAGGCAATCGCCAGAAGAGACCATGACAGTGTGTGTGTAGAAATTTTATGAATAACACTATCCTGGTGTCACAAAAAAGAATCAAATGTCATAATATATGTGAGTGGTGATAAACCTGATTCTGATACGGGTCTCTATTGTTGACTGTAAGTTGGAAGGGGGCAGGGAGAGGGGAATCATGGTTGGGAAAAGGGGAAGGGAGAGGGGAGGGAGCAGGAAGCATCAGAGTGATGTTCTGTAATGATCAACAAACCAACTGTTTGGAATCAAATGACTTTTGCCTGGTGTCTCAGGGCTGAGTGTATCTACACCAAACCACCCTGACCCTATCCCTGGCACTCCTTCTCTGCCACCTGTCCCACAACCCTCCTGCCTCTGCCCCTGGCACTCCTTCTCTAACAACTGACCCACGTTCTTCTGCAGTGCTCTGCATCCTCTGCTCAAACAGATTTACAAACTCACTCTCCACTCCATGTTGAAAAGTACTGTGCAAAGGTCTTAAACCCATCTGTAATGCCCTGGTTCGTATTTTACTGTTACGCTGTATGTATTGTAGTTAGCAGTTCTGTAAGAGCAGTCTGTTTTCAGCTGGTTTGGGTTATAAGAGATCAGGAGAAATGTATGCCATCCGATTAGGATGGTCAAATTAAAGGGACGTTTCCCTAGTGAGAGGCACTAAGGTTGGGCCTAGGGCTTTTAAATGAAGAGAGAAGACGCAGGAGAGAAAAAGTTATAGGATTCAACCCGGAGCAGGATCATGATTCGACAAAGCCAGGGGTGCAATCGATTGAGGATCGGTAACTAAGGAGAAGTTTTGAGCTCCAATTTGTGCACATTTGACTGTTTAATTAAAGTAGGGCCTTTTTGCTTTTTTGTTCTTTTTTTTATGATGAAGCCACCTTTCTCCCACTGAATGACTCTGGAGAATGAGAGCGGGCGGGTGTCCATACTGCGGTCAGTCCAACTGCTTCCTTGCCACCTGCCCCCTTTGGCCAAAAAAGGAGGCTTCACCAGTAGCAGGGGGACCTTGGTGAGCCAGACAACATTTCCTTTTCGTCCTCTGACCCCGGATGCAGCTTCAAGCCACTCTGTGTTACAACCAACAGTCCTTGCCTCTGCTAGCACTAGTGCACTCCAGCGCAGGGGGAAATTTCATGGATGAAAACTTAGCCTTCCAAGCTGGAATTCCTCGTGGGCCTTTGCGTATCCCCAGGGATACCCAGGCACTGGACGGCAGACTCCTGGCTGGAGTCACGCACTGCACGGCAGACTCCTGGCTGGAGTCACGCACTGCACGGAACCCCTGCCTCTCCTCTCCGGAAACCATCTGAAACAGGTACGATTCAACTTTATTTTCTCTCCTCAAGACCCTATAGTTTTCGGCCACCCCTGGTTAAGCCGTCATAACCCCCACATCAACTGGTCCATGGGGAAGATGGTCAGTTGGAGCTCGTTCTGCTATTCCTCTTGCCTGCAATCAGCCTCCCCCAGTGGAGGTCACTGCGACCCCATCCGCCTCTGAGCACCCAGACTTGTCCACGGTCCCTGTAGAATATCACGATTTGGGAGAAGTGTTTAGCAAGCAACAGGCCCTTTCTCTGCCTCCACATCGCCCTTACGATTACGCAATTGACCTTCTCCCCGGAGCCTCATTACCCACCAGCTGGCTGTATAACCTGTCCCAACCAGAAAGAGAAGCTATGGAGACGTACATAAATGACTCCCTTGCGGCTGGCATTATCCGACCCTCATCTTCCCCTGTAGGCGCCGATTTCTTCTTTGTGGGGAAGAAAGACGGTTCACTACACCCATACATTGATTACCATGGCCTGAACATTACCATAACGAATAAATATCTCCTGCCCCTTATCAACTCTGCGTTCGAGCCCCTTCACAGAGCCACAGTTTTCTCTAAATTGGACTTGTGGAATGCCTATCACCTGGTCAGGATAAGGGAGGGAGATAAATGGAAGACAGCTTTTAACACCACCCTCGGTCATTTTGAATACTTGGTGATGCCTTTCGGCCTGACCAATGCTCCCGCAGTTTTCCAGGCTCTGGTCAACGATGTCCTGAGGGACTTTATTAACCATTTTGTTTTCGTTTATCTGGATGATATCCTAAATCTTCTCCTGTAATCTCCAGGAACACACCCATCATGTCCGCCAGGTTCCTCAGAGGCTTTTGGAGAACAAGCTATTTGTTAAGGCTGAGAAGTGTGAGTTCCATGCTTGTTCCATTAGATTCCAGGGGTACATCATTGAGAGCGGGCAGGTGAGGGCGGATCCTGAAAAGATCTGGGCAGTGGCAGAACAGCACAAACCCACATCACTTAAACAACTCCAGCGATTTTGGGGGTTCGCCAACTTCTACCATTGCTTCATTAGGGATTACAGCCGGGTGGCAGCACCTCTTACTCAGCTCATCTCTCCTGTGACCCCCTTCCACTGGATCCCCGAAGCGGACTCAGCCTTCTCCGAGCTGAAGAGGTGTTTCACCTCCGATCCCATCCTGGTCCAACCTGACCCCTCTCGCCAGTTCATAGTGGAGGTGGATGCCTCTGACTCTGGGGTGGGAACGGAGCTATCTCAGCACTCTGTCCCAGACCAAAAGATCAATTTATTCCATATCTCCATCACCTCTCTGAGAAATTGTTTCCCCTCAGGTCCCATTTAAATCCTTCCTATGTATCCGAAACCTATGGCCTGTATTTTTCGATTTCCATTCTGTAGGGAAAATACTGAATGTATTCATCCTATCCATTCTTGTCATGAATTCGTCCATCTCTGTAAGGTTTCTGCTCAATCTCCTGTACTCCAATTCTGACCTCACCAAACCTTTCCCTATAACTTAGTCTCCTGAGTACTAGCAACATCCTCATAAATCTTGTTTTCACCCTTTCCAGCTTAATGACAGCTTTCTTATACAAAGGTAACCAAACTTCACACCGTAATCCAGGTGTGACCTCAACAACATCATATACAATTGCAGAAGAACATCCCAACTCCTATACTCTGTGTCTTAACTGAGGAACGGCAACATGACAAATACCCTCACCATTCTGTCTACCTGTGATATGACTTCCAAGGAACCATGTACCTAGCTTTCTCTGTTCTGCAGCACTCGTCAGGCCCCTACTCTTCACTTTGAAAGTCCTACCCTGGTTTCACTTCCTAAAGTGCAAAATTTCAGAATTAACTGGATTGAACACTATTTGCCATTCTTTGGCCCACCTACATAACTGATCAAGATCTTCTCCTAATTTTGACAACCTTCTTCACTATCTACAATGCCACCTCTTCTATTGCCTTCTGCAACCTTACTAATCATACGTTGTACACCTCAAGTCACAAACTAAATCCAAAGGTTGAAAACACTTAGCAGGGCAGGGAATATCAATGGAGAGAGAAATAGTTAACATTTAATGTCCAAGAAACTTTGTCAGAGCTGATATGAGTACTTTATCAAACGTTTCAAAGGTTCATTTTACAGTCAGAATATGCATGTGATATACAACTGTGATATTTGTCTTCTCCAGATAGCCATGAAATACCCACGAAAAAAGCAACAAAACTCGCAGACCACAGACCCCACCCCCTTCCCCACAGAAAAAAGACAGTAAAAATAACAATCCCTGACTCCTGAGCTGCATATAAAAACCAGCAACGATACAATCCCGGACCCCTTCACTCGCAGAAAAGCACAGCAACAATAGCAACACATCCCACATCATTCCCCCACAGAAAAAAAGCTACAATAATAACACCCACCCTCACAATTGCAAAAAAGAACAACAGTAGCATCAAAAACCCCTACACCACCCTCCACACCAAACTCACACATGAAGAGCTCTGAAAACAGGTAAGTCCCTTGGTCCTGATGGAATGCATCCCAGGGTACTGAAAGAAATGGCAGTAGAGGCTTTTGTAATAACTTACCAAAATTGTCTAGACTCTGGGCAGCTCCCAGCAAAGCGGAAGACAGTGAATGTCAGTGCATTGTTCAAATGCTTGACACTATCATTAAAGAAGAAATAGTGAGGCATCTGGAAAGAAATGGATCCAGCAGGCAGACTCAGCGTAGATTCAGAATCAGAATCAGGTTTATTATCACTGGCATATAATGTGAAATCTGTTAACTTAGCAAAAGCAGTTCAATGCAACACATAATATAGAAGTGATAAACACTAAAAGTAATAATATTAATAAATAAATAAATAAGTAAATCAATACAGTATATGAATATTGAATAGATTAAAAAATGTGCAAAAGAGGAGAGTGTCCAAGGGTTCAATGTCCATTTAGGAATTGGATGGCAGAGGGGAAGAAGCTGTTCCTGAATCACTGAGTGTGTGTCTTCAGGCTTCTGTACCTTCTACCTGATGGTAACAGTGAGAAAAGGGCATGCCCTGGGTGTTGGAGGTCCTTAATAATGGACGCTGCCTTTCTGAGGCACCGCTTCCTGAAGATGTCCTCGGTGCTTTGTAGGCTAGTATCCAAGATGGAGCTGACTAGATTTACAACCTTCTGCAGCTTCTTTTGGTCTTATGAAGTAGCCCCCCCCCCCCCCTATACTAGACAGTGATGCAGCCTGTCAGAATGCTCTCCATGGTACACCTATAGAAGTTTTTGAGTGTATTTATTGACATGTCAAATCTCTTCCAACTCCTAATAAATTATAGCTACTGTCTTGCCTTCTTTATAACTACATTGATATGTTGGGACCAGGTTAGATCCTCAGAGGTCCTGACTCCCAGGAACTTGAAACTGCTCATTCTCTCCACTTCAGATCCCTCTGTGAGGATTTGGAAAAAAGTAAGTCCTGTTTGGCACACTTACTGGAGTACTTTGAGGATATAACAAGCACAGTGGATAGAGGGGAACAGATGAATTTTATTTACTTGGATTTCCAGAAGGCATTTGATGAGTTGCTGCATAAAAGACTTATCCATAAGATAAGAATGCATAGAGTTGGGAGTGATGTATTAGCATGGATAGAGGATTTGTTAAATAATAGAAAGTAGAGAGTTGGGATACATGGCTGTTACTATGGTTGGCAAACAGCGGTAAGCGTGCCGCAGGGGTTGGTGCAGGGCCCGCAACTGTTCATGATATACATTAACAATCTGGAAGAGGGCACCGAGTGTAGTGCACCTAGGTTTGCTGATGATACTAAATTGAGCAGGAAAGCAAACTGTGCAGAAGATGTGGAGAGTCTGCAGAGAGATATAGATAGGTTAGGTGAGCAAGATAGGTTAGGTGGGCAAGGGTCTGGCAGATAGAGTACAGTGTTGGTAAATACAAGATCATTAACTTTAGAAGGAAATATAGAAGAGCAGAGTATTATTTAAATGGTAAAAAAAGTGCAGAGGTCTTGCATGAGTCACAGAAGGTTGGTTTGCAGGTGCAGTAGGCTATCAAGAAGGCAAATGGAATGTTGGACTTCATTGTTAGAGGGATTGAGCTTCAGAGCTGGGAGGTAATGTTGCAACTGTACAGGGTATCAGTGAGGTCGCACCTAGAGTACTACGTGCAGTTCCGGTCTCCTTACTTGAGGAAGAATATACCGACTTTGGAGTTGGTACAGACAAGGTTCACCAGGTTGATTCCAGAGATGAGGGGGTTAGATTATGAGGAGAGATTGAGTTGCCTGGGACTGTACTCACTGGAATTCAGAAGAATGAGAGGAGATCTTATAGAAGCATATAAAAGGGATAGACAAGATAGAGCAAACGCAAGGAAATCTGCAGATGC
The DNA here is from genome assembly GCF_030144855.1 of Hypanus sabinus. NCBI lineage: Eukaryota > Metazoa > Chordata > Chondrichthyes > Myliobatiformes > Dasyatidae > Hypanus > Hypanus sabinus. Next base: position 21,565,177 of record NC_082713.1, on the reverse strand, counting down.
TGGAAATTCAAACAACAGCACACACAAAATACTGATGGAACACAGCACACTTGTATTGTTGTTAGACAAGATAGAGGCAGGAAAGTTGTTTCCACTGGTAGGTGAGAGGAGAACTAGGGGACATAGCCTGAAGATTCGGGGGAGCAGATTTAAGGCAAAGCTGAGGAGGAGCTGCTTTTCCCAGAGTGGTGAATCTGTGAAATTCTCTGCCCAATGAAGCAGTGGAGGCTACTTCAGTAAATATATTTAAGAGAAAGTGGATAGATATCTGCATAGTAGGGGAACTAAGGTAGGTGGAGATGAGTCCATGGCCAGTCAGCCAGGATCTTATTGAATGGCGGAGCAGGCTCTACGTGCCAGATGTCTTACTCTACTCCTATTTCTTACGTTCTTATGTTAACAGATCACCCACCTGCCGATCAGCCACAGGAAAGGAAACACCAAAAAACTGAAAGAGACTGATATTAAGTACAGTCCAATCACATAAATCTCAGAACATTGAACTGTCCTGTGACTCAGAGTTTATGCCTGGTCTGAACACTGCCCTCCATTGGGAGAGATCACTGACCCTCTGGCTTCCATTTGGGAGCGATAATCACGTTATATCATTTCCCATGTTCATAATGGGTTAAATTAAACACAACACAGTTTCTGCTGAAATCCAGACATTGCAAATTTGCATGAGGCATGACAGAAGTCTGTGATTCTTGTTCAATAACCCATGTCACCTTTGTGTCTGCTTGCTAAGAGCATTCTGCTTTTTATTAAAAAATCAGGCTAATAATCCAACCAAAAACCTAGCTTCAAGCCATCAAATGTTTGGCTTCAGCAGCTGTCTGACACGGCCTTGATTTAATTTTAGTTATGTTGTCTAATTCGTAACCAGATTAAAAGTTCTTACAGATTGGTCATTCAGGAATGTAATCATGAGGTTGTTAATGTGTAAGGATCAATTACGACCAGAAATTCAGCAGGGAGTTGAATTGCCCCAGGTGAATAGAAGGAATACAAGACGGAAGGTGATGGATGAAGTCAGATGAGGGGGAAGGTTGGTGAGGTTGTGGAAAGCAATGAAGTGAAATGCTGGGTGGTGATAGGGAGAGAAGATAAAAAGATAAAGAGAAAGGAATCTGAAAGAAAAGAAGGGTGAACCATGGGAGAAAGAAATGGACAAGGAGCACCCAGATGGAGGTGAGGAGAAAAGTAAAGGGAAGAGAGGGGCCGGAATGGGGAAAGGAAAAAGGTGAAAGAAGAGGTGGAGGAAATTAACGGAAGTTAGAGAAATCGATGTTAATGATGTCAGGTTGGAGGCTACCAAGTGTTGCTCCTCCAACCTGACAAATGGTCTCATCATGGCTGCATAGAGAAAGCCCTGGACCAACAGGTTGGAATGGGAATGGGTTTTGGAATTAAAATGTTTGGTCACTGGGAAATCCAGCTTGTTGTGGATGGAGTGAAGGTGATTCAATGATATTGTTACAGAGCATAGTTCCCCATTAGGACCATTGAAACCTAGAAAACCTACAGCACAATGCAGGCCCTTCAGCCCATAAAGCTGTGCCAAACATGTCCTTACCTGAGAAATTACCTAGGGTTACCCATAACCCTCTATTTGTCTGAGCTCCATGTACCTGTCCAGGAATCTCTTAAAAGACCCTATCGTATCCGCCTCCACCACCATTACCGGCAGCCCATTCCACACACTCACCACTCCCTGCGCAAAAAAACATACCCCTGATATCTCCTCTGTACCTAACATCTTAAAACTGTGCCCTCTTGTGTTTGCCATTTCAGTCATAGGAAAAACCTCTGACCGTTCACACAATCAATGCCTCTCATCATCTTATACACCTCTATCAGGTCACCTCACATCTTCCAACACTCCAAGGAGAAAAGACCGAGTTCACTCAACATTGTTCTCATAAGGCATGCTCCCTATTCCAGGCAACATCCTTGTAAATCTCCTCTGCACACTTTCTATGGTTTCCACATCCTTACTATAGTGAGACAACCAGAAGTGAGCAAAGCACTCCAAGTGGGGTTTGACCAGGGTCCTATATAGCTGCAATGATACCTCTTGGCTCCTAAGCTCAGTCTCATGATTGATGAAGGCCAATACACCGTATGCCTTTTTAACCACAGAGTCAATCTGCGCAGCTACTTTGAGCATCCTATGGATTCGGACCCCAAGATCCATCAGATCCTCCACACTGCCAAGAGTCTTATCATTAATACTATATTCTGTCATCATATTTGACCTACCAAAATGAACCACCTCACACTTATCTGGGTTGAACTGCATCTGCCACTTCTCAGCCCAGTTTTGCATCATATCAATGTCTCACTGTAACTTCAGAAGTCTGCCACACTATCGACAACACCTCCATGTCATCAGAAAATTTACTAACCCATCCCTCCACTTCTTCATCTAGGTCATTTATAAAAATCACAAAGAGTAGGAGTCCCAGAACAGATCCCTGAGGCACTCCACTACTCACCGGCCTCCATGCAGAATATGACCCATCTACAACCATTCTTTGCCTTCTGTGAGCAAGCCAGTTCTGGATCCACAAAGCAATTTCCCCTTGGATCCCATGCCTCCTTACCTTTTCAATTAGTCTTGTATGGGGTAACTTGTCAAATGCTTTGCTGAAATCCATGCACACTACATCTATGGCTCTACCTTCATCAACGTGTTTAGTCACATCCTCAGAAAATTCAATCAGGCTCGTAAGGCATGACCTGCCTTTGACAAAGGCTGACTAGTCCTAATCAGATTATGACTCTCCAAATGTTCATAAATCCTGCCTGACAGGATCTTCTCCATCAACTTACATAGAACGTAGGACATAGAATAGTAACAGCACTTCGGCCCACAATGTTGTGCCGACCCTCAAACCCTGCCTCCCATATAACCCACCACCTTAAGTTCCTCCATCTACCTGTCTAGTAGTCTCTTAAACTTCACTAATGTATCTACCTCCACCACTGACTAAGGCAGTGCATTCCACCCACCAACCACTCTCTGAGTGAAAAACCTTCCTCTAATATCCCCCTTGAACTTCCCTCCCCTTACCTTAAAGCCATTTCCTCTTGTACTGAGCAGTGGTGCCCTGGGGAAGAGGCACTGGCTGTCCACTCTATCTATTCCTCTTAATATCTTGTACTCCTCTATCATGTCTCCTCTCATCCTCCTTCTTTCAAAGAGTAAAACCCTAGCTCCCTTAATCTCTGATCATAATCCATACTCTCTAAACCAGGCAGCATCCTAGTAAATCTCCTCTGTACCCTTTCCAATGCTTCCACATCCTTCCTATAGTGAGGTGACCACTTACCAATCGACCATGTCCAAGAAAGGGCATAGATAGCATGGTAGCATAGCTTTACATCACCAGCAATCACTGTTCAGTGCTCAATTCCTGCCAGTGTCAGGAAGGATTTTGCATGTTCTCCCCATGACTGCCTGGGTTTCCTCCAGATGTTCATTTGAGCTGAGCCAGAAATATTTTACCTAATGCAGTCAGAGACAAAGAACATTTCTCCATTAAGTCTGAATCCTATTTGTGTATTGCAGATATAAAACCTTAATTTGAAAACCTATTATCAGACAAATCCATTGGCTATAAAATCAGTCATTAACTGACTTAGTTTAAAGACTTAATAAAATTCAATGTTTATTAGTACAGCCAAATCAAATATATGTTGCTGCAGATCAAATACTTAGTTGATCTTTTTCCCATATATTTTCTCGTAGCCTATTTCAAACTCCTAATTCTTCATGTTGCCCCTCAAAAGCCATGAATGAGTGAATGTATTGATATCTCCTCCCCAGTTGAGACCATCCCAGTGAGCATCCATAATTTCTCCATGGTCTTAGACATCAGCCTACGAATAGCACTTTCCCATTTGGTCCAGAGAGATGTAATCCTTTGGCGAAAATCTCTAAAGTGAAAATATTCTGATGGGATTGTGGATCTTGCCATTGATTAACAACTGAGATGAGTAACATATATATGCACTTGGGAAAACATATGTGAGGGAAAAAAGTATGGATGATATGAAATAAAATAAGGTGAAAGGAAATATCACTGGAGCACAAATTTCCATGAGAAATTTGCTGAGTTTAATGATCTATCCCTTTGTTTTATATTATATGCTATTCCAGCTAATAATGACTAGTTGGGAATTTCCTAGCACAGTGAATATTCTGTGTGCTCTTGCTGGATGCCAAAGAACAACATGAGAGGGTGAACAGCTTTAAGTTCCTCAGCTTAAACATCATCGAGGATCTCACCTGGTCTGTACACACCAGCTGTGTGGTGTAAAAGCACAACAGCACCTCTTTCACCTCAGACGGTTGAGGAAGTTTGGTACAGGCCCCCAAATCCTAAGAACTTTCTACAGGGTGCAGTTGAGAGGCATCCTGACTGGCTGCATCAATTCCTGGTATGGGAACTGTACTTCCCTGAGTTTCAGGATTCTGCGGAGAGTGGTGTGGACAGCCCAGTGCATCTGTAGATGTGAACTTCCCACTATCCAGGACATGTACAAAGACAAGAGTGTAAAAACGGCCCGTAGGATCATCGAGAACCTCAACCACACAAACTGTTCTATCTAGTACTATCTAGGAAATGATACTGCAGTATAAAAGCCAGAACCAACAGACACTGGGACACCTTCCACCAAGCTATCAGATTGATCACAAGACAAAGCAGCAGGAGTAGGCCATTCAGCCCATCGAGTCTACTCCACCACTCCACCATGAGCTAAACTATTCTCCCATCTAGTTCCAATTTCTGGCTTTTTCTCCATATCCCTTGATACCCTGACTAATCAGATACCTATCAATCTCCTCCTTAAACACCCTCAATGATCGGGCCTCCACAACTGTATGTGGCAATGAATTCCATAAATCCACAACCCTCTGGCTAAAAAATTTCTCCTCATCTCTGTTTTAAATGGGTACCCTCTAATTCTAAGACTGTGGCCTCTTGTCCTGGACTCACCCACCAACAGAAACAGCCTTTCCACATCTACTCTGTCCAACCCTTTCAACATTTGAAATGGTTCTATGAGATCCCCCCTCATTCTTCTATCCTCTAATGAATACAGTCCAAGAGCCGACAAATGCTCCTCATATGTTAGTCCCTGCATTCCGAGAATCATCCTTGTAAATCTTCTCTCCAACATCAATACATCCCTTCTCGGATAAGGGGCCCAAAACTGCACACAGTATTCCAAATGAGGTCTCACCAATGCCCCATAGAGCCTCATCAACACCTCTTTACTCTTGTACACTATTCCTCTTGAAATGAATGCCAACATAGCATTCGCTTTCCTTACTGCCGATCCAACCTAGTGGTTAACCTTTAGGGTATCCTACACGAGGACTCCCAAGTCCCTTTGCACTTCCGATTTTTGAATTTTCTCCCCATCTAAATAATAATCTGCCCGATTATTTCTTCTTCCAAAATGTACAACTGTATGTTTCTCAACATTGTATCTCATCTGCCATTTCTTTGCCCACTCTCCTAAACTGACCACGTCTCTCTGCAATCTTTCCATTTCTTCAACACTTCCTGCTCCTCCACCTATCTTGGTGTCATCTGCAAATTTAGCCACAAAACTATTTAATCCATAATCTAAATCATTGATATACAGTGTAAAAAGAAGCAGCCCCAGCACCGACCCCTGCAGAGCACCACTAGTAACCAGCAACCAACCAGAAAAGGATCCCTTTATTCCCACCCTTTGCTTTCTGCCTATGCTCCACCCATTCCAATATCTTTCCTGTAATTCCATGGGCTTTCATCTTACTAAGTAGCCTCTTATGCAGTACCTTATCAAAAGCCTTTTGAAAATCCAAATACACAACATCTACAGCCTCTCCCTTGTCAATCTTATTTGAGATTACCTCAAAAAATTCCAATAGATTGGTAAGGCAGGATCTTCCTTTCATGAAACCATACTGGCTTGGGCCTATCTTGTTATGCACTTCAAGGTATTTCATAACCATATCCTTGAGGATCGACTCCAATAACTTTCTAACTACCAATATCAGGCTAATAGGCCTGCAATTTTCTTTTTGCTGCCTCCCTCCTTTCTTAAACAGCGGAACTACATTTGCGACCTTCCAGTCCTCCGGAACCATGCCAGAGTCTACTGATTCCTGGAAGATCATTTCCAATTCCTCCACAATCTCCAAAGCCACCTCCTTCAGAACTCGTGGGTGTACCTCATCCGGTCCGGGAGACTTATCTATCCATAGCCCATTTAGCTTCCCAAGCGCTTTCCCTCAAGTAAACTTGACTGTACCTAATTCTATTCCCTGAGACCTCTGGCTATCAGGTATGTTGTTAATGTCTTCCACTGTGAAGACTGATGCAAGATACTCATTTTGTTCTTCTGCCATCTCTTTGCTACCCATTATAATTTCTCCGACATCATTTTCAATCGGTCCTATATCTACCTATGTCTTTTACTCTTCAAATATTTAGAAAATCTCTTAGTTTTGGAGGTGTAGTGGACAGTGAGGAAGGTTTTCAAAGCTTGCAGAGGGATCTGGACCAGCTGGAAAAATGGGCTGAAAAATGACAGATGGAGTTTAATACAGACAAGTGTGAGGTATTACATTTTGGAAGGAAAAACCAAGGTAGAACATACAAGGTAAATGGTAGGGCACTGAGGAATGCAGTAGAACAGAGGGATCTAGGAATACAGATACAAAATTGCCTAAATGTGGGTTCACAGGTACATCGGGTAGCAAAGAGAGCTTTTGGTACATTGGCCTTGTGTATTGTGTATAAGTATTGTGTATAAGAGTTGGAATGTTATGGTGAGGTTGTATAAGGCATTGGCGATAGATAGAGTGAATGCAAGCAGGCTGTTTCCACTGAGGCTAGGGGAGAAAAAAACCAGAGGACACGGGTTAAGGGTGAAGGGGGAAAAGTTTAAAGGGAATATTGGGGGGACTTCTTTCACAGAGAGTGGTGGGAGTGTGGAATGAGCTGCCAGATGAAGTGGTAAATATGGGCTCACTTTTAACATTTAAGAAAAACTTGGACAGGTGCATGGATGAGAGGTGTATGGAGGGATATGGGCCAGGTGCAGGTCAGTGGGACTAGACAGAAAAATGGTTCAGCATAGCCAAGAAGGGCCAAAAGGCCTGTTTCTGTGCTGTAATGTTCTATGGTTCTATCCTTTTTTTATGTTAATTGCCAACTTCCTTTCACAATGCATCTTTTCTTTCCTAATGACTTTCTTAGTTTCCTTCTGTAAGTTTTTAAAAGTCGTCCAGTCCTCAGTTTTCCCAGTAATTTTTACTTCCTTGTATGCTGTATCTTTTGCTTTTACTTTAGCCTTGACCTCTCTCATTAGCCTCATTTGTGCCATTTTTCCATTCATGATTTTCTTTTCTCTTGGAATATATTTTTCCTGCACTTTCCTTATTTCTTGTAGGAAATTTCATCCAAATCTGCTCTACCGTCCCTCCATCTAGCTTTCTTTTCCAATCAGCTTGGGCCAGTTCCTCTCTCATACCACTGTAATTTCCTTTGTTCCACTGAAATATTGATACACCTGATACCAGCTTCTCCTTTTCAGATTTGAAACTGAACTCAATCATATTATGATCACTACTTCCAAGGGGTTCCATTACCTCTAGCTCCTTCATTGCCTCAGGTTCATTACACAGTACGCAACCCAAAACAGCCAATCCCCTGGTGGGCTTATGGACAAGCTGCTCCAAAAAGCCATCCCATAGGCATTCTACAAACTCCCTCTTTTACTGTCTATGTCATTGGTACCAACATGTATCAAGATTTCTGGCTGCTCGCCCTCTCTGTTCAGAATACTCTGGACCCAATCTGAGACACCCCGTTCCCTTGCACTAGGGAGGCAACACACCATCTGGGTATCCTTTTCCTGCTCCAGAATCTCTTGTCTGTACCCCTCTCTATGGAATCCCCTATAACTACTGCATTTCTCCTTGCTCTCTTAATCATGGCACTGGGCAGAGTGCCAGAGTCCCATTTGCTGTGGTCTTCCTCTGTCAGGTCAACCTTTCCAACAGTGTCTAAAATGATATATCAATTTCTGAGGGGATTAACTGATTAATTCATGCTGATACAATTGTATTTTTAGTTATATTGACTGTCCTATTGTACATAGTATTTATTATAAATTATTATAAGTTACACATTGCACATTTAGTTAGAGACATAACGTTAAGATTTTTATTCCTCACGTATGTGAAGGATGTTAACATCAATTCATTTCAATTCAATAATATATAATTGGATCCCATTGAAATATTCAGATTAGAATATAGAAGATTAGAAGGTTAGCTTCAGTTGTCATAAGTCAATCGAAGCATACAGTGAGATGCATCTTTTGCATCAATGATTGACAGCGTCCAAGGATGTCCTGGGGCAGCTCACAAGTGTTGCCATCTCCAGCACCAACATAGCCTGCCCAAATTTTACTAACCATTATTAACCCGTGCATCTTTGAAACGTGGGGTGAAAACAGAGCATCCGTAGGAAACCCGTGCAGTGGCGGAGTGAATGTACAAGCTCCTTGCACACAGTGGCTGGAATTAAACCCTGATGGCTGGCACTATAAAACATTATGCTAACGATTATGCTACTCAGGGCAATGTTCCAGCTTCTCTCAAACGTAGTATGATGAAAGCAATTTCTAGCAGTGCGCCTGATAAATCTGTAGATCTGTCTAAAATTCATTCTTGACAATGTTCAGAGGGTTGGTGTGCAGACTTTTTCCCAGTTAGTGCTTAAAGACTGATTTGGCATTTGCAAAAGTGTCATTAATTTGAATTGAAATGTAAAATGTTAGTCTTTATAATAAAGGTGAACTCATCATAAGGAACATAACAATTAAGCTTCAGTAAAAGGTATTTACAAGAACAGCCACCTGAGATTTACTGTACGTATTAAGTTAGCTGTTGACCCCATCTCCTGACAAAACGAGCATAAAATATAGAACATAGAAGGGTACAGCACAGTATGGGCCTCAACACTGTGCTGACCTTTTAACTTACTCCACAATCAACCTAACTCTTCCCTCCTACACAGCCTGTAAGCTTTCACATCCTTCCTATAATGCGGCAACTAGAACTGAACACAATTATCCAAGTGTGGTCTAACCAGAGTTTTATGGAGCTGCGACATTACTTTGTGGCACTTGAACTCAGTCTGCTGACTACTAAAGGCCATTGCATCTTATGCCTTCTTAACCATGTTATCAAATTGTAAAACAACTTTGAAGGATCTATGGACATGAATCCAGGATTGCTCTTTTCATCTACAGTAGTGCTAGAAAATTTGTGAACACTGTCAAATATTTTCTATTTCTGCATAAATATGGCCTAAAACGTGATCAGATCTTCATGTAAGTGCTAAACCTAGATAAAGAGAATCCAATTAAATAAATAACAGTTTAGTTATTGATTGTGAAAAATGATCCAGCATTACACTCATTTGTTGGAAATAAGTATGTGAACCTATGCATTCAGTAACTGGTGTGACCACCTTGTACAGCAATAACTTCAACCAGACATTTCTGGTAACTGTTGATCAGTCCTGCACATCAGCTTGAAGGAATTTTAGGCCATTCTTCCTTACAAAACGGCTTCAACTCTCAGATGTTGGTAGGCTTCCTTGCATGAACTGCTTTCTTCAGGTCCTTTCACATACAGTTATGAATTCATTGTCCTCTCAATGATTGCAAGTTATTCAGGCCCTGAGACAGCAAATCAGCCCCAAACGATGAAGCTCCTTCCACCGTGCAGTTAGGATGAGGTTTTGGTGCTGGTGTGTAAACATATCAATGTGCATGTCTGCCAAATCATCTGCCCACAGAACATTCTTCCAGAAGCATTGTAGAACATCCAGGTGGTCTTTTGTAAACTTAAAATGTGAAGCAATGTTTTTCTTTTGGAGAGTAGTGGTTTCCTTCATGATGTCCTTCTATGAACAGTTTTCTTTTTCAGTGTTTTTCTCATAGTGAACACATGAACAGAGACTTTGGCAAGTTCTAGAGTCTTCTACAGGTCTTTTGCCCTTTGGTTCTTTTTCACCTCCCTGAGTATTGCACGTTGGAGGACGCCCGCTTCTAGCGAGAGTAGCAACAGTACTGAGTTTCCTCCATTTGTAGACAATTTCTCTTACTGTGGACTGATGAGCACTCAAGCATTCAGAGATGCTTTTGTAGCCTTTTCCAGCTTCATACATCTCTACAATTCTTCTTCAAAGGTCCTCTGATCTTGGTGTGTCTTTTTTATAGGGGAGAGCACTTCTACAACCCTAACCTCCAATCTCATCACATTAATTGGAAAATAGCTTTTTGAGAAGGCATTTCCCCAAAGGTTGAAACACTTTTACCAACAAATACATGTAATATGTTGGTTAATAAAGGGTCTGCAGTCTCAGTGAGAATTCCTGGCCAATAAATGGTCCATGGGAAGTGAAGAATAATTCAATAACATGCCTGACCCAGAATTTGTGATGTAAACATGCAAATACACAGAAAGATTCAAGTTTGTTCAGTATCAGAGAATGGAAGATCAGGGTGGATGGCAAAATTGTGGCAAAGGAAGAAGAAGAATAGAAAAGTTTGAACATAGTAAGTGAAGATGGAGAAAGATACTGAGGAGCATTCTTCAAATTTAAAAGCTAGTGGAGTTTACAAAACAATTTTTAAAAGAAAGGAGAAATATGGTTTTATTTTATTGAACAAGGATAGAGTAGAACTAGAAGCTACGGCAGCTTTGAAATGGAGTGAACCTATGCTATTGTAGATTGAGGTAACGAGCACATGTGAGGCAGTACTTGGTCTATAGAGGTGAAGAAGACAGCTATTATAGATGCACCAGGTAGTTTGAATATTTCTCTGATATCGGGTGATGCTGAACAGTGGAGGGTAGAATTAAATTGGAACTTACATGGAATAAGTTGGACCTAGAGACATTAATAAAGGAAAATGATGAGGCTGCGAAAAAATAACAATTTTGTTTAGTTTATCTTTGTATACAGAAATTAGATAGAAACACATTGCATCAAGCAAGGATCTGACTTGACTTCCAGATCTCAAGCATTATCTGGATTTCCCAAATCATTTTCCTCAGAAACATTTCCCTGTTAAACAACTCATATCTGTGAAGCTAACAAAAATTATCTGAAATTTCTGATACAGGGGAACTCAGATGGAATCATTGTCTTTCTACTTGACTTTGATAGCAACCAAATAAGAAAAAAAATCTTGGGAAAAGTGTGATATTTGATGGGCTGCCATAAAACAAAACAGTCATGGAACTGTTACAGTACTTGAGATAACTTGCTGTGAATTAATTGTCCATGATTAATTGTTCCATTCAGTCTGCATTAAATTTGTGCTTTGAGACTGATTAGGTGCTCACAATGTTATAATAAATCTGAACTGAAATGTGAAAATGTTATTCTTTATATAATAGAGGTGATCTCATTATGAGGAACATAACAATTAAGCTGCAATAAAGTTACTTACATCAGTAGCTGTCTGAGATTTACTTATTAATTTACCTATTAACCACATGGAGGGAAAATTATTTATACAGCTAACAACATTGTGTTGGTCACAACCCTAAGAGGGACTTAAACATTGCAATGAAGCTATTATTAGGTTACTGGGTTTAACATCCCACCCCATCACTAGACTGCAGATACTGAAAATCTGATATAAAAAGAGAAAATGCTTGAAATTCAGGAGCATTTGATAGCTCTGGAGCTGTCCATGCTGGAGTTTAGAAGAATGAGGAGGGATCTTATTGAAGCCTATTGAGTGTTGAAAGGCCTAGATGGAATGTATGTGGAGAGGATGTTTCCTCTAGTGAGGGAGTTTAAGACCAGAGGGCATAGCCTCAAAATAGAGAGACATCCCTGGAGAGTACAAATGAGGAGAAATTTCTTGAGGCAGAGGATAATGAATCTGTGGAATTCATTTCAGTCAACTGCGGAGAACAAGTCTTTGGTTATATTTATAGTGGACATTGATAGGTTCTTGATTAATATGGGTGTCAGTGGTTATGGGGAGATGTCAGGAGAATGGTAAGGGATAATAAATCAGCCAACATGGAATGGAGGAGCAGATTCAATGGGCCGAATAGTCCAATTCTGCTCCTATAACTCATGGAAATAGCCACCAGAACAGGCAAGAAGGTAAGTTTAGAACACAGAGGCATCAGAAATCAAACATGATTGTGGAGAAGCAGAAGGGGTGGAGAACGAAAAAAAAAAGGCATACAAGAGAACCTAAAATAGTGTGAAACAGGAACAGATCTTTCAGCCCACAATGTCTGTTCTGGACTTAATGTCAATTAAAACTGCATAACCTGCCTGCATGCAATGTATATCCTCAGTTCCCTGCCTGTTGATGTGTCTGTTTAAATGTCTATAAGTGATGTTTAACAAGGATCTAATCTGGGTGCCAAGTTTATGTCAAGTTTATGTGGATTTTCTGAATTATTTTATTCAGAAACGTTGCCATTATAGGGAGGAAATGATAATGCAAATCTTGATGCTGCCAAAATGGTAAGAACCTTCTAATTGCAATTGATCTGTCTGGATGAAATGTAAATAGGAGATGAATATTGACAAATGATGATTACGTATGACCTCTTTGGAACTTACTTAGGGAGGCAAAAGAAGTCAAAGTATGCATGGGTAGAGAATTAAAATGGCTGAGAAGAAATGTCCTACAAAGTAGGTGATTAATCTCTAAGTGGCTTCTATAATATAGATGGAGGTGACATTGTGAGCATCAAATGCAGTATAGTAAATTAGAAGAAGTAGGTGAAGCATGTTATGTAACCCCGTAACTGGGTCACTTACCAGCAAAGATAGAGAGGTCCGTTGAAGTCTGATGGTACTATTTTTAAAAGTATTTATTGATAAAAGGGGCACAAAACTAAGATGAATGCAAACATACAGATAATATACGCCGTCAATACTAAATCTAAAAGCGCGGGTATAATAATAATCAATAAGAAATAGCTCTATCGTTGCCTGGGGGATAATGTATTGTCTGATGGAAATATAACAGTCACTGTTAGTTTGTTCAAGCTGCAGCGTTTTGGGTTTACGACAGAGATGGTTTAAACTTGCCCAGGTCTTTTATGATGCCAATCCGTTGAGTCGGGGAGTTGGTTTCCCCGTTGTTAGCTAAAAGTCGTTTTCCGTGTTACAAGCCACCAGTCCCAGGCAACGGAACTGAACGCACGTAGCCTCCTTCCAATGGCCTCCCGCTATCACAGGAGTGCTAGCGTTTCTTCTGGTGCGTCTGAGGGGCTGTTCCCACAGACCGTCTTTTATCCTTACTCGCAGAGTCGTAGATGTCAATCAGGTTGGGGGTGATGCAATACCTCCCCCAACCAGCCCACTTTGCCTGAGGGCTTCCACGTAGTCTCCACGTCTCCAATCCACAACTTCGCCTTCCGGAGACAATGGCCATGTCCCGTAGCTTTACATCGCCAGGGGAATGAGACATTCTGCACGTCTCTCTCTCATTTCCTGGGCCTACTGACTCAACCCAATAGTGATCTTGCGATTCTCACAAAGGAGGGGGCAGGCATAACACTCCCTTTCTTCAACATGTTTTTACCAGCGGTTAAAACGAAGTAGTACAGAGTCTTACAGGATTGTAGAACCTAACACAGTACAAAAGCTTTTCCTTTTCACTGCAGAGTAATACAGTTATACATTCAATTCAGCATCTAAACAGTTAATGATTACAGTGTCACTTCCTTTAATATCTTAACGTCTTGTACCTTACTAAAGTCTTGTAGCATCAGACTTCAATTTAATAACCACCTATTTTCATCTCCTCCCTTCAGCAACAAAACTAAGGAGTTGTGATCTTAGCTAACGTGCATCTACAAAAGTTTATGTAAATACTAATCTTTCGGTTGTTTTCAAACTTAACAGGCAGGCTTCCATGAGGTTGTCTTTATTATTCACATGCTTTGTCGAAATCCTGTACAACCAGCTTTGCTATTTAAAAAATGGCGTCCCCATTAACCGTCGCCTCTTTTCCGGTTAGTTCCCATGTTGGGGAGCTTGGGTACCTGGGCGAGGTAAACTCTCACCTACTTTTTCCATAGGAATTATTTTATCAACACTGTGTCCCAAACTTAGACCATCTCCTGAATTTCCACCCAACTCTTTAATTTTACACAAGTGGCTAGCCCTCTCTTCAGGACCCTTCAGGCTATGTGTTTTCAGTTCAAACTCTTTGTTCAAGCAGCATTTCAAATTCTGCCTTTTCACACCACACTCTGGAATAACAATAGCACGGGGGGCCCCCGTCATCTCCCCGCTTAATCTGTAAGCGATCCGCAGGGTTTAAAATTTCTTCATTCGATTTGGGAACTACATATTTCCAGCTTCCTTCAATAATAATATTTATCTCCCCATTTTTGAGCTCCGCATTAACTTTTAACACACCTTCGAGCACAAACATCTGGGAACTCTCACTTCCCACTCTTACCAAGGTTAACCCTTTCTTCACTGAACCAAGTCTGTCTGACCCACAAGGATGGCCGCCTTGTTCCACTGAATCAAATACCTCAGACTTTTTCTGAGCTCCATTACTAGGTTCAGTACCACGTGTATCCCCATCTTGGACACACTCAAACGGGACATTGGCCTCTTCCAGGCTTTCAATACCCGTACCCTTTGCAAATTCTAAGTTCCCCTGATCCTCCCAGTTACTCTCTGGGCAACTCCCTTCCGGGCTCAACCCCGCGGGCTGAAACAACCTCATCTGCCAACCCAGCAGACTTCTTCAAGGCAAGGGCACCCTTTTCATCTAGTTCTGCACTCATTTCATTATCGGGAACACCTTTAGAATTTTCAACTTCTTCAAACAGTTCTGCCAAACCAGACAGATCATCCCTGTCCAACTCTGGACCTCTTAACCGCTCTATCGGTTCCTCATCTTTAGTTTCTGCCTCTAGAACCTTTCTCCTCGCTAAGGGCAGATCTACCTCCTCTCCCTTACCCTCTTTCACTTTACTACTCTTCGTTTAACCACCCTCTAAACCCTCGTGGTACAGGGTCGGTAGAAATGTCTCGGCCAAATCGAAACTGGTCGAATTTAAACTGCTCTCGTTCTCAGCTGCCTCTCTCGATATGCTGCGAGTGACCGCGCATGCGGGATAGATCTTGGTATCTAGGGGCGGGGCCGCAACTCTCACCAGCCGGCTTGTCAGCGTCATTGCTGCCCAAATCTTACCACTTGCTAAATCGTTACCGAGAAGGACGTCCGCGTCAGTTCTCGGGAATTCTGATCGCACCCATATTTCAACTGGTCCAGATACCAGCTCACAATCCATAATGACCTTATGTAAGAGAACCATTTCTGTCCCTTTACTTATTCCCTTCACAGCTACCATTCTTGTCTTGCGACCAAACTCTAGTACCTTACTGCTGATCAACGACAGCTCAGCCCCCGTGCCTCTCCAGATCTGTACGGGAACTGGTGTGTCTCCGTCCCTCACAGACATGGTTCCATGTGACAGACAAGTCTCAGACCCTTCTCATACTCTGTCTACCCAGGGCTCTCTTGTCAATTTACTGATTGCTACGGCACATCCGATAGGGACTGCTGCTTTCCCTTTCCCTGTCCCAAAGCACCGAGAGGCAATATGCACCCCCTTTCCACAATTAAAACAGGTCAAGCCCGGAAATCTCTGGCTGTCTGGCCTTTCCCCCTCAAACTTACCACTACTTCCCGTCGGGACCTCTGCCTCTGCCAGCGGACTTTCTCGATCGTTCCCACAGTCTCTCTGGGAACTTTTATTTGAGGAAAAAATTATCTTGTGGGTTAGGGCATGTTCATCTGCGAACCTAGCAAATTCTGAGATGGACTTATTTGGCTTCTCATTCAAATACATCTGGATATCCTCCAAAACACAACCTTTAAATTCCTCAATCAGAATTAACTCCCTGAGATGCCAATGTAACCCCCTGAGTCGCCTCAGGCTCACTCAGCTCATTTCGTCTAGGGGGAGCAGCCTTCAGCCCTGCCAAACTGGGTAATCAGCTGGTGTGGATGCTGTGTGATATCCCCGCCTCGCCCAAAAACAGACAGTACACCATATGCGATTAAATGAGTACAATTTATAAAGGTTACTATAACTAAGTGATTAATAATGATACAGTATATATGAAGAGAAAAAAATAAAGAAAAGGCGCCAAACTTATCAAAGTCCAAACCACTTCATGCACAACCATTGGAGCTCAATTTCTGAAGTCTTCTGGCCACCATTCGATCCCCTCCAAACTCCTCGACTCACAGCTCAGGACCCTCCGAACTCCTCGACTCCTCGACCCTCTGAGTGGTTAACCAAGCACATCTAGCTTCATGCCCCCCTCCTCGGAGTACCTCCCGGCCTCGGACCCCCGCTTGGGGTCTGATCCTCGCCCAGCTTACAACATTGCGTCCTCTCTCTCGACCCCCTCGCGATGATCTCCCCAAAAGCCCGTCAACAAAAGCTTACATACTCAGAAGAAAGAACATTAATCCCCATTTGGTTTACAAAGGAATACAATTCTCCCAGCACTCTCTCGCAACAAAGAAACATTCCTGCTTTTAACAAAACAAAAGAAGCCCTTTTGATTACATACACAGTAACAAAGAAAAAAGAAGAAACCCCCTTTACACTCTCCCCCCACCAAATAAAATTCATGTCCTCATGACTACTAAATAACTTGCCACCTTTCCTGCCAACACACCGTAACCCAAGCACAAAGAGTGACATCTCCTCCCCACACAGTAAACCTCATGCCCTGTTCCTCAGGCGCTACTTAGGCCAACTATCTGGGAGTTCCCTAACCCTTCTGAGACCTCCGTACCCCCTCACCTAAATCCTTCAGGCTCGGACACAACTGGGGATACCTTGGGCCCACTACCAACTCCTCTCTCAACCTCTCACTCATGACCTATGCTGCACACAGCTAACCCTCCCCGGTACACCTGACTCAATGGGAGAAGGGCCAAAGGTCTCTTCCTCAATCGAGGGAAAGTCAGCAAAAGGCAGCATGTACCACACATCCAGCACATCATCCATCGAATCTGTATTCTTCCTCATTTCTGTGATCAGTAGCTGCTGTTTGATCTTCTCCAAACGGAAACACGTGGCCTGCACTGCTCCCGCAGTCTCTTCAGCCTCCTGTTCAGTATTCACTGCACTTCTCTCCAACTTTTTCTTCCTCATGACTTCTTCCAGATCAACTTTCAGGTTTTGCAATTCATTTGAACTATCGATGGTCATCTTCAGGTTCCCTTCAAGCTTCCGCTCCTCTCTTCTGAGATTTGTCTGTAATTTCTTCACCTCCGCAAACTCCCGTCTCTGGGTTCTCAGTTTGCTATTACCCTCAGTCAGACAACTTTCTTCGTTCTCTCCAACTTGTAAGTCTTCCAAATGGTTCCAAATCACTTTCTCCAGTCTCTCCATCTTCATTTCAAATTTGATTCCGTAGAGACAGTCACTCATGAGCTGCGACCTTCGCCAGCCCTGGCACGTGTCCAGAAAACACTTTAACTCAGTAGTTCTCAGCTGTTCCTGCAACGACCTCACTTCATGCTCTCCTGAGGCAAATCCAAATACCAAGAGATCATCCACATACACCAAAACTCCAAACGCCTCCACATCCCCTATGGTCTTCCACCTGCCCCGCAGGAAGGTTGCAAGGGCTCCAGATATGCCCTATGGCATCTTTTGGACCTGAAGACTCCTAGGGAATTTATAACGGACGTCTTCTCTTTGTTGGCCTCACTCATCGGGATCTGGCAACATCCATTCCTCAGATCCAGCACCTTAAACCACATCGCACCACTCAGACAGGCCAGCGCCTCTTCGGACCTCAGGGCCATATTCTGGTCACTGACAGTGCGCCTCTTCAGCGCAATATAATCCACACACACGCTGCCTACGTCTTCCACGGCTGTAGGGGCCAGTCGCCGCAACCTCTCTCTCTCTGAGGTGTCTTCAGCAGTCAACTCCCCTCCCTCGTGATATTTCACAGCATCCACTAAGGGGGTCTCACCCTCAGATATTTCCCCCAGGCCATACAACCACTGGCTCTGGTTTGAATTCAGTATCAGCCCAATGCTGCTACACATGTCCGCACAAGCAGCTCGAAACTCTGGGTGCATTGACAATGCCTCCAAACAGTGCTCACCCACCTCCTCCGGGCAGGCTCCCAAGCGCACAAGCAGGATATTGGTTCTCTCTAGAACAGAAACGCTGCCCATCTCAACAGGGTCTGGACACATCAGCATTAACGATTCATGAACCTCAGTCTCCTCCACATTTGCCTCTAAGAACTCTATTTTCACTGACCAACAATCGTCGTCTGGATAATCACCAGCACTGGTACCCCGAATCTCCAGTGTCCTCAATGTCGTCAAGGGTAAATGCTTCCAATAACAGTTATAAAACAAACTGTACAGCAACTTAACTGGTGCCCCGGTGCCGAGGATGGCTTTAACTTGACTTCCATCCATCCGTAACAACACCTGTGCGCGTGGCCCCTCTAAGCTTTCAGGAATAGAGTCTGTTCCTTTCGGGAGTTCCTTGGTACATTGCTGGGAACGTGCTCCCCCAGAGACCCCAAGCTGTTCCCCCACTGGGCCTCCTCTAAGTTTCCCGACACCCCTCGAATCAACGGAACAACTGATCCCCTTCACAGATCCCCTTGGCACCACAAGCAATTTAACTGCCCCCCTAGGCAAAAAGGGATACCCTAAAAACTTTCCACCAATCTCCTGCCACGGATATGATAAGCCCCCCAGCTGCGGCATTTGACTTCCAGTCAAACCACATGCATTTTCCCACACTTTCCCAGAACTGGCAGTGGTCACTTCGAGGTAATTGCGCCCGACAGTTCTAACAAAGATAAGTTTGGTGCCTTTTCTTTTTTTTTCTCTTCATATATACTGTATCGTTATTAATCACTCAGTTATAGTAACCTTTATAAATTGTACTCATTTAATCGCATATGGTGTACTGTCTGTTTTTGGGTGGGGCGGGGACATCCTGGACGAGCCCCCACAATGTAACCCCCTGGGTCGCCTCAGGCTCGCTCAGCTCATTTCGTCTAGGGGGAGCAGCCTTCGGCCCCGCCAAACTGGGTAATCAACTGGTGTGGATGCTGTGTGATGTCCCCGCCTCGCCCAAAAACAGACAGTACACCATATGCGATTAAATGAGTACAATTTATAAAGGTTACTATAACTAAGTGATTAATAATGATGCAGTATATATGAAGAGAAAAAAAAAAGAAAAGGCGCCAAACTTATCAAAGTCCAAACCACTTCGTGCACAACCGTTGGAGCTCAATTACTGAAGTCTTCTGGCCACCATTCGATCCCCTCCGAACTCTTCGACTCGCAGCTCAGGACCCTCCGAACTCCTCGACTTGCAGCTCAGGACCCTCCGAGTGGTCAACCAAGCACATCTAGCTTCATGCCCCCCTCCTCGGAGTACCTCCCAGCCTCGGACTCCCGCTTGGGGTCCGATCCTCACCCAGCTTACAGCACTGCGTCCTCTCTCTCGACCCCCTCGTGACCATCTCCCCAAAAGCCCATCAACAAAAGCTTACATACTCAGAAGAAAGAACATTAATCCCCATTTGGTTTACAAAGGAATACAATTCTCCCAGCACTCTCTCGCAACAAAGAAACATTCCTGCTTTTAACAAAACAAAAGAAGCCCTTTTGATTACACACACAGTAACAAAGAAAAAAGAAGAAACCCCCTTTACACCAATAATCCTCTTCCACTGTCTCTGCAGTGCACCAATGGTCCAAGAGCACACCCTTCTCATAGGCAAACTTGGTATACGTCTGATTCCACCCTTTCTTTGAATTTCTAAACATTTGTCTATACGCCTCTGGTACTAACTCATAACTCCGGAGAATGGCCGCCTTTACATTGTCATAACTCTCCTCCTCTTCCTCCTCTATGGCCAACGCCGTATATGCCAGCTGCGCCTTCCCTTTTAACACACTTTTTAACAGCGCCACCCACTGACCTCTGGGTCACTTCTGATTCACTGCCACCTTTTCAAAAAGCAAGAAATAACTATCAACATCCGTCTCCTCGAACGAAGGTACTAACCTCAACTCTCGATTAACATTGAACCGCTCCTCTCGGTCTGACCCCGGAAATCATGGCTCTTGCCGTAACTTCTCCATCTCCAAGTCATGTTTCCTCTGTTTCTCTTTCTCAGCTGCTTCCAGCCGTTTTAACCGCATTTCATGCTCTCTTTGTTTCTCAGCTCTTTCCTGCTCCTGTTTCACCTCTAACTCCTTTAGCTGGAGCGCATACTCCCTCTCTCTCTCGGATCATTCTCTCTCTCTCTCTCCCTCTCTCTCTCTCTCTCTCTCTCTCTCTCTCTCTCTCTCTCTCTCTCTCTCTCTCTCTCTCTCTCTCTCTCTCTCTCTCTGTCTCTCTCTCGGCTCATTCATTCTCCTTCTCAGCTGCCTCCAGCTGCTTTAACTGAATTGCATGTTCCAACTTTAATTTCTCCAACTCTAACTGAGCCGTCCCACTAGCTGGTACCTTCTCAGGAATATTTTCCAATACCTCAGTGTAAACACATTCTTCCCAATATAATACTGAGTTATTGCCCTTCGCACCTCCCGCTTTTTCATTGACAACCTCACCTCTACGAGGTTTAACCCCTTGGCCAAACTTATCAAGTCTGAATTGGTGGCTGTCTCTAGCGCCTCCAGAGTTGGGTTTTCTATAAATTCACCCACGTCCATCTTTGCTGGTTTCCCGTCTGGCTACCCGCATAACCAGATCCAAGTTTTGGACTAACAAGCCCGATTCATTGGCCTCCCAAACTGGTGTAAAATCCCAGACAAGCCCCCACTTTGTTACGTAACCCCGTAACTGGGTCACTTACCAGCAAAGATAGAGAGGTCCGTTGAAGTCTGATGGTACTATTTTTAAAAGTATTTATTGATAAAAGGGGCACAAAACTAAGATTAATGCAAACATACAGATAATATACGTCGTCAATACTAAATCTAAAAGCGCGGGTATAATAATAATCAATAAGAAATAGCTCTATCGTTGTCTGGGGGATAATGTATTGTCTGATGGAAATATAACAGTCACTGTTAGTTTGTTCAAGCTGCAGCATTTTGGGTTTAAGAGAGAGACGGTTTAAACTTGCCCAGGTCTTTTATGATGCCAATCCTTTGAGTCGGGGAGTTGTTAGCTAAAAGCCGTTTTCCGTGTTACAAGCCACTAGTCCCAGGCAACGGAACTGAACGCACGTGGCCTCCTTCAAATGGCCTCCCGCCATCACGGGAGTGCTAGCGTTTCTTCTGGTGCATCCGAGGGGCTGTTCCCACAGACCGTCTTTTATCCTGACTCGCAGAGTCGTAGATGTCAATCAGGTTGGGGGTGATGCAATCCCTCCCTCAACCAGCCCACTTTGCCTGAGGGCTTCCATGTAGTACAGTCTCCAATCCACAACTTCGCCTTCCGGAGACAATGGCCATGTCCCGTAGCTTTACATCGCCAGGGGAATGAGACATTCCACATGTCTGTCTCTCATTTCCTGGGTCCCCTGACCCAACCCAACAGTGATCTTGCGATTCTCACAAAGGAGGGGGCTGCAGGCATAACAAGCATTGCAGGGGTTTTGAGGTCACTGGATGATGGGGAGGGAAATTTACTAGGGACAGTTCTGTATTTCCTGCAATTCCATGGGAAAGGATGGAGGAATCAAGCAAGGAGGAGCAGAAGACAATATGGATTCATTCTGTGATGCTTTATTCGCACTAAGTGCTTTCTGTTCCTCACTGATTCATTTACCTTTCCACTTGCTTTAGAGTCACAGAGTCCAATAGCACACAAACAACCAGCACATCATGCAATATCTATCTCTGGCACATTGCCAGGTTATGTACCACCATTGCATTTCAAGTTCTCATCTAAGTACATCTTAACTTTACCTCTGACACCCCCTCAAGCAATGAGTTTTAGATCTCAGTTACTCTTTGGATAAAATGATTCTTCCTTCAATTCCCCCTAGATCTCTTAATCATATCAGTAATTGACGCAGTCCAGTCCATCACAGGCAAAGCCCTCCCGAATACTAAGCATATTCACATGGAGCGCTGACACAAGAAAGCAGCATCCATCACCAAACACCCACCCAGTTCCCCAATGAAAATCCAGGCCATGACCTCTTCTCACAACTACCACTGAGCAAGAGGTACAGAAGCCTCAGTTCCCACAGCGGCAGGCTCAGGAACAATTATGGTATTACCCTACAACTATCAGGCTCCTGAACCGGTATAGATAACTTCAGTCAGCACTGCTCTGAATTGATTCTATGATTTATAGACACACTTTCAAGGACTCTACAACTCATGTTCCTAGTATTATAATTATTTGCACTATTTGTCTTCTTTTGCGCATCAGTTGTCAATCTTCATTTATGTAGAGTTTTTCATAAATCCTATTGTATTTCTTTATTTTCCTGTAAATGCCTGCAAGAAGATGAATCTCAGGGTAGAATATGGTAACATATGTATGTGTACCTTGATAATAACTTTACTTACTTATTGAGGTACAGCGTGGAGTCGGCCCTCTGGTTCTTCAATCTGCACCACACTACAACCCTAGCCTAATCACAGGACAATTAAGAATGACCAATTAACCTACAAATCGGTACATCTTTATTTAGAAACTTGGTAACCCTTACTCCAGTGCAAGGTGGTATGGGATATGACAAGAGCAGCTCATTTAACATGACCTATTGCATAGCTTCACCAAAGTTAGTGCTACTCTTTTTCAATGACACAGCTTACAAGGCTGCTGCCACTCAGCCCTAGCATTAGGGTTCTATCCTAACCTTCACTGCTGTCTGTATGGAGTTTACATGGTCTCCCTTTGACTATGTGAGTTACCTCCCAGTTCTCCAGTCTTCTCCCATATTCCAAAGGTTAATGGGCCACTGTAAATTGCCTCAGGTGCATAGGTGAGTGGGGTGGCAGTGTGGATATGCATCTTTGCCAAAGGAGGTATAAGGTGCTCCTTCCCTCCACTAGCCTGCAGGTCATCCTTGGGCAAAGTGTAGCACCTGCTTAGTCCCCTATCAGTGTCATATGAGCCATGGAAGCAGGTGCTCGATGGTCGTATGAGCAGCTGGTGCAGATCACAGGTAATGGTTATGTGACCATTGACACCAGGTGGACTATTTTTGAAGGGTATTAATAATGGCTGGGGTCACCAGTCTTGTAAAGACACTGCCCAGAAGAAGGTAATGGCAAACGACTTCTGTAGAAAAATTTGCCAAGAACAATCGTGGTCATAAGACCATGATCGCCCACGTCACAGGATATAGCACATGATGGTGATGTATAACTGAGTGATATAGTCTGGCTAAGCAGTGGTAAATCAAAAAAGTTGATTAATTTTGAATTAGTATGTAAATAGATGGCTTATAGATGGAATTAGGCTGAACTTTTGTGATGGGATCCCCATGAAAGGAATTAACCTCAGTACCTTCTGCTTCAGAGGTAAAAGAGATATTCACCAATCACAGTCTCAATCACACCTAAACACAAAGTTGATAAGATTTGTAAAGTTTAATCATTTCATTTTCCTTCCCTTTTCCTCCTTTTTTTTGCACAAATAATGCAAGCAATGGTAAGAAATATAAAACAAGAAAATCTGCAGATGCTGGAAATTCAGGCTACACATACAAAATGCTGGAGGAATGCAGTCCTACTGAAGATTTACAGCCCGAAACATTGACTGTCCTCTTTTCCCAAATGCTGCCTGGCCTGCTGAGTTCCTCCAGCATTTTGCATGTGCTGTAAGGAATAAAAAGATTACTTGCTCTGACATAAAATATCAGGTGGGCCATTTCCAGTGAATGGTTTCTTTCTGTGTTCCCGTGACAGAAAGTTGGATGGTTAACATCCGGCTCATCACGGCCATTGCTGTTTCTCAAGCAGCAACCTACGCAAAGCCATTCCTCATCACTGTTGGCGCTGCCTTCCCAAATGTAAAGTGTGTTGTGTACTGCTCAAAGAGACCCAGAGGAATGCAGACTACCAGCTGTTGTGGTCCCCATGAGATAGTTCAGTAAGTACTTAATGGTGTGGACAGCATGAAGGTCATGCTATTAACAGAACGTTCTGTTTGACAGTATAGGAAGGTAATTGGATAGATGATGAATATGCACACAATTCTACATTTCTATGAGGTGAAGGTGGAAGCTTTACTGAGGCTGCAATGCTATTTTTATTTAACGTTTACAAATATTGCTCATATTTCTTGTTCTGGCTTGTTAAGTGTCTGTTGAACTTAGATGCAGGCCAAGTGCTGTCCTATTTCCAGAACAAATAATGTTTTTATTTCCTTCCTTTGTTGCGGTTATTTGTGCAGAGCTGCGCAAAGGGGTTTCAGAGCATGGAGAGAAAATAAAATGGTTAGAGTACCAGGATAAATTAAATACCACTTGTATCTAATTCTGAAGGAATATCAGTACTGTAGTCATAAACACCAGTGATGCTGCAGATGCCACAAATCCAGAGTAACACACACAAAATGCTGGAAGAACTCAGCAGGTCAGGCAACATCTATGGAATGTATTAAAGAGTCAAAGTTTCAAACCAAGACCCTGTCATGGTCTAGGCCCAAAATTTTGACTCTTTATTCCTCTCCATAGATGCTGGCCAACCTGCTGAGTTCCTCCAGTACAATGGTCATATTTGGGTGATAACATTTAAAAGCAGAGCTGAAAGTATCTGTAAAGTTTACCTATTTCATCAGTTTCCCTAGTTTACCTTGTCCACCATTCCATCATGGCTGATTTATTATCCCTCTCAATCCCATTTTCCTGCCTTCTCCCCATAACTTTTGACACCCTAATTAATCAAGAACCTATCAACCTCCACTTCAAATATACCCATTGACTTGGCCTGCATACCATCTGAGGCAATGAATTCCACAGATTAACCACCCTCTGGTTAAAGCAATTTTTCCTTATCTCTATGCTAAATGGATGTCCCTCGATTGTGATGCTGTGCGCTCTGGTCTTATGCTCTCCTACTGTAGGAAATATCATCCCCACATTCACTTGATTTAGGCCGTTCACTATTTGATAGGTTGCAATAAGATAACCCCTCCTTCTTCTAAACTCTTGCAAGTACAGGTCTAGGGTTATCAAAAGCACCTCATACATTCAACCTTTAATTCCTGGGATTATTCTCATGAACCTTTTTTGGATCCTCGCCAATGCCAGCACATCTTTTCTTAGATAAGGGGTGCAAGGCTGCTCACAATATTTCAAGTCAATATTCCCTCTAATTTTTAGTAGTCAGTGTGTGCAAAAATCTTACGTTGTGCAAATTTCCTTCCTGTGACAAATGTGCGCACTGAATGCACACATGGCACAGTTTATGTAGGTTTACAAACTATTTGACATTAAACTGCACAGAATAACAACAAACTAACATACATATTTAAGTCACTCAGTTATTTTTTTCTCTCTCCTGTCTTTGGTATTTACCCATTCTTTGTAAACTCTATCTAGACTAATAGAACTTCCATCCAATTGGTAGCTTTTGATTCTTATTAACATATCCAAATGACATTCACCTACATGGTTTCTCAGCTTGTTTTTGAGTTGATTCATTAGATTAAAACCTTGTTCACAGTCCGCACTAGACACAAGAAAGGTTCCCCCAATGTCCATCAACTGTGCAAGGTCGCAAAACTGTTCATTTTGAAGTACAAATGCCACTATTTGAGACAAGTTTGAAATCAGTTTGGATTTAATTTTTTTCTTGCACAGAAAATTTGAAATCATTAAACTGTCTAACTATTACAGTATCTTCAGCTAGAAAATCATGATATTTTAGACACAAGGCATTAACTTGTTCATCACCAAATGTGAAGTTTACGATATAAACACTGTCTGCCAAAGATGTTAGCTTTTATAAGTCGAAAGATAGAGTTTAAGAGTCACGAGGTAATGATGCAGCCCTGTAAACCTTTGGTTAGGCCACACTTGGGAGTACTGTGTCCAGTTCTGGTCACCTCACTATAGGAAGGATGTGGAAGCCTTGGAAAGGGTACAGAGGAGATTTACCAGGATGCTTCCTGGTTTAGAGAGTATGCATTATGATCAGAGATTAAGGAAGCTAGGGCTTTACTCTTTGGAGAGAAGGAAAATGAGAGGAAACATGATAGAGGCATACAAGATATTAAAAGGAATAGACAGAGTGGACAGCCAGCTCCTCTTCCCCAGGGCACCACTGCTCAGTACAAGAGGACATGGCTTTAAGGTAAGGGGAGGGAAGTTCAAGGGGGATATTAGAGGAAGGTTTTTTTACTCAGAGAGTGGTTGGTGTGTGGAATGCACTGCCTGAGTCAGTGGTAGAGGCAGATACACTAGTGAAATTTAAGAGACTACTAGACACGTATATGGAGGAATTTAAGGTGGGGGGTTATATGTGAGGCAGGGTTTGAGGGTCAGCACAACATTGTGGGCCAAAGGGCCTGTACTGTGCTGTACTATTCTATGTTCTATATTCACTTAATTTCCACCTAGCTTTTGCTCCCAGGTTGCATCCAACACTTTTAGAGTGTTGGAACAATCGTGATATCCCAGAATGAAAACTATAATGGAAGCCATTACTCAAAGCAAAGATTCTGGAAAGACACTGTCTGGTAAGGTGGTGGAGGAGGAGACTTTTGTATGTGCTGTGTGTTGTGTGTGAGTGTTGGTACTGTGTTTTGAATCTTGGTCCAGGAGGAACGCTGTTTCATTTGGCTATATTCACGTGTATGGTTAAATAACAATTAAACTTTAACTCGAATTTGAACTTGAACTTGCAACATTTAACAAGTATCTAGACAAGAACTTAAATCAGCAAAGTGTAGAGAGCAAAACTACAGGCAGTAACAATGTGAAGTAAAACAGAAAATGCAGTTCAGGCAGTATCTGCAGAAGGAGGTGGAAGGCAGAACTTGGAAAGAGAAACATTTGATTGAGTAGTAGAGAAGGTGAGGGGACAGTCTGAGAGGAACAAGAGGTTTTTTTTTCTGTTAGGCAGAGGCCAAGTGTTAAAATTAAGTCTTTTTATTTGTTCAATTTGTTGTTAATGGTAAGAATGAGGGACCTATTCAACAGGCCAGACCATGCAAGAACAAGGAAAAAAATAAGGACGAAGAAAAGGGAAGACTGAGCCAAAATGACAGTAATGATTCTCATACAAAGTGAAATAAAGTTAAATCCAAATGTGAAAAATCCAATATTCAGTTCTGCAGGGTGCAGCGTACCCAGATAGGATATAAATGTAGAAGGCTATAGGTCAATTACTGTCAAATGGGATTGATATTGAGATCGGAGGTGATTGTTATCATCGATATGCTGAGCTGAAAAGTGGATTTCTGTGCTCTGTGACTTTACAATTCCAGGACTCCAAAGTAATTTGTAAATTGAGGAACTACATCATGTTACAAAATTGTTAAAGAAAGAACTTTGTGTCACAGAAATAATAATATTTTCAGGATGGCTCCTGAAGGCCAGTGGGAAGCCATTAGCCTACCCACTATTCAAATTAGTGGATCTAATCAGAAGATTGATTAAGGCTAGAAATTCATCCTCAAAAATTACGTTGAATGCTTCATTAAAAACAGCAGCTCATTCTGCTTGATGCCTCTGAGAAACTAAAGGCCCTCTTCCCTAGAATGATCCTGGTAAATAGCTTCTGTAGCTTCCCCAAAGCTTTCATATACTCTCAGTGTCCACTTTATTAGGTATAGCTGTGCACCTGTTCGTTAATGCAAATATCTAATCAATCAATCATGTGACTACAACTCCATGCATAAAAGCATGGTGAAGAAGTTCAGCTGTCGTTGAGATCATACATCAGAAAAGGGAAGAAATGTGATCTAAGTGACTTTGACCATGGAATGAATGTTAGTGCCAGACCTGGTACTTTGAGTATTTCAGAATCTTCTGGGATTTTCAAGCACAGCAGCCTCTAGTGCAGAGGTTCCCAACCTAGGGTCCATGGATCCCTCAGTTAATGATAGGGGTCCATGGCATAAAAAAGGTTTGAAATCCTGTGTCTAGAGTTAACAGAGAATGGTGCAAATAGCAAAAAAATTTCCAGTGAGTGGCAATTCTGTGGGCAAAAGTACTTTGTTAATGAGAGAGGTCAGAGGAGAATGATTCAAGCTGACAGGAAGGCAACAGTAACTCAAATAACCATATGTTACAACGGTGGTGTACTGAAGAGTATCTCTGAACATACGACACATCGAACTTTGAAGTGAATGGGCTACAGTAGTAGAAGACCACACCAGGTTCCATGCCTGTATTCAAATGTAAATTTCAAATGCAGTTGAAACCACTTTTTCCTTAAGCTAACACAACAAAATCACGAAGGATCTCGGACCAAATCATTGACTGTACTTCTTCCTATAGATGCTGCCTGGCCTGCTGCGTTCCACCAGAATTTTGTGTGTTTTCCTTCAGCTAACACACTTCTCCTCAATGTTTAATGCTATCCACTTCAAAGTTGAAGATTTGGTTTTCTACAAGTTTTCCCTGTACATCCAAGTCTACAGTATTAATATAGCTTAAGACAAGCAATAATCCTAGTGCTATTTCCCAAGGATCTCCATGATGTGGCTGACATCAAGATCAGGGGTGTGGTGGAAAATGAGGAAGATCATCAAGGTTTGCAGCAGGATCTGGACAAGCAGGAAAAATGAACGGAAAAATGGCAGATGGAATTTAATGCAGACAAGTGTGATGTGTACGTTGGGAGGACCAACCAGGGTAGGTTTTACACAGTAAGTAGAAGACTACTGAAGAGTGTGATAGAACAGAGTGATCCAAGAATACAGATTTATATTTCCTTCAAAGTGATGTCACAGGTAAATAGGATCATAAAGTGATCATTGGCCTTCATAAATCTAAGTATTAAGCACAGGATTTGGGATGTTATGTCGTCATTGCACAAGACTTCAGTGTAGCCTGATTCGGAGTATATGTGTCCAGATCTAGTGACCCACATTCAGGAAGGATATCCATAAGAATGAATGAGTGCAGAGACAATTTACAAGGATTTTGTCAGGACTTGAGGACCTAAGTAAAAGAGGAGGGTTAAATTATGTTAGGACTTTATTCCCTGTAGAATAGGAGAATGAGGAGAGACTTGATAGAGGGATACAAAATTATGATGAATATAGATAAGGTAAATATAAGCAGACTTTTTCTACTGAGGTTGGGTGAGGCTAGAACTAGAGGACATGGGTTAAGGGTGAAAGGTGAAATGCTTAAAGGGAACATGAGGGGTAACTTCTTCATTCAAAGGGTGGTGGAAGTGTGGAACAAGCTACCAGCAGAAATGGTGGATGCAGGTTTGACTTCAACAGTCAAGAGAAATTTGGATAGGTACAGAGATGGGAGGGGTATGATCTGGGCGCAGATCAATGGGACTAAGCTGATTAATATTTTAGCAAGCAGTAGAAGTGCCAAAGGGCCTGTTTCTGTGTTGTAGTGTTCTCTGATTCTGCAAGTCCAATTTGTACTCTCCTCTCCATTTGAAAACACAACATTCTGCTACCGTCTTTGTTTTCTGATACTTAGTTAATTATCTAGGCAGAATAATATATTTTTCTGTGCAGTAGTGCTCAATGATGATAACACTATCCATTCCTACTGCTGTAGTTCCTCTTATTCCATGGCACACCACTTTGATGGCAAATCTATTATGCAGCATTTTAGGAATCTATTCAGGAATCATTTCTTGGAAGTCCATATATGAATATTGCAGTAGTGTAGTGGTTAGCACAACACTATTACAAATCCAAAAACGTACCAGTTAGTTGTTTTATATATATATATATATAGACAGATAGATAGATAGATAAGAGGGGCACCCAATTCAGAAAATCGCCTGGATTATTTAGGACAGGAGACTGTTGCCAAACAGTTTCTAAATTATGTCAGATGCATGCACTTGTGTGGCTGTTGACACTCTTAGAGCGAACAGTTTTTAAACAGCTTCAGTTGCATGTGCTTGTGTTCAAGAAGCAATGATTTTTGTCACCGATAATTGGTGAGAAATAAGCAGTAAGACATTTCAGAATTGTTTTGGTCACTGTGGTTTCAAGCATACAGGGGTGGAGATGCTAGAAACAGCTGGGAATGAAAATGAAATTATTTTACTACTTCAGTAATTTAGGAACTGCAGAGAACTTGAAGGTATCAACGATTATCTTAAATGTTTCAATGAAAATGAGGATTTAGAAGATGCAATCCTCTGTAGCAGTTTATGAAGACACTCCACTATCTACACCAAGTGCCTGCACTGATTTTGTTCATTTACAGTCGATTAAAAGAAAGTGGCAGTGTACAGTTGCACTGGATGAACTCCTCTTTCAATAACAATTAGGAACAAATACACAGTTTTATAGTACTTTAGTAGTATTGATAATATTCTGATTTGCTCTGTGTTTTATTTAAATACTTTTTTACTCAGCTAAACAGTAGTTTTTTTTTCTTCTTTATTATTTCAATGAAACATTGATTAAACACTGCAGCAATCCCTTAATTGGGCTAAAGTGTACTGATCCCAATGTGTCCCAATTAATCAGGTGGCTGCTACAGGCGGTGGCAGAGAAGGAGTGTCAGGGACAGGAGTGCTGCAAATGCAGGCACACCAAGCAAGATCATTTGATTACTAACAATTGGTTCATTGATCATTAAAGAATGTCTCTCTGGTGCTTCCTGAACCCTCCCCTCTCCCTTCACCTTTTCCAAACCATGATTCCCCTCTCACTGCCCCATTCCCACTCTCAGTCCACAGTAGAGACCCATATCAGAATCAGGTTTATCATCACTCACATATGTCATGAAACCTGTTTGTTTTTGTGACCACAGCAGAATGCAAAATATAAAATGACTACAGTACTGTACAAAAGTCCAAGGCTCCCTAGCAATATATACAGTATACTGTATACTCACGATATTGATTTATAAATGTGAAGGTGAACTCATGTTTAGGAATTCTATGGATAGAATTCTGTGTGTTGTTTGTTTATTGATTCCACGATTTGTTCTTTTTTCATACTTTGGGTGTTCGACAGCCTTTGTTGTGTGGATTTATTTTAATGGGTTCTATTGTGTTTCTTTGTTTTGTGGCTTCTTGCAAGAAGACAAATCTCAAGGATGGTATACAGTATACATACTGTATTTTAGTAATAAATGTACATTCAACTCTGAATATAAATTTTGTCAGAAGGGCCATTGTATTGTAAAAGCTTACTTTCGAAGCAGCTTCCCCTCATGCTTAGAATTCAATTTCAAGCAGACTAATCTTTATCCTATGAATGCCTCACAAAGTTCTGAGCAAGTTTAGACCAAAAAGAAGGCACTTTTACCTTGTCTGAAAATCTACGCAAACACACAAAAGCCCTGAGGCATAAAAATCCATTCCCTTTGAATACTTGTAGTGTTAGTTTTGTACTCTTGTTCATTTTGGAGTGCCGCCAGATGATCAATGACAATAGCACAAATAAAGTTATTGACTGGGACCAAGGTCTTGCATTCACTTTCATACTGATTATACATAATTAACTGATTCCGTCTTTATCTTTAACTGAATTAATTTGGAGTAGGAAGATGGAATAAGCAGAAGAGTACTCCATGTCCTACTGTGAAATGGATGCCAATTATGAATGGTCTTTTACATCACAGTCTCAATAAATGGTCCATTTACTCTAATTGCACAGTTGACCTGACGGAGACTTTAGTATGTTAAAAATAAAGTAAACCAATCTATCAGGAAATATATTGCAGGAGGAGGTAACCGAAAGCTTTGGGGAAATGTGAGTCAACTGTGAACTGAATTAACCTGGAATACTAAGAGAATAGGATGTCAATTTCTTTCATACTCCCACAATGCACAATAAGTATTTAAAGATTATATGGGTGTTTCATCCTTTATAAGTCACTATTCTATTCATCTCTTTTATTTATTAAAGCAATTGATTTGGTCGGAAGTGTAATAATGCCTCTAGCTGTTTCTGGAAAGCTAACACAAAAACACAAGGAAACAGGAAAATAGGAGCAGAGACAGACCACCCAAGTCTGCTCTGCCATTCAATGTGATCACGACTGACTAACTCCTCCTGAAGTTCAAATTCAAGTGCAAGTTAATTGTCATTCAGCCTTGTACATGTAATCAGCTAAACAAAACAACATTCCAAAGGGACCAAGGTGTAAAATACAGTATATAGCACAGACAGAATACAAAAATATTAACACAATAATATTAACAGATAATCAAGAAAATTGTAGATGTACAAGTTGACATGAAGTGCATTGTTAAACATTCAGCTACTGTTGCTGTCACAAATAATGAGTGTGGGATACTTGCAGGGTGTTACCCAGCCTAACTGTCTTTGATCCTATCCTGTGGTACCTTTTGCCTGACAGTAGGAGGTCAAAGAGATTGTGGAACGGATGGGATGGGTCCATAACAATGTTGAGAGCTCTGCGAAAGCAGTGCTTCTGCCATATTTCCTGGATAGGGTGCAGCAGGGGATTAGGAGAGACATCCCAATGACTCTCCCTGCAGTCCTCACAATCCATTGCAGGGTCTTTATTCCAGCCTTCAAGCCCCATCACCAGCAACCCGAGATTTAACCCGAACCTAATCACAAGACACTTTACAATGACCTATTAACCTACAAACCAGTACGACTTTGGACTGTGGGAGGGAACTGGAGCACCCAGAAAAAGAACCCACATGCTCACAGGGAGGGCATACAAACTCCTTACAGTTGACATTGGAACTGAACTTTGAACTCCGATGCCCAAGCAGAAATAGCATGGTGCTAACCGCTACACTACTATGGCACCAAATCTTGCGGTCAGGTGCTTTGCAATTCTGAGATGATGGTAACAGCTAGTCAGGACACTGTGCTTGATCCTCATAGCCCTTAATCACAAAACTTTCCAAAATTTATCTGCTTCCGCCTTAAATGCTTCCAGTGATCTGGTCTGGACAGCTCTTGGAATTCCAGAGATTACTGACCTCCAAGAAGATATGTCTATGTACTTAATTTTAAATGATTGGCCCATTATCTTGAAACCATATCCTCTTTTTGAAGGCTTTCCCATGGGTGAAAACATCTCAGGCTTTCTGAGGTCACTTCAATAATGTGACCTTTACCTCCAAACCATGCAGATGCAATCTGTTTTGGCTTGAAGGCTGAAATCAGGCAAGGTAGTGCCAAAAAAAAATGTGAGGAAACTCGTACTGTAAAAAGAGTCCATGAGACACCCACAAAAAAGTAGTGAATACAGTCCACTCTATCACAGGTACAAACCTCCACTGCTGAGCACATGTACAAGTAGCATTTTCGTAGCAAAGCAGCATCCATCATCAACGACTCCTGTTATCCAGATCATGCTCTTTCCTCATTGCTGCTGTCAGCAAGAAGGTACAGGAGCCTCAGGACCCACACCACCAGGTTCAGGAATTGTTATAACTCCTCAACGATCAGGATCTTAAACCAGATCACTCAACTTCACTTGCTCCTTTTCCGAACTGTTCCCACAACCTATAGACTCACTTTCATCCTAAGTTCTTGATATTTATTGCCTGCTTATTTATTACTATTGTTTTGCTTGTTTGTTTTTCTCTTTTTGAATTTGAACAGTTTGTTGTCTTTTGCACATTGGTTGTTTGTCCATCCTGTTGTGTTCATTTTTTCATTGATTTAATTGTGTTTGCTGGTACTTATTGTGAATGCCTGCAAGAACATGGTAATGGTGGTTGTCTGTTCTACCCACCAATGACAGGAGACCTGTGCAGAAGAGGTTTTAAAGCAAAGAAGCCTTTGCACTGGGGTAGTTCCAGTTTCTCAACCTCAGAAGTCCAGGTCCAGTGATACAAGTAGTTGTCATAAACTGGGGTCTTCCTTGGTTGCAGCAGATGACCAGGATTTCCTCATGCCTTGTCATGCTTTTCACTTGCCACAAACCATTGCAGAACTGCCTTCCTGGCCATTGGATCTCACTGTTGATCTCATCCGCCCTGTCTGCTGGAACTCACTTCACATGCTAGGGCAGGCATGTCCCTTTTTCACCAGGGTATGAGGCCTGCTGGCTACCCTCACCTGGTTTAACCCACCTGTTGAAGCAGCGTATGGGGGTATGGCTGCCGTTGCATGCAAACACTACTTGGAGCAAAAGGTAAGAGCTGAGTATCTGGTGGGAGCAAAAAAGTGAGTGAACTGCCCAGAATGGATATGACATACCCCTTCAACAGAGGTGCTACCCCTCCCGGGACACTCCAGGTGACATATATACACTTTGATAATAAATTTACTCTGGACTTTGACTTTAAATCCTCATCTCAAACTGGATCTACTTTTTTTCTAAATTTTCTGCCATGGTGACAATATTATAGGAGCAACAATGGCAGTTTTGAGAATCAGTCATGAGTAAGGATTGGAGAAAAACTCCCAACAGGGTCAATATTATTAGAAATAATAGAAAGTCTGACAGTATGGCACAAAAATGTTCTGCAGATACAAAGCTCATGAATCAAAGTCATTGGACACCAGTACCGCTAAGCTGTGTATTTTTTCACAACTGCTCGGTGGTGTTTGTCGTGGGGTTGCCTTTCTACATCATTGCCATAGAGCTGCTTGAGCAACTTTGCTGTCTTCCAAACATCTTAAATATCAGCTGGGAAGATCGAAGAACCAATGTCAGCGTGCTAAATGAAGCAAAAACAACGAGCATTGAAGCCTACGTCACCAAGAACCAACTAAGATGGAGCGGTCTTGTTGTTTGGATGGAAGACGAACGTCTGCTGAAACAAATCTTCTATTCCCGGCTTAAAGAAGGGAAACGTAAAAGAGGTGGACAACAGAAGAGATTCAAATACATCATAAAGGCCAACTTGAAGAAATGTAACATTAACATCAACAATTGGGAAACCAATGCCAAGGACAGGAAACTCTGGCAAACCATCATCCGAGAAGGAACAGCAACTTTCGAAGCTAACAGATGTGCAGAATTAGAAGAAAAGAGAAGAAAATGTAAAGAGAGGCAGCAAGAACCAAAGCCCAATCTGCCATCAACCTGTGCTGAATGCGGAAGAACTTCCAAAGCCATGATTGGACTCATAAGCCACTTGAGAACCCATAAATAGATCAATGGAATGAAGACCATCATCCTCGACCTTGAGGGATAGCCACGGTGATGATGAGGGCTTGAGCAAAGGATAGTTAGCCAGTGGTTAAGGAAAATGGACTCCAGAGGATATTCCCTTTTTGCATCAAGCAGCCAAGTCTAACTGATGGTGTGCACTTAAAGATTGAGAGCACAGAGCTTGGAATTCTTGTACCATTGGCCTTGAGAAGGAGAACAATGGGTAGAGACATAAATCTGTGCAGTGGAACTCAACGTAATGGAAGGGAGCAATAAAAATGGTAGTGTTCACAGGATATAAGAATAGAAGAAAGTCATGTTCCCCTTCTGTCTTCTTCACTCATCAATAAGATCACAATAAATGATCTGGGAGTAGAAAACTACAGAACCATTGACCTGCACTAATCCCACATCCCTTAACATGTACACAACTATAGAATGCTATCTTGAGTATGGTCAGCAATTGAGCCTTTACATCTTCTTCAGTAGAGAATTCTGAAGATTCACTGATAGCGGAGTGAAAAAAATGCCTTCTCTAAACTGTCAGTTTTAAAAACTTCAGGTAAAGGAAACAGCATCCTTATACCTACTAGGTCGATCTGATAGGAAATATATACACTTCAATGAAATTACTCCTTGTTCTTATAAACACATGTGAGTATTATTTAAGTTATCATTATATCCAATAATGCTATCTCAGAAATCAATCTGGTTAATCTTCATTGTTTTGTACAATCACGTTTCATTTGTTATGCACTGTATCATATGATCATAGTCTTTCCAAGACATGATTGTTCTTGGCAAACTTTTCTTCAGAAGTGGTTTGCCATTGCCCTCGTAATTTCGTTTACCTCTATCAAATCTGCCCTCATTTCCCTACCTTCCCAGAAATAAAGTCCTAATCTATTAATCCTTTCACTATAGCTCAGGTCCTTAATTCTCAACAGCATTCTTGTAAATTTTCTCTGTACTCTTTCAATCTTGTTATCTTTTCTGCAGGTAGGTGACCAGAACAGCACACATTATTCTTATTTTAGCATTGCCAAACTCTTATACAATTTCAACATAACATCCCAATTCCAGTATCCAGTACTTTCATTTATGAAAGCCAATGTGCCAAAAGCTGTCTTTATGAACTTACTTATCTATCTGTCGATGCCATTTACAAGGAATTATGTATCTGCATTCCCAGATCCCTTTCTTCTACTACACTCCTCAGTGCTTTACCATTCAATATGTAAATCCTAACATGGGTTGGTCCTCACAAAGTACAAAACCTCACACTTGGCCATGTTAATCTTCATCTACCATATTTCACTACAGCGAAGCCTCTGCCAGAGATGCCTACACTGACGAAGTTTTCGATGGGAGTTTAGTGAAACCCTCTCTCGCTGCTCCCCATCTGTAATTTCTTCAGCCCTTCAACTTTTCAATCATTTTTTGACCCAGACCCGCAATTACAGCCATATATCCTTCCTTGGAACGTGTCTCTGTATCCCTTTTGCCAATCATCTTTCTGGCTCTCAGCTTCAACCCTCCGGTCTTCTCCTATCATTTCGTATTTTCCCCTCCCTCTCCTACTTTCAAATCTCTTACTATCTTTCCTTTCAGTTAGTCCTGACGAAGGGTCTTGGCCCGAAACGTCAACAGTGCTTCTCCCTATAGATGCTGACTGGCCTGCTGTGTTCCACCAGCATTTTGTGTGTGTTGGTTGAACTTCCTCATGTCTACCATATTTCAGCCCATTTCTCCAACTAATCCAAATCCCACTGCAAGCATTGATGGCACCTGCAGTGATAGAAGGAAGAGAGAGACAGACAGATAGACAGACAGATGGAGACACAGAAAGAGATACAGACAGAAAGACAGACAAAGGGAGAGAGGGAGACAGATGATACTGTAGGCTGATAAACTTTTGTCCAAACTGTTGTTTGTATGTTTTAATTTTAAATGTTTTGATTTTACATTTAATTTTTAATGCATTCTGTTGTATTCCTGTATTTGTTTATTGTGCATTAACATGCTGTGCGACCTTTTCTTTAGCCTGTAATGCTTAGTAGCTTTGTCCAACTGCACCTTTAGATTTTATGCAATCCATCAACATCATGGTTTACAAGTGTTCCCTGTTTTCCATTGAAATTCAGACTTAAATTACTCAGACAATTTACATAATGAAATGTTGGCTTTAAAATTTAGACCTTAGATTAAACTAAAGGAAAACAACTGATACAAAATAAATAACTGAACATGAAAAAAATGCCCAATAGACATAGGGACAACAGGTGTTCAGAGAAACAGGAAATTGAATATTTTAATTTATATTCTAAAATTACATAAAAATGTTATTTGACCTGTCTAATGTTTCAAACATATGGAAACAACTTCAAAGCTCTCTTTGTTCTTCAAGATTTTAATGTTAATTTATGTCTTGGAAAACATAAACCATGTTTCCAATCAGTGGACCTCTAAATTCATGATTTTAAAATGTCAGAAAGGATTTGTCAGCTCAGTTTCTTTGCTAATCATACATCAGCAATGTTTCAAAGATTCTTTTGATGGTTAAAGGAAGAACAAAGGATAGACTAGCCACTAGTGAAGAATATTAAAGATACATTACACCCTAAACTGCAAGTTGGCACCTCAGATTTAAAACTTCGTGTATGGAGCACATAGCACATCTTCAAAGTTTCTGAAGTCTTTCCGACAGCTGGAATGAATTTTTCTTCCTATGTTTTTGCATTGCTTTGCCCTTGGGACTGATTTTTCAGTGGGTTGCTCTCTAAGACTTAGCTACCATGACTCTGGTACTTCGAAACTGCAACATCAACATAACTTTCTTGTCAGCTCTCTTCTAGCTGTTGCCAGCTGAGCTTCAGTTACACTTCCCCGGAACTCCACACCTTTATCTGGTGTTTGATTATCTGCCTTTCAGATTTGTCTTCAATCCTGCAGATCAGTTTTGCTTAGACTGTGTTGCTTTTATGGCAACAGTCCGCCACCAAACAGCTCTTGAATCCAACTTTTTTCACTCGCTCTGCGAGTGAATATTCCAAGGATATTGTTTCTCTCCTCTCCATTTCTTTTGTACCCACCCAGTCATGTTACCCACTGCTTGTTCCCTTTTGGGCATCTTGCCACCCTGATCTCTATTCTGTATAACATGCAGTCTGCCACCCAACTTTTGGATCCTGCCCCAGGATAAGTTCACATCAACTCTTTGAGGCACTTGGCATTGTCTCCTTATGAGCAATTTATGTTTAGTGCTCTCAGCCTATCTATATGTCATCCACTGCACAAACCTTCTCAGATTGACCCCTGTCTGCCACAATTTCCCTGAGCTAAGAAAGCCAACCACCAAGTAGCACAGAGAACAAATGGGACCTCATTGACATTACTGCTGAAATTAGACATGAACCAATAGCATTCAAGTCGGCCAACAGCATGTCAAAAAAGCACAGACCCTGAAAGTGATCAGAAGTTCACACCACAGCAACCAGCAACTGCTTTTAAATAAGTAGAATTGGAAATGAAATTGTTTTACTATTGTCACACATACCAGGCAAAGAACAAGAAAGTGCAAAGAACAAGAATTTCAGAATGTATATTGTGTACACATTTCTCTGATATTAAATAGAACAATTTAAAAGGCTTGTCTTGCATACTGTTATACAGATCAAATCATTACACAGTGTATTGAGGTTCAACAAGGTAAAACTAATGGAATGCAGTATAAAGTGTAACAACTACAGAAAAAATATGGTACTGATCAGCAACAAGGTGCAATACGACCATGAGACCATAAAATATAGGAGCAGAATTAGGCCACTTGGCCCATTGTGTCTGCTTAGCCAATTCATCATTTTCCTCTCAGCCCCAATCATCTGCCTTCTCCCCGTATCCCTTCATGCCCTGACCAATCAAGAATCTATCAACCTCTGCCTTAAATAGACATAAAGACTTGGTCTCCGCAGCTGCCTGTGACAAAGAATTCTTCAGATTCACCACTCTCTGGCTAAAGAAATACCTCCTCAACTCCATTCTAAAAGACACCCCTCCCAGGTTCAGTTATGGCCCAAGTGCAGAGTGAAAGACACTGAAGCAGGTCAATAGTTCACAGACTTTAATACGAACAGTGTTAAAGGGAAAATAAAACGTTAAAGCTCGGCCAAACAGGGCCATTCACCAAAACTTTCAAAAGGAAAATGAAGCATACACGACGGCTGAAAAGAACATCTAAACATTAAACAAATACCGCAAGTCTTCAGAGTCAGTTGACTCAAAAGTCCAATTTCTCAGGGAAGGCAGAATGCAAACAGGCAGCAAAGTGTTGCTGTGCTCTGTCCAAGTCTCGACAAGCACTACAACGACAAGTAAGGAGTTAAATACTATCACGATTAAACAATAATTAGCTGACACATGCATATTCACAAGTGAAATTGCAGTATCTATTGCGCTGCCGAATCCGTGGTCGTGACACTGTCCTCTGGTCTTGGATTCTCCCACCATAGGAAACATCTTGTCCACATCCACTCTATGAGCGCCTTTCACCACTTGCTAAGTTTCAAAGAAGTCACTCCTCATTCTTCTGAATTCCAGTGAATACAGGCCCAGAACCATTAAATGTTCTTCATAAGACAAGCCATTCAAATCTGGAATAATTTTCCTGAACCCCTTTTGAATCCTCTCTAGTTTCCGCACATCCTTTCTAAGATATGGGGCCTAAAACTGCTCACAATACTCCAAGTGAGGCCTCACCAGTGCTTTATTGTGGTGAACTACATATACCTGTCTGGACACGCCCCCTTCCCACACTGACTGCTCCTGTGGCTCCTCCCACTGACCATGGCTCCTCCCACGGACCCCGGTATAAAAGCGATTGGAGCCACAGACCCTTCCTCAGTCTCCAGGATGTTGTGTGATGGTCACTTGCTGCTTGTGCTTTCTTCCAGCCAATAAAAGCCTACCTTAACTAACCCACGTCTCAGAGTTATTGACGGTGCATCATTTATTAAGTCTCAACAGTGCATCCTTGCTTCTATATTCTAGTCCTCTTAAAATGAATGCTGACTGTACATTTGCCTTCTTCAGCACAGACTAAACCTGCAAATTAACTTTTGGGGAATCCTACACAAGCACTCACAAGTCCCTTTGCACCTCAGTTCTTTTGCATTTTCTCTCCATTTAGAACATAGTCAACCCTTTCATTACTTCCACTGAAGTGCATGATCATACACTTGCCGACACTGTAGTCAATCTGCCACATCTTTGCCCATTCTTCTAATCCATCTGAGCCCTTCTGCAGCCTCTCCACTTCCTCAAAATTACCT
This sequence comes from Hypanus sabinus, assembly GCF_030144855.1. Lineage (NCBI taxonomy): Eukaryota > Metazoa > Chordata > Chondrichthyes > Myliobatiformes > Dasyatidae > Hypanus > Hypanus sabinus. Next base: position 21,524,568 of record NC_082713.1, on the reverse strand, counting down.
GGCCTTCCACCTATCATCGTATCTTCTGCAAACTTCGCATCAAAGTCATCTATTCTGTCATCTAAATCATTAACATATAACGTAAATAGAATCGGTCACAACATAGATCCCTGTGGAACACCAGAAGTCACTGGCAGCCAACCAGAAAATACTCCCTTTATTCCCACTCTCTGCATCCTGCTAGTCAGCCGCTGTTTAATCCATGCTAGGATGTTCCCTGTAATATCATGGGCTTCAAGCTTGTTATGCAGCCTCATATGTGGCACCTTGATAAAGGCCTTCTGAAAATCCAACTACACAACATCAAGCAATTCTCCTTTATCTATTCTGCTTGTTCTTTCTTTCTTCAAAGAATTCCAACAAATTTGTCAGGCAAGATTGTCCCTTGAGGGAACCATGCTGACTACTGCCTATTTTGTCATCTGCCTCCAAGTACACCAAAACCATATTCTTAATAATCGACTCCAACATCTTTCCAACCACTGTCAGGCTAATTGGCTGATTATTTCCTTTCTTCTGCCCCTCTCCATTCCTGAAGAGTGAAATGGGATTTGCAATTTTCCTGTCTTCAGCAGTGTAATGATTCCTGAAAGATCATTACTAATGCCTCCACGTTCTCTTCAGCCACCTCTTTCAGAACTCTGGAGTATACACCATCTGGTCCAGGTGACTTATCTACCTTCAGTTTCCCAAGAACCTTCTCCCTGGTAATGGTAACTTCACACACTTCATCACCCCTGACAGCTGGAACTTCAACTATACTAGTGTTTTCCACAATGAAAACTGATTCAAAATACTTATTCATTTCCTCCGCCATTTCCTTGAACCCCATTACTACCTGTCCAGCATCATTTTCCAGTGGTCTGCTAGCCTCTTTTTTACACTTTTGATATCCTCTTTTATATTTTTGTCTAGCTTACTTTCATAGTGCTTCTTTACCTTCTTAAAAACGTTTTAGTCACCTTCTGTTAATAGTGAGTTTGATTGTGAGGTCTAATCTATCTTATCGTAATAGGGTGCTGTTCCATAGTTTTAAAACAGCAGATAGGAGCTACAGACTTCCATCTACAGAATGGAACTACAGAATGCTTTCAGACCTCTGTATATTCTGCTCAATGGAAGAGGGGATGAGAGAATATTCAGGGTGGGTGTGGTCATTGATTATGTTGCCTGTATTGCTGAGGCAGCGAGAGGCACATACAGAGTCCATAAAGGGAAAAATTGTTTCCATGCTGTTCTGAGCTGTGTGCACAACTCTCTGTCATTTTTTGCGGTCACATGCAGAGCAGTTGCCATACCAAGCTGTGGTGCATTCAGATAGAACCAAGCTGTCCCGAAAACTACACCAGTGGCTCAGTTTTTAGAAGATGGGAAATGCAGAGCAAGGTCCTCATTGGGGTCAAGGATGACTTCAAACTGAAGCACTTCCTCTGGGAGCAGAGTGAGCAGCCCGGTCAATCGTTACAGCTGCTGACCACAAGAGTCATTTCCAGCATGGAACAAATTTAGTTCTCGTTCACGCATCTTTCATATGAGACAGTAAAACCAGACCTCATATGTCCTCTATGAATCTAAGCATTCCTTTGGCACAATTTCAAAGAAGATCAAGACAGCTCTCTGCAGAATCTTGGACAATATTTATGCCTTTATAAAGTCTCTAAAATGTATTATCTGATTATTATCTCATTACTGTTTGTGAGTCCTGGCGGCACACTAAACTGGCTGATGTACAGGTACAGTACATCCCCCACTATAAATGACCATATTTCAGAAGTGTTTACTTAACTGTATTCCTTTCTTATTTTGTCTTCAACTGTTTTATCATCCTATTTTAAAATGCTGTTTGGAAAATGATTAAACCCCATCTGAAGCTTTTCTCCTGATCAAATGATTCACCATTACTTACTCGAACTAGCAAAAATCAAATGTTAATTGATGAAATTCCAAGCTCTCCTAAGCTGCACCGTTTAGGAAAAGGAAAAGAGGCGTGAGCTGAAAGAGAGAGTGAACGTGAAAGAGAGAAGGGACAAAGACATAAAGATTATTTATATACTATATATCTCATAGGTAATAAATAAATAGTACTGAGAACATGAATTGTAGAGCCCTTGAAAGTGAGTCCATCGGTTGTGCTCACTTATCATTTCAGTGTCGAAGAGTGAAGTTACCTACACTGGTTCAGAAGGGTAATAATTCCGGAACCAGGTGGTATGAGAACTAAGGCTCCTGCACATCCTTCCCAATAGCAGCAGCAAGAACAGAGGATGGTGGGGGTCGTTGATGATCTTGTGATCGAAGGAGACATTTGTGAGCAAGATCATCATCCCATTCTGTTGCCAAACGAGGACTGATGTGGTAAAGAACACAGCTCACTATCCCTCCCTGTGATACAGGAAAATGATGGTTCCTACTATTAAAATAATTGTTGAATAAGTTTCGGTCACCAGTCCTAGAAAGCTCAGTATAAACCTATTCTTACCTTGAACATACAAACACCATACTCTTGACTGACCTTCTGAAACAATTAATTGATTTAGTCGCAATCTCTCACATCGCGTTCCAGGAGAAATTAATACATGTAACCATCTGCTGTCAAAATAGCCTGCAGTGCTATACCAATGAAAAAAATTAAATAATATATTCATACAAAGGAATATTAATGAGAAATCAGTCATTGGGTCTCTTTGGACTAACTTTTCAAAGCAAATTCTTATCATTATTTCTTCTTCAGAAGGCACTATTTTGTGAAGCTGTGCCAACCATTAAATTTTATCTAAGCATACTATCATCACCTGCCCAGTAAGTTTGATGCATTTTTGGACCTGACTGTGATGATTGTTTTTCTTTCTATTCAGCAATGAGCATTTCCTTCAGTAAAGGTATAACCAGAAGAAAAGGACTCCGAAACACAAGAGATTCACAAACGCTGGAAATCCAGAATAGCACACACAAAATGCTGGAGGACTGCAGCAGGTCAGGCAGTGCCTGTAAAGAGGAACAAATAGTCAATGCTTTGGGCTGAGACGCTTCATCAGAACTGCTTCCTGGAGAAGCATCTCACCCCAAAGCAAGACTGCTTGTACCTTTCCGTAGACGCTACCTGACCTGCTGAGTCCCTCCAGCATTTTGTGTGTGTTGCTCAAGAAAAGGACTCTCAATAATTTTTCCAAGTCCCCTGGATCTCAGGATGTTTAACAGCCAAAGCAAGTGCAATATTAGTCAATAACAAGAGTGCAGCCGCATCAAAACAATAATGTCCGCCTAATAGAGTGCTGTTGATCAGCACTTGAAAACTCAGATAATCTTTGTGTATTGTGCTTTGGGATGGTTTATATCCAACTGAGAGGAACAACAACACCAGAGCTGAACTTGATTTCTGAAAGACAAATTTACTGTCTTTACTCGACTAGTTTTTCTTAAGTCTCCATTACTATTCAGCTCCATGCCAAGTTCAGAAAAAGTCAATGCCTATGCTGCAATTTGGTCTTTCTCAGTCACTTTAGGGAGAGTTACCGAATCACACAGTCACACAGCACAGAAATGGCCCATTGGCCCGTCACAGCCATGCTGAACTGCTTTAGGATCATGTTCTTCTATGCCACAAGAGAGAATGCAGATGCTGGAAATCTGGATCAGAATCTCAGCAGGTCAGGCAGCATCTGTGGAGCAAAGTGAACAGCTGGCATTTCAGGCCAAGAACTTTAATCCTGATGATCTTGCTGGACCTATTGAATTCCTCCAGCATTTTGAGAATGAAGTTCTTCTAAGATATGCCGATTTAAACACCAGTCTAGATGCCTCATAAATATGATAATTGTATCTGGTTCCCATTCCTTCTGGCAGCACATTCTAGATATCAGCCATTCTCTTTAAAATAAACTTATACTTCAGATCCCTTTTAAAACTCATTCCTCTCATCTTAGACTTACGCACTCTTGTTTTTAATACTCCTATTATGGAAGAAAAGGTTCTCACTATCTACCCTATCAGAATCCAGTTTAATATCACCGGCATATGTCATGAAATTTGTTAATGTAGCGGCAGCTGTACAATGCAATCCATGATAAATATAGAAAAAATCCCTATCAATGTCTCTTTCAAACTATTATGTATCTACGTTCAGTGGCTACTTTATTATGTACACCTGTCTGTTAATGCAAATATCTAATCAACCAATCATGTGGCAGCAACTCAATGCATAAAAGCATGCAGACATGGTTAACAAGTTCAGTTGTTGTTCAGACCAAACATCAGAATGGGGAAGAAATGTGATCTAAGTGACTTTGACTGTGGAATGATTGTTGGTGCCAGACAGGGTGGTTTGAGTATCTCCGAAACTGCTGATTACCTGGGATTTTCATGCACAACGGTCTACAGGGTTTACAGAGAACAAGGTGAAAATAAAAAAAACATCCAGTGAGCAGCAGTTCTGTGGTTGAAAACACCTCGTTAATGAGAGAGGTCAGAGGAGAATGGTCAGACCGGTTCATGCTAACAGGAAAGCGACAGTAACTCAAATAATCACAGGTAAGTAGTGTGCAGAAGAGCATCTCTGACCGCTAACTTGCCGAACCTTGAAGTGGATATGCTACAGCAGCCAAAGACCAGGAATGTACACTCAGAAGCCATTTTATTAGGTACAGGAGGCTCCGAATAAAGTGGCCACTGAATGTATAAGGTCACCATTCAGCCTCCCTCATTTCAGAAAAAACAAGCCCAACCTATCCAATCTCCTTCCGTAACTAAAGTCTTCCAATGTCCTTTGTGCTCTCCCCACTGCAACCACATCACACCTGTGGTAAGGTGTACAGAATTCCACTTAATCACCAATATTGTGGTAAAATACTGAATTTACGTAATTTTGACAATTTCTTCATTCTCTGATGGTGAGTAAATGCCTATCTATTAGGAACTGGTGCCTATGAACACAAGAGATTCTGCAGATGCAGGAAATCTAGAGCAGCTATAGGCAAAGTGTTGGAAGCTGCTTTGACAAGCATCTTTGCTCCGTACACCACAAAGGGCAGGTTTTCACACATTTTAGTTCTATTTTCCATTCCCGTTCTGATATGGTGGTCCATGGACTCCTCTTGAGTGCCACGATGAAGCCTCTCTCAGGCTGGTGGAGCAGCACTTCATGTTCTACCTGAGTGGCCTCTAATCTGATGGCATGAACATCGATAACTCTAATTTTCTGATCATTTCTGTCCACTCTCCCTTCTCTCTTTTTCCATTCCACCTTCCATCTCCCTTCTTACACCTTCTCATCTCCTCATCCGCCTGTCACCACCCACTGGTGCCCCTTCTTCCTTTCCTCCCCTCTCCTATCAGATTCCTTATTTTTCAGCCTTTTACCTCCTCCGCCTATCACTTCCCAGATTCTCATTTCATCCCCCTCACTTACCCCTGCACTTGGTTTCACCTGCCATCTTGTACCCCTTCTCCTCCTTCTTATTCTGACATCTTTTCCCTTCCTTTCCATTCCTGGTGAAGGGTCTTGACTCATAACATTAACTGCACATTCCTCTCCATAGATGCTATCTGACCTGCTGAGTTCCTCCAGCATTTAATGGTGTCAATAGTGAAAACTCAGTGGACCTAGCTCAGTGTAGATGAGTTTCATTCTCCAGGTGATTCTGATCATTCAAGATAGGCTGTTTTCCAAGGCAACAATTGCCACGTAGTATGCTATGTTCTTTTAACCTGCAGATAAAAGGAAAGATTTAATTTTAATTTGGGTCTAAATTAATCAGAAGTATGTTCCTGGCCCGAAGCTTGATTCAGCAATGGACTGGAAAGCTGTGCAGGCCAAGTCATTGGGTACATTTAAAGCAGAGGTTGATAGGTTATTGGTTCCAAGGTTGTCAAGCCGAGGAGTGGGAGTGGGGACAAGCTCCCACTACCTGAAATTGCTCCTCACAGCATGCGCCTCAAATAGCCTCCGACAACCAAGTCCAACTCCTGGCCTTCTCGTGTGGCTTAACATCTAAGCCCGGTGGAACTGTTTCTACTGACAGGAGACAGGGCGAAGACAGGTCCTGGCGCCTTAAAACCAATGCTTCATGTAGACGGAGCTCGTCAGCCTGGGAAGGCAGTCCATCTAAGAGAGGGAAAACTCTGATTTCAAACCTCCGCTGCCTTGCAGCCAGACCCACTTATGGGAAAGGCTTCAGGAGTAAAACCCTGAGGGCAAATCCGAAGCCGGCGTCCCTAAGGTAGTCCGACGTTGTTTTCAACCTCGTTCTGGCAACTCCTGCAACGACTCTGGTGCCAAGCTGTATTGGCCCTCTCCCTTTCCTTGGATAACATCAGTAGCATGGAGAGGAGAGACTTGCTGCTTGGGCAACTGCCGGTCTCCCATTCAACCTTGCCCAGGCCTGCACCCTGGAGAGGCTGAAGCAAGACTTTCCAGGAGCAGATCCATGGTCTTGCAAGACTAACAGATGTTATCCAGTGATAGGTCATTAACCAGTAAGGGCATAACAGATAAAAGACTACAGCAAAGAGGCAGGAGAATGGGTTTGAGAGGGATAATAAATCACATGTTCAAATGAAAGAGGCGGCTTGATGAGCAAAATGAACTAATTCTGCTCCTCTGCCTTATGATCGTATGGAAAATTTGTCCTTTGGAGAAGGACCAGGAAACCAGGCACACTGCTTCTGTCTCAATCTCCACACCTCAACCTTGTCAAATAAGGTTTCATTCTAGTTTCACAATCACACAAAATTTACCCGTTCAGTTGAATCTTTTCTGGAAATCCATGCAAAATGAAAATTTCTTGCCAACAAGTTTGTTTCCAGTGGGAATCATTACATGGGCCCATGATAATTAGCTGTTCAAAGATATAGAATAAAATCTTAATATCTGCCCTAAGATCGGCACAAATCTCACTCTTTCATGAGACAGTGATATTAGTCTTTCTTCTCCATTAAGTATGTTACCATAGTGGTTACATTAATGGACTAGTGCTAAGCTTTTATGACATTTTGGCTCATTGAGTCCATGCCAGCTCAACAATTTCATTCCATCACCAATTTTCCTGAATCTTGTTCTCCCTGCATTCCACCACTCACTTACACATTAGGGGCAAATTTGGTATTTGTCTCTTCTTGTTGCATAAACTGAGATACAGAGAAAACTATATTTTAACAAGTCATCCAAACATATCAGTTCAAAACATAAGTAATTTAAGGTGGTACAAGGAGAAGCAGTAACAGAGTACAATATATCGCATTACAGTTTCAAAGTTCAAAAGTTTGAAGTAAATATATTTTCAAAGTACATATATGTCACCATATACAACCCTGAGATTCATTTTTTGTGGGCATACCCAAAAATCCATAATAGAATAATAACCATAACAGATCAGTGAAAGACCACACTGATTTGGCATTAAGCCAGTGTGCAAAAGACAACAAACTGTGCAAATACAAAAGTAAGAAATAATAATAATAAATAAACAAACAATAAATATCAAGGACATGAGATGAAGCATCCTTTGAAGTGAGCCCATAATTTGTGGGAACAGTTCAATGATTGGACAAGTGAAGTTGAGTGTAGTCACCCCCTTTGCTTCAAGATCCTGGGAGGTAATAACTGTTCTTGAATCTGGTGGTATGAGTCCTGAAGCTCTTTTAACTTCTTTCTAATGGCAGCAGCATGAAGAGAGCGTAACCTGTGTGGTGAGGGTCCCTGATACTGCTTTTTTGAGACAACATTTTGGGTAGACGTGTGAAATAATGAGGAGGGCTTTAGCCATGATGGAGCCACGTCATGATGTCATGCCGAATCTTCACAAACTCCTAAGGAAGTAGAGGCAGCTGTGCTTTCTTTGGGTATTTGCACTTACATGCTGTGCCCAAGACGCGTCCTTTTGAAGGAATAACACAGAGTCATTTAAAATTGCTGACCCCCTCCACCTTTGATCCTCCAATGAGGACTGGCTCGTGAACCTTTGGCTTCCCCCTCCTGAAGTCAACCATCAGAATCAGGTTTATTATCACCGGCATGTGATGAGAAATTTGTTAACTTAGCAGCAGCACTTCAATGCAATACATAATCTAGCAGAGAGAAAAATAACAATAATAATAAATAAAATAATAACAATAAATAAACAAGTAAATCAATTACGTATACTGAATAGATTTTTTTTAATTGTACAAAAACAGAAATACTGTATATTAAACAAAAAGTGAGGTAGTGTCCAAAGATTCAATGTCCATTTAGGAATCGGATGGCAGAGGGGAAGAAGCTGCTATGACCCAGCCAGATCAGCTCCTTGGTCTTGCTGACATTGCGCATCACCTCAGCCAGAATTTCAATCTCCCTCCTGTATGCTGATTCATCACCACCTTTAATTCAGCCCACAACAGTGGTGTCATCAGCAAACCTGAATACAGCATTTGAGCTGTGCTCACCCACACAGTCATAAGTGTAAAGTGAGTAGAGCAGGGGGCCAAGCACACAGCCTTGAGAGGCAACTGTGCTAATGGAGATTGAGGAGATGTTGCTCATCCAAACTGACAAGGGTCTGCAAGTGAGGAAATCGAGGATCCAGTTGCACAAGGATAGCTAGCAAGTGATAGGTGATGTCTGGGAAAAGTTGAGGGCTGGAGATGAAGTAATCTGACAGGTGAGGAGAGTGGATCAAAGGGAAGAGGGAAAGACAAGGGGGCACCAGGGAGAGGTGATAGGTGGGTGAGAAGAAGTAAGAGAGCAGAGTGGGAAATAGAAGAAGAGGGAGAGGGGATGGAATTTTGTTTTTTACCAGAAGGAGAAATTGATATTCAAGTTCTCAGGTTGGAAGCTACCCAGATGAAATATAAGGTGTTGCTCCTCCACCCTGAGAGTGGCCTCATCTTGGCACAAGAGAAGGCCGTGGACCGACATGCCAGAATGGGAATGGGAATTAGAATTAAAATGTTGGGACATCAGGAATTTCCGCTTTTGGTGCCACCAGGAGTTCCGCCTTCGGCCAAAATATTGGAAGATATTATACATTAGTTGTCAGGAAGATAATGTATGTTTTGCAATAGCAGTTTTGGAAATTGTCAAGTGTTCTCAAACAATGGGGGTAGGCTGTCCATTTGGCACCCTGCAGAGAAAAGGACAAGAAAGGAAACGGCACATAAAACGGACAGATCAGGGATCAAGCAAACTTCTTGTGTTGGTCAAATGATGCATTGAACCAGAAAAGCTTAGATTTAGTAACTTGATTATGTCCACAGGATTCAATATCCAAAACACTTTATCAAAGTAAGTACTCTAAGCAAGAAATCATTTTTCATTAGATGCCTCGTGTCTTATTTCTCCCTTTGGTCCAACAGCATTTCTTCCATCATTGTGTTCATTTGATGTGACAGAAGTAAGCAGAGCCAATGATTATCAGCAACCATTTTGGCTCTCAGGAGGTAGTATGGTGCTGCGCATAGTTTCATGTTTCTTTGGACTCATTCTTATTTTGTCAACCACAGACCTCCCACATTGCAACCAGCCTGCGTGCTTCACTGCACAGAGCTGTTATGCACCTGCCATTATGCTGGAATCTAATCAAGTAATAGACAGCTTCTATGTGGATAATTAGATACCCATGAGCATGTTACAGAATGTTATCTAATCAATGGCTTCATATGCTTTTACAGTAAATATTAATAGATACTCTAAGCATTAATTATAGTCTGGCATCTGATCAAACAAAGTTGATTTATGCGTGGAACAAAAATAACATGAACTAAAAATCTGCAAGTGATGATAGGACTGAGGGGCATTAATGGTTTAAAAAAAAGAACAATATTAGCATGTAACTTTAATCTGTCCGAGGTTCAGACATTTATGTATAAATGTTGGCTTTCCTTCACTCTTGTTTCTGAGTCAAAAGTCCAGAGACCGCAAGACAAGAATGTGGATGAAAAGTTCAGTGTGGCTCTGGGAGATTGCTTACTAGAAAGTGAAGCCTTTTGGACATAATATTGAACTAAAACCCATGTGTCCTTTCAAATAGGTGTTCAAATTTCATTAATTAGTCATGTAGATATTTAAAATAAGGAATAATTTACTCATTCTCCAGCATGTGGGTATTATTGGCAGAACTCATAGCTAGTGTCTGTCATGCGGGTATTATTATTCATTTGCCAGCATGTGGGTATTATTGATAAAACTGACAGCTGTGAGTAGACAGTATTGAGCTGTCTTCTTGAGCTTCTCCCCTAATGCTATTGGATGGCCAGATCCAGATTCCATGTCCAGTGGCAATGAAGGACCTTTCCAAATCAGAAAGGTGTGCAGTTTGGAAGGGAACCTGTGGGTGGTGATGTTCTGCTATACCTGCCACCCTGGCCCTTTTTGGTGGGAGGAGATATGGGTTTGGGAGTTTCTGTCAGAGTCGCTGAGGAGAGCAACTGAAGTGCATTTTGTAATGGCTGCTTCTTTTCTTCATTGCCAGTCAAGCCAAATTGGCTTTTAATTTGTGTAGGTCACACCCAATGGAATAATATGCTTATGACAATTTCCCCAGAGTGCCGACATTTTGAAAGTGTGCCAGGCATGTCTTTACATGATCAACTGGTCCATCGCGCCCCTGGTTTGTATTTGTGAAAGCTGGTTTACAGTGATTTTGATTTGGTGAAAAAAATAGGAGATAGTACACACAAGAAATAACAGCAAAGACCAAGGAGTTGATTATTGACTTCAGGAGGCAGAAATCAGAGATCCATGAGCCAGTCCTCATTGGGGGAATCAGAGGATCAGAGATGGAGAGGGTCAGCAACTTTATAATCTTCAGTATTAACATTTTAGAGGACCCATCCTGGGTCCTGCATGTAGTACAATTATGAAGGATGCACAGCAGCACCTCTACTGCTTAAGAAGTTTGTAAGGATTCAACATGACATCTAAAGCTTTGATAAACTTCTATAGTTGTGTGGTGGAGAGTATATTGACTGGCTGTAGTACAGCCTGGTATGGAAACAGCAAAGCCCTTGGATAGAAAAAACAAAAGGAGAGGATACGACCCAGTCCACCATGGGTAAATTCCTCCCCACAACTGAGCATTGTCACAGGAAATCAGCATGCACCTTCAGGGACCCCCACCACCCAGGTCATTCTCTGTTCTCACTGCTGCCATCACGAAGAAGGTACAGGAGCCTCAGGCTCTACTCTATCAGGGTCAGGAACAGTTATTACCCTGGAAACATCAGTCTCTTGAAGCAGAGGGGATAATTTCATTCAACTTCAATTACCCCATCAATGAATTGCTCCCTTGTATTTGCACACTTTGTTGTCTTTTGCACTCTGGTTGTCCACCTTGTTGCTTGTGGTCTTTCATTCATTCTGCTATGGCTATTGGATTTATTGAGTATGCCCACAAAAAATTAATCTCAGGGTTGCAAATGGTGACATATAAGTACTTTGATAATAAATTCACTTTGAACTTTGAACTTTGCTGGCGTAACTAGTTTCCCATGACTGTAGGCAGCCATGGGCCACACTCATCCTTACACCAATAACTTCTTTAGGGAAACAGATCATTCCATTAGTGAGCAAGTTTTGTACTTTCTAAACATAAAAGAAATTTGAGAATCATGCGAAGAACTTTCTAAAACTGACTGCCATGTTTACCTATCGAATATGTCATTGGGTGACACATTAGTACAATGGTCTACAGCACCGGCTGCAAGATCTGGGTTCAATTCCCATCACTGTCTGTAAGAAGGTTGTATGTTCTCCCCATGAGCATGTGGGTTTCCTCTGGGTACTCTGGTTTCTTCCCACTCTCCAAAGACACATGGTTACGTTTGTGAGTATGCTATTTTGGCACTGGAAGCATGGCGACACTTGTGTTATACTTGAAGTAGAAGTTGCTCGGTTTTTGATTAGTAACAGCTCAAAATTTATGGGGAGAAGGCAGATAATGGGGTTGAGGGAAAATAAATCAGCCATGATCAGACTGAAATGGTCAAATGGCCTATATTTGATGGCTCTGTGTCTGTACTTGCTGGAATTTAGAAGGATGAGGGGGGATTTCTTTGAAACTTTCTGAATGTTAAAAGGCTAGACAGAGTAGATGTAGAAAGGATGTTTCCCATGGTTGGGGAGTCTAGAACAAGAGGGCCCAGCCTCAGGATGGAAGGGTGTCCATTTAAAACAGTGATGTGGAGAAATTTCTTCAGCCAGAGGGTGGTGAATTTGTGGAATTTGTTACCACAAGCAGCTATGGAGGCCAGGCTGACGGGTATATTTAAGGCAGAGATTGATGGGTTTTAGATTGGACGTAACAAAAAGGCCAGGGAATGGGACTGAGGAGGGGAGAAAAGGATCAGCCATGACTGAATAGTGGAGCAGACTCGATGGGCCAAATGGCCTAATTCTGCTCTATGTCTTATGGTCTAGATCTGTTCCTATATGTTATGGTCTTATGGTTTTCTTCAAGTGGACAGAAGCCCTTCATCTGAGAGAAAGACCACTGATTGACATTTTCAATGGCCAACAGTATGTTCCGGATAACATAGGAATATAAGAATTAGGAGCAGGAATCGTGCACTGGCCCTTCAGAGGCTACTTTAATGTTCATCCAAGTCATAGCTGATCTACTTTAGCTCCATTTTCCTGCACTGTCCTCATATCCCTTCAATTGCTTCATTATCAATCTGTTTTGAAAGATATCACAGAGATCTTCTTGGTGAAAGGCCTTCACCATTCACCAGCACCCCCATCATAAACCTGTAATCCTCTCCTATCCCAAAGATCCATCAGGTCCATCTCAACCTTCTCTCAGTCCTTATGCTGGCTGGAGATGTACAACACAATGGGACATTGCAACCAGAATCCAAACAAAGACCTGTGCCTGTGAGTCCTTTGTGGAAGTCAGAGGCCGGAGACTTCCGGTGGGGGGGGGAGTGGGGGGGTTTGTGATGTGTCCAATGGAGGCCGGAGACTGGGAGGGGGGTGGAGGGGGGGTTGGTGATGCAAGTCCCATGGAGGCTGGAGACTGGGGGAGGGGTGGGGGTTGGTGATGTGTCCAATGGAGGCTGGAAACTGGGGGGCAGGGTTAGTGATGTGTCCAATGGAGGCCGGAGACTTGGGGGGGGGTGGTGGGGGGTTGGTGATGTGTCCAATGGAGGCTGGAGACTGGGGGGGGGGTTGGTAATGCAAGTCCAATGGAGGCTGGAGACTGGGGGGGGGGGTTGGTAATGCAAGTCCAATGGAGGCTGGAGACTGGGGGGGGGGGTTGGTAATGCAAGTCCAATGGAGGCCAGAGACTGGGGGCGGGGGGGAGGTTGGTGATGCAAGTCCAATGGAGGCTGGAGACTGGGGGGGGGGGCTTGTCTTGAGGCTGGAGGACTCTCTGTTTGTGTGTATAGGTGGGTAGGTGGATGGGAGTGAAGAAAGAGCTTGCTTTGCAGTTGTTCTGCTGAACATCGTGGGCATGGTATGTTGGCACTGTAATGTGATGCGACACTTGTGGCCTGCTCGCAGTGCATCCTTAGGTTGTGTTGGTTGTCAACACAAGTGATGCATTTCAATCTACTTTTCAATATACATGTAATCGATAAGTGAATGACTGAACTTGAATCAGGTGTAGGGTTGCTGTTACGTTGGTGACAAAGAGGGGTAGTGGAGGGTGTGTGTGTACTGGATGGTCAGGATGGTAAATAGAAGAGCAAGGAGCTATGACTTAATGTGCCTTTGATCTGGTTGGCACAACTGAACATCGAGTAGAGGCACAGCCTCACAGCACCACAGACCTGGAATATTTGGATTTTTCTACCATAGACTGTTGTGAAGGCTTGTTTAATGAATATGTTCAAAGCAGAGGACTGAATATTAATGGAATCAAGAGATATGGGATTGATGCTGGAGAGCATCACTGAGGCAGACAATCAGCCATAATGTCATTCAATGACATTATTCACAATGACTGAATTCACAAATGGCCAAACAATCACCTCTTGCTTTCATCTCTTGTGTTTTTCATGACAGTATCATGGACTTAACTATAATTGATATCTCCAGAGCAGTTTTCCAGGAGCCTAATACTTTCCTCAGATTTACAAGAAGCAGGTTTTATATGGCAAACTTAAAAACTCATCCCAATACATCATGGGTACATCTCTCCCTATTAACTTTAGTACCTCTAGGAGGCACAGCCTCAAAAAGGAACATTGATCATGAAAGATCCCCTCCAATGTGACCATGCCATCTTCTTGTAGCTACTATTGGGCAGGAGGTACTGAAGCCTCAGGTCCTGGATCACTGGGTTCAAGAACACCTTCCTCCCTTCAAGTATTAAGTTCTTGAATCAACAGGTACAACCCTAATCATTTTGGTTTACCAACATTATCACCACTTTGATCACTTTACATTAAAAATGAATAGATTTAATTATAACTCCATACTTTCCTGTAAAAAGAGTTTGGTTTATGCTTAATATCCGTATGTTTTTCTTGTGAATGTTGCTTATTTGATACTACATGTCTGTGATGCTGTCAGGTTTTTCATTGCAATTGATCATACATGTACCCATACATATATATGACAGCAAACTCGACTTTGAGTTGATTTTGACTTTAGATATACAATTATTTCCTCCATTCATGACTAACTAACTCCACCTGGCATATTCAATACCCCACCCACCCAACTGTTCATCCAGATGACTTTTCATTAGAACAGCCTTTACTTTAGAAAACTCACTACTTGCATTTGTTTTTTAGGTCTGTTGCATAAGGTTATGACTTTCTGTTTCTATACTCAAAGTCATAACTGACATGGGGCACACAGTAGGGAAGCTCAGCTAAGGAATTTATCCTGGACTTCCTCTTATCCGTTCCTGACATGGGAAGGTTTGATTATCCAACATGTTTTTAGTTCACTGTGAGTGATATGATTGCTCTTCTTTGATCGGAAGCCTAATGTTGATTGAAAAGGGGGATATCCTGTTAATTTTAAACACAAGAGACTCTGCAGTTGCAGGAAGTCCAGAGCAACACACACAAAATGCTGGAGGAACTCAGCAGGTCAGGCAGCATCTATGGAGGGGAATAGACAGTCAGCATTTCAGACTGAGATCCTTCATCAGGACCTGTGTCCATAGATGTTGCCTCATAAGCTGAGTTTCTTCAACATTTTGTATATATTACCCTGTTCATCTTACTCACACTGGTTCAAGATTAAAGATCATCTTTATTTATCACATGTACATCGAAACATTGAAGCAGACAGTGACGAGCATCACTTGTGTCAGATAAAGTCAGCAAGGTCTGCGCTGGAGACAGCTCGCAAGTTGTCAGTAATCTTTCTGTGCCAACATAGCATGCCCACAAATTATTAACCCTAACCTTAACCTCTACATCTTTGGAACACAGGTGGAAACCGGAGGAAGCTTGTGTCACCTGTTCTCTGTTGCTCTGCTGGGCATGCCAGACTGAGGCCGGATTGGGTGGTGGGTCTTGGAGACGGCCCCCAGCACATGCTTAGGTGCATTGGTTGTTACCACACATGACACCTTCCACAGTATGCTTCGATGTACATTTGACAAATAAATCTGAATCTCCTTTCAGACAGCAGTGGAAATTGAACCCCAGTTGGAGATTGCTGGCATTTTAAAGCACTTGTGCTAATCACTGAGCTGCCATGTCACCTGTGATCTGGAAATGTTCAACAATGGCATGGGGCCAGTAGATTGAAAACTGCTTCAAACCCATCGTCAACCTTCCTGGAAACCGGCAAGAAAACATTAAGTGGTGCTGTCAGATCTGGCCAAGTGGATGAGTTGGCACTAAGCAGTAAGCGAAGCTGGAATCAAAACTGGCAGAGTAATAATCCAGTATCAATTCATAACATGAAAAAAAGAATGGATCACAAATATATCCAGGCAATAAAAATGTACAAAATTTACAGCAGTTCTATTAATCCTTTTAATCCTTCCAGTACTGAATGTCCTTAAGAGCTTTAAAAACTACATATGCTTTGAGTCTAAAGCCCTTGTCTAAGTAATTCTGTAATAATAATAATACACCTTTATTGCAGTCTTATAAAATAAAAGGTTAAAGTTCAAATTCCAAAATAAATCACTGAGCATTCACAGTAAAAACAAACAGTCATGAAGCATATAAACCACTAAAAGCAAAGAACATTCACCAACAGAAATGATTTGAATATAGTTTATTGCCTTGGAAAACATCCTATGCATAGCCGTCACTTGGTAAAGTCGAGGAAAATCAGAACTGCCTCATTGTGAATCAAGCAACAAGTTACAAATTCACCCCTAGGATTCTGTGAGAAGGTGCCAGTAGGCACCAGTTACCTGGGTAAACAGTAGGAAGGTGCATGAGCACCGTACAGGGTCACTGCCAATGTTACCTCAATGCCTCATAGATGGTGAAAATTTTCTTGTGAAGTTTTAACTTTCCTCTCCTCTTTCATAAGACAACTGGCATACAGAAGGTGACAGAAGGTATGGGAACTCCATAAAATTTGTCAAAATATCGAAATACAGTGAAATGCATTGTGTCAATAAGCAACACAGTTTGAGGATTTGCAAGAGAAAGCCAGCAAGTGTGGCCCCACTTTCGGCACTAACATATCACGCCCATAACTTACTGACCCTAGCTATACAGTACATTCTTGGATTGTGCAAGGTCATGGAAGAACAAACAAACTCCTTACAGACAGCAATGAGAATTAAACCCTGCTCTCTCATTACTGACAGCATAACGCATTGTGTTAACTATCATGCCCATCCTAACTAATCATGGCTGAACTAATCTTCAGCCCAGTTCTTGTGGTTGAAAATACGTCAGGGATGGTATGGTTTCTACAATGTGAGTTCTGCAGATGGAGAAAGTGACAAGAAACATGAAACACCCATTCTTTATCCCATTTTCATCCTGCATATTTGTTTAACACTGGAGTTATGTTCTTTCTTGCAAGAGGTGGGAGAAAGAAATTACCAGGACTTGGGATTGAGAGGCAGTTGGTGTTCTTACTCAACCAGGGGAGAAAAGTGCCAAAGCTGGTATGTGTTGTTCTGTGTGCCACAAGTGATGAAAATTCCTTCTGACCTATAAATACAGAAGAAACTTGCATTGTCATCCATTGAATCATACTGCAAGGAAATAGCCATTCAGCCCATCTTGTTCATTTGGACCCTCATCTGTACAAATCCCATTTACCAGCACATGGTCTGTAGCTTCAAACGCTTGCCCATATGCTGTAAATGTTGTGTAAGTTCTCCCCCCTCCACTTTCCCCTCATTGTGTTTCAGATTCCAGTTGTGCTCTGAGTGAAAATTTCCTCTTCATATCCCCATTGCCCTCCTTACCCTCAACTTGTGCCGTCTGCTGTAAGACACTTACAGGGCAGTGATTTTTCATCACCCAACCTCTCTGTTCTCTTCATAATTCTGAATGCAGGACAAAAACTGGTATTTTCCTTCATGGTTCATTTTAATGGCTTTTTGGATTAAGATAATGTAAAGCTCTATGAAAGCAAGTGTTAGTGAAATTCTGTTGCTAACTGTGTGCTTGGAACACACTGCCACCACTGGTAGTGCAAGTAAATATGATAGAGGTGTTAAAGAGGCTCTTGGATAGGCACATGAATGTGCAGAGAATGAATGGATATTGACATTGTGTAGGCAGAAGGAATTAGTTTAGTTAGGCGTTTCCTTTCTTGTTTACTAGCATAAGACTATAGGCCTAAGAGCCTGTACCCATGCTGTAGCTTTAAATTCCTTGGCATGGGTGTCCTATACCAAGGACACAAGAGCACAAACAGAGGGCACAAGTTTACGCTAAAGAGGACAAAGGAGATCTGAGGAAGATTCTTTCTGTCCTGGCACCAACACATAAATTTTAGATGATTTTAGATTTTAGATGCATATCACATTTATACTGAGTGAAATACTGTATGTAATTAGTTTTGCTACAATAAGTGTATGGGACACTGGAAAAATGTTGAATTTCCCCTTGGGGATGAATAAAGTATCTATCTATCTATCTATCTATATCATCAGAAAGAAAGCTCAACTGTGTTTCTATTTTCTTAAAAAGTTTGCATAATGGCCAGCGGAGAGTTTGACACCACAGTTTGGTATGGAAATTCCAATGCTCAGAAACAGAAATGTCTTTAGAAAGTGATGAATACTGTCCAGTCCATTCCCCTTCTCACCATTGAGCCTATTTAAATGGAGCAGTACCACAAGAAAGCAGTGTCTATCATCAAGGACTCTCACCATCCAGGCCATGCTCTCTTCTCACTAGCCCCTTCAGGTCGGAGGCACAGAAGCCTTTGGTCCCACACCACCAGGTTCAGGAACAGTTATTACAATAACAACTATCAGGCTCCTGCACCAGTGAGGATTACTTCACTCACCTCTACAATGAACTGATTCACAACCTGTGGACTCGCTTTCAAGCCCTCTACAACTCGTTCTCAGTTCTTTTTTATTTGCACAATTGGTCTTCTTTTGCACATTGGTTATTTGTCAGTCTTTGTTAATGTCGTTTTACCATAAATTCTGCTGAATTTCTTTATTTTCCTTTAAATGCCTACAAGAAAGTTAACATATATGTACTTCAATAATAAATTTTACTTTGCCTCTGCATTGGTATTGTTTTATGAGTCTAACTATAGAACATGCTAGATCAGCTAGATTGTCCGGATCAGCCATGGTCTTATTGAATGGCAGAGCAGGCTCAACGTGCCAGATGGCCCACTTATGCTCCTATTTCTTATGTTCTATATGATTTGTATGTGTAACCCTCTCACCAGGACTCGTATACAAGCTTGACTCATTAGATAATTCTTCCAACAGCTACGTGACTTAGCAGTGAGAAGGCCACTTTTCACAGACAATATACGTCTAGGGTCAGTTTGATTTGGGTTCAACCAAACAGGAACACTGGGAATTTTGATTAAAGGAACCTCGATTAGGGCTAATGCTGTGTAAATACTGACTATACACAATTATTGGTGGCTAAGAAATAATAGATTGTACACCAGTATAAAATGATAAAGAACATATATTTATTAATTTTAGCTTTATCATTCAGTTAATAGGAAAAAGAAAAAAAAGAGGGTCCATTGCAATAAACAAGTCTAAATGTACACATAGTTGGAGGTCATGTCTGTACTGGTTAGGTGTACCACTTTATTTGTGGCACTGAATTCTCATCATCAATCATAGGTAGAACATTTCTTCTTAGAGTCCTTGGTTTTGCAAAGCACTCCTTGCATCAAGGTCTCCCTTTGGATAGGATCATTCAGGCATCTTCCCTGGTCCTCTCCTCTCCGCACCTCCCATCATATGATCACAAACCCGAGCACTGTCCATTTGAAATCTCTCTCAGCCCAGTTCTCTCCATCCTACCATCCTGATTGGCTGACACAAGATTCCTAAGTTGAACAGCATAGCTCCTTACCTTTAGCCAAAATCAAAATACTCCACCAATAGGACACACTGCTTTTACAGAAAACTGGTAGGATAAACCCTCACAGCACAGCAATAGAAATCTTAGCCCCAGCGCATTACACATGTCAATAGCACAGGCAACAAGCCCGGTCAGAAGACGCAGAAAATTACAGCTACAATGTAAAGCTCACTCATGGCAAGAAGGTTATAAGGTCAAATCTCATCACAAAAATGCCAAATACATAATCCATGGTGTTAACAGTTTAGTGCCCATTTGAAGAGTCCATTGATCAGAATGTCTACTTTCTAGCCATAAGCAATTGGTCACATATGTTGAAGAGTTGGCAAATTCCTTTTGGATTCTGGGTTAACAAAGAGCCTTCAAAAATAAGGTTATCATGGTGAGTAACTTCAATTTATAGAATAGACAATTGGTATCTTCTTCCCATGGTTGTAATTAACTTAACTGGTTCAGCACAACATCATGGGCTGAAGGGTCTGCTTCTATTATGTACTGTTCTATTTCTCTTTTAAATTTTTTTTAGAGATACCACACTTCCAGTCTAATGAACCCGCTCTGCCCAATTTCATCCATGTGATGTGCTTCTGATAAGATGGCAACATATTTAGAAACAGTGGCTTCGATGGAGCTAACCAAGGGTGTAATTGTCTTTTTTAAACATTTTTTTTAGGATCACAAGACCCTGCTGGACATGAACAACTTAAAATACTGCAATTTTATCCCTTTAACAAGTTGCTGGTTGGCAGAGAAGCTAAAGGAGTTGGACGTGGTGCAGATCGTGCTGTTGCCTGGTACAAAGACACATCGGAGTTGGTGCATGAAGTTGGTGTGCAGTTGGATAGAGATAGTCGCTTTTCTTGTGATTGCTCAAACCCGTTAGACTCTGATAATGTGGAATATTGCAAGTCCGGTTCATTGGTTTATTGGCAAATGGCGGGTGCAGATGGCTGGGGAGCTGAGTGGCCTTGATCATAGTGAGGACTAAGTCTTAGGCCACGATATCGCCTGCTCGCTGCATCCAAGAGAGATGCGTCAGAGTCGGTGCCAGAGGCGTCACTGCTGCTCTCCAGTGTTCGCTCAGCAGAAGACAAGCTGTATTTTTTCTTGACTGCAGACTGCTACAACATTCATGGACTTAGGGACATGAACTACTTTTTTTGTCTGACTGTACTTCCTTTCAGACAGCAGTGTAACTGAACTTAGGTGAGCTGCCGCTGTAATAACCACTATGCTTTCATGCTGCCCTCAGATAATGAGAATTTACAATTCACAACGGTATAAATATGCCTTGTAATTTCCTACTGAGATGAAGAGATGTGCATGATTGAGACTAAGCCTAATGCTAAGCCATTCCCTAACCAGTGATCTACCTCAGCCCTGCATAGTTAATGCAATTTTCAAAGAACCTGTGCGCCCTACCATGCCATTACTAGGCAATACATTTCAAACACCTCCACCATGGCTGATACAGCCCTGGCAGACAATTTTGGATCAGGTCCATTGCCCACTTTCTGTGGGCGCTCACCCAATGTGTTTGGGAGAATAAAATGGCTGCAGCCTCAGGCTTCTGTTTGAATGGTTTAACACACACAAAATGCTGGAGAAGCTCAGCAAATCAGGTATGGAGGGAAATGAACAGTCAACAACTTGGCCTGAGACCTTTCATCATGACTGGAAAGGATAGGTGCAGATTAAGAGGTGGGAGGAGGGGAAATAGTACGAGGTGGCAAGTAATAGGTGACACACATCAAAATGCTGGAGGAATTCAGCGGGCCAGGCAGCACGTACGGAAAAAAGTAAACACTTGACGTTTCAGACCGAGACATCACAGCCCAAAATGTCAACTGTTTACTCTTTTCCGTAGATGCCGCCTTGCCTGCTGAGTTCCTCCAGCATCTTGTGTGAGTTGTTTGGATTTCCAGCATCTGAGGATTTTTATCGTCTAATAGGTGATAGGTAGTAGGTGAGACCAGGTGAGGGGGAAGTTTTGTCTGGATGGGGGATTGATGTGAAGCATTGTGAGGGATAGGTGGAAGAGGCAAAAGGGCGGAAGAAGGAGGAATATGATCGGAGAAGACAGTGGATGAAGGTGGGGAACTGGAGGGAGTTGTTGGGCAGGACATGAGGGCAGGGAGAAGAGAAGAAAAGGGGTGAGAGAGCCGTTAGAACATAGAACATAGAAAAATACAGCACAGTACAGGCCATTCGGCCCTCAATATTGTGCCGACCCTTAAACCCTGCCTCCCGTACAACCCCCCCCACCTTAAATTCCTCCATATACTGTCCAGTAGTCTCTTAAATTTCACTAGTGTATCTGCCTCCACCACTGACTCAGGCAGTGCATTCCATGTACCAAACACTCTCTGAGTGAAAATCCTTCCTCTAATATCCCCCTTGAACTTCCCTCCCCTTACCTTAAAGCCATGTCCTCTTGTACTGAGCAGTGGTGCCCTGGGGAAGAGGCACTGGCTGTCCACTCTATCTATTCCTCTTAATATCTTGTATACCTCTATCATGTCTCCTCTCATCCTCCTTCCCTCCAAAGAGTAAAGCCCTAGCTCCCTTAATCTCTGATCATAATGCATACTCTCTAAACCAGGCAGCATCCTGGTAAATCTCCTTTGTACCCTTTCCAATGCTTCCACATCCTTCCTATAGTGAGGCGAACAGAAATGGACTCAGTACTCCAAGTGTGGCCTAACCAGAGTTTTATAGAGCTGCATCATTACCCTGCAACTCTTAAACTCTTTCCCTCGACTTATGAAAGCTAACACTATAAGCTTTCTTAACCACCCTATCTACCTGTGAGGCAACTTTCAAGGATCGTGGACATGTACCCCCAGATCCCTCTGCTCCTCCACACTCCCAAGTATCCTGCCAGAATGAGAGAAATACCAACAAAAAGATAAAGTGAAGAGAATGGTTACAAGAAGTTAGAAAAACCAATGTTCATGCCATCAAGTCAGAGGTGACCCAGACAGAATATGAGGTGTTTCTCTCCAGCTTGCACTTGGTCTCATCATAGGAGTGGAGGAAGCTATGGATTGACATGTCAGTGTGGGAATGGGAAGTCAAGTTGGAAAGGATGGTTTCCTCGAGATTCTGTCTGTGGCAGTAGAGTGGAGGTGCTCGATGAAGAGGTCCCCTAATTAAATTTGGGTGCAATTTAGTGCTGAGGTAACGGCCGATCTGTGGACTCATCGGCAGTACCTCTTTAAACAGAAATCAGGGCTTTGCTTTGTCTTTCAAAACAAGATACCTGATATAAACAGATGTCCTAATGACCACTGTTGCTGAGGACATAATGAGTGAAAATGTGATGCATATTACACCATCATTACCACTTCACTTAAATAGCGATCAACAGACATACTGTTGTAAGTGTCATTCTTGTTGGGTACTCACTGCAACTAGTTTAATTGTTAGACCTGAGCTGGGCCATCTCTCCACAGCCTGGAGCAAAGGACACTAATCAGCATGGTTACAGACATTTCTCTTTCGTGCTCGGACAAAAGTTAAAAGCAAAGCAGAGAGGATTCATTATCCATTACAAAGCTTATGTAATTAGTCATTCGTTCAGATAAGTGCATTGGAAATCAGACTTGTTTCATAATAAACAACATTTTTTTCTCTTTTACTCCACACAGGCAAGCTCCAAAGTGGAACATCTGCTATACTCTAATTACAGAAGCTGTGGTGAGACTATTAACAAAGAAAGAAGTGCAGGAAAAATATCTAGACTGCAACACCTGCAGTTCCTGGTATCTGAATCCTCTTTTTCCCAGTTTTCCCCTTTGCACCATAAAAAGTCGAGATTTCTTACAACTGTCCTCACACCTTGTTCCTGACATCTGAAGCAACCGTCTTCGTTCATCCCTCAAGGACAGTAATGCATCAACTGGACTTGCACATAGAAAATCTAAAGAACAAAGAGTCTCTTTAGTACAGTAGCAATTGGTACCTCCTGTATTTAGTAAAGTACTGAGTGTATGTTTGTGGTCTTCAGCTGCTGTAGACTATCCACAAGGTTCAAAGTGTTGTACGGTCAGAGATGTACTTCTGCATACCAGTTACTTGAGTTTTTGTTACCTTCTTCTCAGCCTGAACCAGTCTGGCCATTCTCCTCTGACCTCCCTCATTAACAAGGTATGTTCTCCCACAGAACTGTCATGCATTAAATGTTTATCCCACCATTTTCAATACACTTTAGAGATGGTTGTGTGTGTAAGTCCAAGGAGATCAGCAGATCTGAGATACTCAAATCATCCAGCGTGGCACCAGCAATTATTCCACGGTCTAAGTCATTTAGATCAGTGGTGCCCAACCACTGGGCCGTGGACCACAGTTCTACCCCCTTCTGACTGATCTGTAGTCTGAACAACAACTGAACCTCTTGACTATGCCTACAGGCCTTTATGCTCTGGGTTGCTGACATATGATTGGCTGATTAGATGTTTGCATTAATAAGCAGGTGTACAGAGGTACCTAATATCGTGGCCAGTGAGTTTATATCTTTTGATTCCAATTTACTGCAGGTCTCTATTAATGTCTGCCTCATGATTATGATTACATAGAACATAGAAATCTGCAGCACATTACAGGCCTTCAGCTCACAATGTTGTGCCAACTATGTAATCTACTTTAGAAACTGCCTAAAATTACCCTACAACATAGCCCTCTAATTTTCTAAGCCCCATGTATCTAAGAGTCTCTTAAAAGACCCTATTGTATTTGCCTCAACCACTGTTGCTGGCAATGCATTCCACACACCCACCACTCTGTGTTGAAACTCTTACTTCTGACATCCCATCTGTACCTATTTGCAAGCACTTTGAAACTATGCCCCCACCCTCCCCATGTTAAACACTTCAGCCCTGGGAAAGAGCCTTTGGCTTTCCAAGTGATCAATGTCTCTCATCATCTTGTACACTTCTATCAGATCACCTCTCATCCTCTATCACCCCAAGGAGAAAATGCCAAGTTCACTCAACCTATTCTCATAAGGGATTCATTCTGAAACATCAACTGTTTATTCCTCTCCATGGATGCTGCCTGGACTGCTGAGTTCCTCCAGCATTTTGTGGGGGTTGAACCATTCCAGCATCTGCAATGTCTCCTGTATTTGGCTTTCCTATTGTTTGGTTCAGTTCATCTCTCTCTATTCTGCATCTCTAGAATGAGACGTCCATGACCTCTGACTTGCCCCTCTCCAGTGCTCAGCTTTGTAACCCTGCACTGCAACTGAATAAGCTTTTTGTCCTCATCATGCTGTTCATCTGTCCTTCCGTCACCTCAGCCTCTAAGCCTAATACGTTTGTAAGAAATCTTCACAAAACCTCCCACAATGATGACCCTTTCCCACATCACTAGCTCTTCTCTTCCGCTTGGATGCACCATTCTGCCCTCTTACCCTCTCTTTTTCTTATCTCTTCTAACACTTGCTACAGCAACAAGTGCATCTTTCAATCCCTCTCTCCCACT
Organism: Hypanus sabinus; assembly: GCF_030144855.1. Lineage (NCBI taxonomy): Eukaryota > Metazoa > Chordata > Chondrichthyes > Myliobatiformes > Dasyatidae > Hypanus > Hypanus sabinus. The sequence goes on along the minus strand of NC_082713.1, from coordinate 21,499,653 downwards.
CCATCCCCTCTCCCACTGAATCACTGAATGCATAACTCTCCACGAACCCTGACAAGGGCAGTCCTGTTGTGATCTGGATGACTGGCTTCTGCCTTGAAGTAGCTAGACCGTATCTCTCAGGCATCTCCACATACCTACCCCGACAGCCTGGCCCCACCGACAAACACCAGGCCACAATCTCCCAGACCATTACAGAGGAATCCCCCTCCATCAGCAGCACCCCAAAATAATGCCAGTGTTCTATAATAAACACAAGGGATTCCCCAGATGGTGGAAATCCAGAGTAACACACACAAACTGCAGGAGAAACTCAGGAATGAAGAGTCAACATTTTGGGCAGACACTCTCTGTAGATGCTGCATGAACTGCTGAGTTCCTCCAGCATTTTGTTTACAGTCCACCAGCTGCCTTGCTACAAATTGCATTGAGGAGGCAAATAAAATACAGGATTTGTATATGTCAATGATGTGGAGTAGCTCACAACTTGTCAGCCATTGACATAATGTTATAAACTGCAACTACAGAGCTTATTTACAGTGAAATGTAGTGTACCTCTGAAAGAAAAGTACTAACAATATTACTTAATGTTGTTTCACATAGTTTATACCTTTGTGCAATGGCTCTATAGAGAGCAATTCCTCTGCAAATCACTGAAAATGTTATAGTTTGCATAATTCATCGTAAAATTAAAATTATATTACAAGATGTGATTCAGTTCATTGACTGGAGACAATTATATTAAATAAGCATAGAAAACATATCCATCCATGTTTCAAACACAGCTAAAAGAAACTAGCTCTAATACTTTTCTTTTCTGAAGAATCAATTAATGATGTGATTTATGATTTCCTGTTCTTGTTCTTTTAAAGGCATTTTCTTTTCTGCATTTTACACTTGTCCAAGCCATAGATCTGGTTCTCAGCCTGAAACATCGACTTGCTGAGTTCCTCCAGTATTTTGTGTGTGTTATTCTGGATTTCTAGCAATCTGCAGAACTTCTAATGTTTACTATATATGTTGTTCCAGTTTATAAAAAGAGTGCAGCCTGCTGATAAACATTTTAGCCAGTCTGATGTCTGATGAAAGGAGTCCCTTTATTTGGAAATGATCTCGTCATTTCTTTCTTCTTGTGGAATGAATCTCACTCACAATTGGCATCACTGGCTCACTGATAACAACTAGTTCCATGTATTAACAAGAGAAAATCTGTGAATGCTGGAAATCAAAGCAATACACACACAATGCTTGAGGAAGTCAGTGGGCCAGGCAGTATCTATGGAAAAAAGTAAACAGTTGGCATTTTCATCAGAAGGTTTCATTTAATTCGCTCCTCTTGCCAATGCATGTGACAACAATCAACATAGTAAGAATATGCGCTGAGTGCAGCCCACCACTATTGCCAGGCTCCCATGCCTACATAGCATGCCCACAACTTACTAACCCTAACATGCATCTTTGGAATGTGGGTAGAAACTGGAGAACCTGGAGGAAATCATGCAATCTCAGGAAGAATGTACAAATTCCTTACAGACTGTTGTGGGGATTGAACCACAAAATTCTGATCACTGGCTCTGAAAAGCATTTACGCTAACCACTATACTACCGAGCCACCCCACCAAACACACAAAAATATTGGAAAATTGATACCTACTCAACAGAAATACCCAATCATGGTTTAAAGAAGTAGACCTTCATCTCTGCCCAATCTGCCTCCATCAGCAGCACCCCAAAACATTTACATTCCACAAAATGCCCAGATAGCCCACCAGAAGCTTTATTGAGGAGACAAAGAAATGGCACAGAATTGGTGCCAAGCCAGGAAACAATATTCTCTCCAAATCCTCAAAGTAACATAATCACAAATTTACAGCCACCCAAATATATACCCTTTAACTGGATTGCTTCACTCTCAGGAATTTGATCACCTCTTCGTTGAAATTTATTGGAATCTATGCCAACCTTATACTGGGCAGTATATCAGGTCACCATGGACTAGATAGGCTGAATGGCCCTTTTCTTTGCTGTAATGCTTTTTTATTATCGCTGCAAGAGGACAGCCTGTCATTGAATTTCACTATTTATTCTAGTTGCATGCTCCCATCCATTTGGCATGATTTGATTGGAACCTAGTCTCTCTGCAATTTAAAATTAGTTACAATCATATTCTCTTTTGGCAAACGTTTTGTGCGGTTTATTGATTGGTTGAGCCATCCTTCATTGATGCTTGCATTTAAGGTGAAAGGGTGCCAGTCCAAAAATTATCAGGACATGTTTATTACAGAGAGAGGTGAGATGAACTGCCAAGGACAGTGGTGGAGGCAAATAAGATAGAGCCAATTACGAGGCTCTTAAATGGGCACAGGCATGTGCAGTAAATAGAGGAACATGGACATTGTGCAAGTCGTGGACTTGTTGTGTACCATTGTGCTGAGATGATGCATGGTCGAAAAAAGGTACAAGAGATTGTTTTGAACATTTTCATTGTGATCACTAGACCCTGTGGGACTTTGATAATGTAGAATAGTGCAAGCCCAGTTCATGGGTTCATTGGTGACATCAACAGCAAGGTTTTGTTGCGTGGACAAAGCCCACATGACTCGGAGGCGCCTGTTGGGGGTCGCTGGCAAAGGAGACAGTGAAGCCATTGGATTTTGTACTGGATTGGGCCTGGCCACTCCCGTCAATGCTGCCCTCCAGTCTTCACTTGATGGGAGAACAAACTACAACAGGTCAACTAAAGTACTTGGAGTGTATTATCGTTTCTTTCTCTTTGTAACTGTAGTTCTTTTGAAACAGCACAAGTGTTATTTGTGCTATGTGCTATGTGCAGTGTGCTGTTGGTTATGTGCTTTGCACCTTGGCCCTGGAAGGACACTATTTCTTTTGGCTATATTCATGTATTGTTAACAATAACTAAACATTAATCTTGAAATTTGAAACTTGGACTTGAACTAGAAATTCAAAGCTCAAAGTAGGTTTACTATCAAAGTAGGTATATATCACCACATACAACCCTGAGATTCATTTTCTTGTGGGCATTCACAGTAGAACAAAGAAATACAATAGAATCAATAAAAACCTGCACACAAAGACTGACAAACAACCAATTTACAAAGATAAGCTGTGTAAATGCAAAAGAACAAATAATAATTAATCAATTAATTAATACACATGAGTTGTAGAGTCATCAAACTTGAGTACATAGGTTATGGAATCAGTTCAGTGTGGAGGTGAGTGAAGTTATCCATGCTTGTTTAGGACTCCGATAGTTGAAGGATAATAACTTGTTCCTGAATCTGGTGGTATGGGACCTAAGGCTCCTCTACCTCTTTCCTGATGGCAGTAGTGAGAAGAGAGGGATTAGACTAGTTAGGCATTTAATTACCAGCTGAACTAGTTTGACACAACATCATTGGCTGGTCCTGGGCTGTGGTGTTTTATGCTCCAAGAATGAGAATTAGATTTTTCTATTCTCCCCAGAGTTCTGCTGCCTCTGTGAAGTAAGAAGGGAAAATTGTTGTGTCTATGCACAACTATGTATCAACTAAATAAAAGCAGGCACACAGAAGATGGATTTAACTGGTGTATTCACATTGCAGAGAGAGAGAGAAAACAATGCACATGTGTAGACAACAGTACATGCACAGACAACAGATCAATATGTAGTGCTGGAGGAAGTCATTGCTCTAAAGGAGATACATCCATTTATTACACTTCCTCCCCCTTTAGATTAATGTAACATAAAACCATATATGTACAAAAGATTCAATTTCCTTTTCATAAACCCATATTCCAAATAAACATGCTTTCACGATAATAGCCCATGACTAACTTCACAGTTTTAAAGGTTCAGTTTCTGAGTGGCACTCTGTTTTTTTTCAGGATAGTGCCTCTGTACCTGTGGAGTAGCATTAGGTTTGGCAGGTGTCTTGTCAACGATAACGTTCTCATCACATCTCTGGACCTGTAGAGTGGCGTCAGGTTTGGTAGGTGGCTTGTCTAAGACAAAATTCTTGGTTTCCAGTGTCATGTTGCTGTTAGTGAAATGATCATCACTGAGGTAAGTCCGGGGACTGTAATGCATCCGTCTTGTTGGACACAGTCAACTCAGGTGCGTTCTTCGGTTGAACATCCAGTACTTGGTCCACATGATGACTCCACGTCTAATCTCAACATCCACTCTGTACATCAGTGGTCCAGTTCTTGTAGCTATCTTACAAGACTACATGACATCCACTGGTCTTTTCAGTAATCACATGCTAGGACTTCCTGTCCAATCTCAAAACTCCTTACTGCTTCACTTGGCAACTAGCTGAACTGTTTATTCAGTACTTCCATACATAGTTCTGGTCTCAGGAGGTCTGTGTGAGATCTCAGATTCCTGCTCATGAACAGCATTGCCGGTGTTTGACTTGTCATTGCATGAACAGAGTTCAAATACTCAAAAAGGAAGCTGTCCACCTTGTGCTGCAGAGAAACGTCCTCCTTGTCCATTGCTTTAATGAACTTCTTGAAGGTTTGAATCAACCTTTCAGCTAACCCATTTGTTACTGGGTGTTGAAGGGCTGACTTGAAATGTCCAATGCCATTTTTCTTCGTGAACAATCAGAATTTTTCTGAAGTGTATTGTGGTCCATTGTCACTCACAATTTGTTCTGGCAAGCCATTTCTGGTGAAGATGGTCCTCAAAGCAAAGACAGTCTTTGCTGAGGTGGTTGACTTCATTGGTATAATCGTTGGTCACTTCGAAAGACAGTCCACAGCATTCAGAAACATGAAGCTCATGAGTAGCCCTAGAGCTAGGTCACAGTATGAAGCATTTTCTTCTTCAGTTGCCAACAGCAGAAGATATGTCAAGCCATCAGCATTGCTGTGTTGTTTGGTACCCTTGAACTCCATGTTATAAGAGTGGGCTTCTTAGAATAATGTCCAATGTTGTAACTGGGCCATCATCACAGGAATTCCCTTCCTAGGTTTAAAAATGGACATTTTTCTGAAAGTAGCCTTGCCATCTTGAGAAGTAAAGTACAATATTTGTAGCCTTATGCTTTGCTGGTGTAATTGTATAAACTAAAATCATTTTTCTTTTTCTCTGTTGATAGCATACTTTAATAAATGCAGAGTTTATAATCTCCAGTCCTCCTTGAATGGACTGTCAATGAATGCAACAATCTCCAAGAGATGGAAGGGGAAAAAACAGCTTTAGAATGATCAGTATGTTCATTACTAATCAGGCAGCGACGTCTGTTTCAAGCACTTTCTGATAGTGGAATTTCTGATTTCTGTTCAAGGAGTTTTCACTAAAATGGCAGCTGGATATTGGGAAAAGAAGATTTATATTACAAATCAGTTAAGATGAAAACTGCTTTGGTAACTTACAAACTGTTTGGATTGCTGCAGTTTAACAAGCAATTTCATATTCCCCAAAGAGATTATGCCAGAAAGGAGTTTGGAAAGAAGAAAATAAATCAATGCTGGCCTCAACTCCCCTACTATGCATGTCATCCATATTCATTAGTTTCTCCATCTTTCAAATATTTATCTACCTCCACCTGAAACATATCTGATGAACTAGCCTTTAGCACCTGCTGAGGATTCCAGAGCTTCTAAAAAACCAGCTTTAGCTTTAGATGAAGTTACACATGGGAATTGCTGGAGAAACTCAGCAGGTCAGGCAGCGTCTATGGAAAACAATAAGCGGTCAGCATTTCGGGCTGACACCCTTCTTCAGGACTGGAAGGGAAAAGGGAAGATGTCAGAATAAAAAGGTGGGGAAGGAGAATAGTTCGAAGGTGATAGATGAAGCCAGATGGATAGGAAAGATAAAGAGCTGGAGAGGAAAGCATTTGATAGGAGAGGAGAGTGGATCAGAGGAGAAAGAGGAGGAAGGGACTCATGGGAGGCGATAGGAAGGTGAGAAAAGGTAAAAGGCCAGAGAGAGAATCCAAAGTGATGGCATGAATATCAATTTCTCCTTCTGGTAAAAAAAAAATACCTCCTTCGCCTATCTTCTTCTATTCCCCAGTCTAGCCTCTTACCTCTTCTCATCTGCCTATCTTCTCCTTTTTATTCTGGCATCTTCCTCTTTCCTTCCAGCACTGACAAAGCGTCTCATCCCAAACGCCAACTGTTTATTCGTTTCCATAGATGCTGCATGACCTGCTGAGTTCCTCCAGCATTGTGTGTGAGTGGATTTGCAGCATCTGCAGAATTTCTTGTGTTTATGATTTTCAGCTTTAGGTGACCAGTTCTTCACTTTGTAACAATGATCCCTTTTTTGTGACTCCTCCCAGTAAAATCATCTCAACATCTACCCTATCCAGCTCCTTCTTCTTAACTCAACCTGTCTATGTAGCTTCTCTTAATTGGACAGACCTCCCATCCCAGGAATAAACCTGGTGAATCCTGTTTGGATTAGGTCCAATAATAGTGTATTAATGTTTAGGTAAGGTCCAAAACTGTGCACAGTCCTCTAGGTGTAGGTTTGCCAACACTTAGGACAACTGTATCAAAACTTCCCTACTCTTACAAGTTAACCCCTTCTCAACAAAGGCCAAAATATCAATTTGCCTTTGAAGAAATGTTAACTTTACATATGTAGCCTTCCATCCACCTCAGAGGAAAGCATCTTCTCAAGAGGCAGTAACCTCTACAGTACATTCGTCAGCCATTCTGCTCTTAAGAGATTTACATCTTGGGAGTAGGTCTGAGTTTTTTTTTTCATCTTTTTGAAGGATTGGCTATGCTGCATGTTTATTTGGTGAAGCTAAAAACTGCATTGGTGTTTGTGATTTTATTTATTTATATTAGAGATACTGCATGGTAGCAGGCTTTTCCTGCCCAATAGGCCCGCACCATCCAATTCCACTCATGTGACCAATTAAACATCCTCAACTGTACATCTTTGGGACATAGGAAGAAACCAGAGCATACAGAGGAAACCCATACAGTCATGAGAAGAACAAACAAACTCCTGACAATAGTGGTGGGAATCAAACCTGGGTCACTGCTGCAGCACTACTCTACCGCACCAAGTTATAGCTGGAGATACAACTTTCACCATGGGACCAGCTTTGGCACAAATTATGTAAAAGCACAAAATATGCAAAAAGGTTGTTTCCAAAGGATATAACAATTATAGGACATTCTTTCTTCTTCAATTCCACAGTCTGGCTCTCCTGTTACCACCTCTCCTCACCTGTCCATCACTTCCCCTGGTGCCCCTTGTCCTTCACTTTCTCCCATGGCCTACTCTCCTCTTCTATCATATTCCTTCTTCTGCAGACCTGTACCTTGTTCATCCATCATCTCCAAGCTTGTACCCCTTCCCCTTCTCCCACCTTCTTATCCTGGCATCTTCCTGCTTCCTTTCCAGTCTTGAGGAAACGTTGACTGTTCATTTCACTTCTCACCTATCACCTCCAGTCTTCTTACTTTATCTCCCTTCCCCCACCCACTAACATTCCCACTCACGTGGTTTCACCTATCATCTTCTAGCTTGCACTTCTTCCCTTCCCCCCAACCTTTGTGTTTTTGTTTCTTTCCCCTTCCTTTTCGGTCCTGCTGAAAGGTCTGACCCAATACTTTGACTCTTGATTCATTTCCACAGATGCCGCCTGACCTGTTGAGCTCCTCCTGGTACTTATCCTTGCAAGCAGAACAAGTATATGCCTCCTCCCTCACTACCATTCAAGGCCCCAAACAGTCCTTCCAGGTGAGGTGAAACTACACCTGTGAGTCTGTTGGGGTCATCTACAGTATCCAGTGCTCCCGGTGCGGCCCCCTGTATATTGGTGAGACCGACAGATTGTGAGACTGCTTCACCGAGCACCAACACTTCATCTGCCGGAAGAAGCGGGATCTCCCAGCGGCCACCCATTTTAATTCCACTTCCCGTTCCCATTCCGACATGTCAGTCCATGGCCTCCTCTACTGTCGTGAGGAGGCCACAATCACATTAAAGGAGCAACTCCTCATATTCATTTTGGGTAGCTTCCAACCTGGTGGAATGAACATCAATTTTTCGAACTTGCAATAATGCCCCACCTTCATCGTTCCCCATTCCCATTTCCCTCTCTCATCTTATCTCCTTACCTGCCCATCACCTCCCTCTGGTGCTCCTCCCACTTTCTTTCTTCTGTGTCCTTCTGTCCTTTCCTATCAATTCCCCCTTCTCCAGCCCTGTATCTCTTTCACCAATCTACTTCCCAGCTCTTTACTTCATCACTCTCCCCCCTCCCAGTGTCACCAATTACCTTGTGTCCCTCCCTCCCCTCCCCCCACATTCTTACTCTGACTCCTCATTTTTAATCAAAGTTCCACATTTCAGGAAATTCATTGTCCTGGTGAAGGGTCACGGCCTGAAATATTGAATGTATTTTTTTCTGTTGATGCTGCCTGGCCTGCTGAGTTCCTCCAGCATTTTGTGTGTGTTACGTAGGACAAACTTCCTTCTAAAACAGAGGTACTGAAGACTCTGACTATTCAAGGAACAACAGTGAAATTCCCAAAATGTGGATCTTGGATTAAATGAATGAGATGCCAATCAACCTGATATTCTTAGCCCATTAAGAATTGGCCATCCATTCCCAAATCAAGGAAAATCTTCAAAATCTATATTCTTATTTTAACTTTTGAATGGCAAATGCAGCTGAAAGACAGGTACTGTAGCTGTTGTTAATTTTTTAATGAAGTAAACTCAGGGAAAAAAATAAACTGAGTAGTGAACATCCAAGTCATCTAATGTTAAAAAAACTTTCTGATTCAGACTAAAAGCTAATGGTCAATCTTAGATACTGAAACTTACGCCAAAAGGATTCTGTATGTGCTGAAAACCCAGAGTAACATACAAAATGCCGGAGGAATTTAGCAGGTCAGGCAACATTGATGGAGAGGAATAAACAGTCGAAGTATTGGGCCACACCCTTCAGCAGGACTTCAAAGGAAGGGGAAGGAAACCAGAATACAAAACTGGAGGAGGGGAGGGGCAGGCAGAGTACAAGCCAGAAGGTGATAGGTGAGCCCAGGTGAGGGAGAAGGTAGGCAGGTAGGGGAGGGGGGAGTGTAGTAAGAAGCTGGGAGGTGATAGATGGAAAAGATAAAGGGTTAAAGACTGTGGTGAACTACATATACCTGTCTGGACACGCCCCCCCCCCCCCCCCCCCACTGACTGCTCCTGTGGCTCCTCCCACGGACTCCGGTATAAAGGCAATTGGGGACTCCGCCCCGGTCTCAGTCTCCAGGATGCAGTGTGGTGGTCAATTGCTGCTTGTTCTTTCTTCCAGCCAATAAAAGCCGATATCTCCCCTCATGTCTCAGAGAATTATTGATGGTGCATCAAAGACTGAGGGTGGCCTCATTGTGGCAGTAGAGAAAGCCATGGACTGACAGGATGGATGCTTTGTAACAAGCTCTTCAGGCCTGTGCAGGAAGTTGGAGAGCTTTGGGCTCCAAGGTTTTCAGAGCAGTGGATTGTTTAATTGTTAAGAGAGTCGTTAATTGTTTAGAGTTCCTTGTGTTTTTCCTCAAGGTGACTTGAACTTTATAATATGGTCACCTGGTATCTTCTGTTTAAATTTGTAAAATTTATTTTGATAATCCCAGGGATTCCATGTTACTTATGTTACTTGTATTACTTAGAGCTAATCGTGGGGTTCTAGTTTTGAGAATGTTACGTCTTGTGGTGTCACTCAGCCAAGTCACTGATGTTCCGTTGTAATTTTTATGAATAATCTCTAGTCAATGTCTCTACATCAGAGACCTCTACATCATTTTCATTCTCTCACTGTTACAGGTGGAAGTTCTCACTTGCTTCAAAAAGGCAACAATTATACCAGTGTCTAAGAAGAATAACGTGGGCTTCCTTAATGACTATTAAGGAACACTCACTTCGACAGTGATGAAATGCTTTGAGAGGTTGGTCGTAACTAAACTGAACTCCTGCCTCATCAAGGACCTGGATCCATTGCAATTTGCCTATCGTCACAATAGGTCAACAGCAGACGCAATATCAATGGCTCTTCACACGGCTTTAGACCACCTGGACAACACAAACACCTACGTCAGGATGCTGTTCATCAACTATAGCTCATCATTTAATATCATCATTCCCACAATCCTAATTGAGAAGTTGCAGAACCTGGGCCTCTGTACCTCCCTCTGCAATTGGATCCTCAAATTCCTAACCGGAAGACCACAGTCTGTGTGGATTGTTGATAACATATCCTTCTCGCTGACGATCAACACTGGCACACCTCAGGGGTGTGAGCTTAGCCCACTGCTCTATTGTCTGTATACACATGACTGTGTGGCTAGGCATAGCTCAAGTACCATCTATAAATTTGCTGACGATACAACCATTGTTGGTAGAATCTCAGGTGGTGACGAGAGGGCATACAGGATTGAGATATGCCAACTAGTGGAGTGGTGCTGCAGTAACAACCTGGCACTCAACGTCAGTAAGATGAAAGAGCTGATTGTGGACTTCAGGAAGTGTAAGATGAAGGAACACATACCAATCCTCATAGCGGGATCAGAAGTGGAGAGAGTGAGCAGCTTCAAGTTCCTGGATGTCAAGATCTCTGAGGATCTAACCTGGTCCCAACATATCGATGTAGTTACAAAGGAGACAAGACAGCGGCTATACTTTATTAGGAGTTTGAAGAGATTTGGCATGTCAACAAATACACTCAAAAACTTCTGTAGTTGTATCGTGGAGAGCAGTCTGACAGGCTGCATCACTGTCTGGTATGGAGGGGCTACTGCACAGCACCAAAAGCGGCTGCAGAGGGTTGTAAATCTAGTCAGCTCCATCTTGGGCACTAGCCTACAAAGTACCCAGGACATCCTCAGGAAGCAGTGTCTCAGAAAGGTAGCATCCATTATTAAGGACCTCCAGCACCCAGGGCATGCCCTTTTCTCACTGTTACCATCAGGTAAGAGGTACAGAAGCCTGAAGACACACACTCAGTGATTCAGGAACAGCTTCTTCCCCTCTGCCATCCGATTCCTAAATGGACATTAAAACTTTGGACACTACCTCACTTTTTTTGAAACATACAGTGGTTGTGTTTTTGCACTTTCTTAAATCTATTCAATATAAGTAATTTATTTATTTATTTATTTAATTTTAAAATTCCATTTATTATTTCTCTGCTATATTATGTACTGCATTGAACTGCTGCTGCTAAGTTAACAAATTTCACGTCACGTGCTGGTGACAATAAACCTGATTTTGATTCTGACTCTGACTGTCTTTCCTATGCACCTGTGTTCTGACATTGCCAGCACACATCACGACACTCTTAGATACTAATTAACATAGAAAACCTACAGCACAATACAGGCCCTTCGGCCCACAAAGTTGTGCTGAACATGTCCCTACCTTAGAAATTACTAGGCTTATCCATAGCCCTCTATTTTGTTGAGCTCCATGTACCTATCCAAAAGTCTCTTAAAAGACCCTATCATATCCGCCTCCACCACTTTTGCCTGCAGCCCATTCCACGTACTCACCACTCTCTGAGTAAAAAGCTTACCCCCAACATCTCCTCTGTTACTACTCCCCAGCTCCTTAAACCTGTGTCCTCTTGTGGCACCCACTTCAGCCCTGGGAAAAAGCCTCTGACTATCCACACTTTCAACATCTCATACACCTTTATCAGGTCACCTCTCATCCTCCGTTGTTCCAAGGAGAAAAGGCCGAGTTCACTCAACCTATCCTCATATTCCCTAATTTAGAGAGTCTAAAACCGGTGACAGACAGTTGGAATTCTCACCCAGAGACAGACAAATTAATTTTGAAGCAGAGATTGATGGATTTTGCTAACCACTTGAATTGAGAAAAACATGATAAAAGTGAAGTTGAATTACAAACTGCCAAGTTCCCACCAAAAGTCTCAGAAGGTTCAAGACACAAAATGGAAAAATATGCTCTTACATACAATATGAGGGTGGTAGATGGATGGGAAGAATATAAACACAAGAGATTCTGCCAGTGCTGGATTCAAGCAAACAGTTTAAAAGCTTTTGCATCTTAGCTGATTAGAAGTTAGATTATTGGTGGAGCACAGACAAAGTGCTGTAGGAACTCAGCAGGTCAGGCAGCACCTATGGAGAGGAATAAAGATGAAGATTCTCAGCCCAAAACATCAACTCTTTATTGCTCTCTATAGATGCTGCATGATCTGTTGAGTACCTTCACCATCTTGTGTGTGTTCCACCAATAATATAATCTGTTATCAACTGAGATCTAGAAGGTTTTAAGCTGTTTGATTGATTTGATTGATTCAAATGGTTCAAAATGCATTTATTAATTAATAATCATTTAGCTAGCATCTTTAACAAAGCCAACTTGTACTTAAACAGCCTTTTCAACGTAGTAAACCGGTTCCAGAACACTTCACAAAAAAACTCTCAAGTAAGTTTCTTTAGCCAGAGGGTAGTGAATCTGTGCAGGCCAGGTCACTGGGTACATTTAAGTTCACGGTTGATAGGCTCTTGATTAGTCAGGATGTGAAAGGTTACGGGGAGAAGGTACAAGAATGGAGTTGAGAGGGAAATGGATCAGCCATAATGAAATGGCAGACAATAAGCCCATATGATATATGGAAAACTTTGACACCAGGGTATTTAAAGAAATGCAGGAGTAGATGGGAAAATACACACTGGTTAAAGAAACAGCCTGTGGAGATACAGAGAAGGGATTCCCAACTTTGACACACTGGTAGATGAGTACATTACTATCAGTGACAGGGCAATTGAAAGCAGGAATGATCAAAGAAGGCAAATACTGTGGATTATGACTATGGTTTAAAATCAGCTAGTATTTGTACAAAGCTCATCCAATTTAGCCAAGAAGAATGATTGCATTTCAAGACCTATAAAGTAGTATATTTTGAAGGAAGCAATTTGTAATCTGATTTCAATTTATTCTTTCTCAGGGGCTTTGCACTATTCATTATTTTGCCAATATCTCCCTACTCCTGTCCTATATTTTATTCGTCAATAGCTCAGAAGCATTGAGCTGGAACAAGAAAAGCCTTTTCTCATGGTGTCAAAAAGCAGGAGAAAGAGACTAAAAACCTGAAATAAGAACAGAAAGTGCTGGAAATTCTGAGCCATCAGGAAGCATCTGTGGAGATAGAAAGGGAATTGACATCTCAGAGATCTGATGAAAGAACATTAACTCTGTTTCTCTCACCCTATCTGTGATATGACAATTGAGAATTTCTAGCATCTCAGATTTTATGGGGTAATTTCTTTTGTTTATTTGCAAAGGAAGGTAAACATGATCAGTGAAATATACATTCTTCAATAAGCACCAAACAGGTGATGGAGGAACTCAGCAGGTTAGATCTCAGATTTCTGAGGTAGATTTACTTAGCACAGCTTCATTGATATATACAGTATAAATGTGTCATGCGCTTTAACAACCAACACATCCAAAGTTGTGCTGGGGGCAGCCCGCAAGTGTTGCTACACATTCTGGCACCAACATACTGGAGCAGGCCCATAATGCTCAATTAGAACAACAGAGAACACAACAAAACAGATCATGCCAAGCAACAAAACAACTCCAGCAAAACAAGCCCCATTTGTCCTTTCCACCAACCTATGCAAATGCACAGAGCTCCAGCCTCAGGAAAGACTATCTTTGGTTTCCAGGGGAGGGGAGTAGGGTGGAGCAAGAGCTGGTGGATGATAGGTGGATCCAGATGAGGGCAGTGATAGCTGGAGGAGGGCAAGAAGCTCCAATAATCAGGTTGCTCTCTCCAACCTGGACAAAGCTACTCCAGTGTTCCTCCCTACTGTGTTAATCCTGGGATTCTTCCATCACATAATGAGATAAAGTAACCTGATAGGTTACATTTCAACCTTATGTGGCCACTGCTCTGCTCTGGACTATTGAAACCTGAGAACAGTAATAAACGCTGCCCAGTCCACCAGAGGTTCATCACTTCCTTCTATCCAGTCCATCTTCAAGGTGAATATCATCAGCAAAGCTAATATTATCATTAAGGAACAGCTTCTCCTCCTCTACCATCAGATTTCTGAATGGACAATGATCCAACCCATGAACACTACTTCACTATATATGGTCTCTATTAGCAATACTTACTTAATTTAATTTTAAACTGTTACATAATGTCATTTATTTAATATTATATGTGTGTGTGTGTGTGTGTGTGTGTGTATTTCTTACTGTAAGTTATAGTATTCTTTATATATTGCTCTGTACTGCTCCAACAAAACAGATAATTGTATGACACATATGAGTGATATTAAACCTGGTTCTGATTCTGAAGGAGGCCTGCCACCCTGGACTTGCCATTTTTTCTTTTCAACCTTCTAGAAGAAGACATCAGCGCTGAAAAGACTGGACAACCAGAATGAAGAACAGCTTCTTCCCAACTACTAGCAGACTTCTGAACCAATTACCTCTTTTACACCCCCTTCCCAGGGGTGCAGCCACATCCTCAAACCTTTATTTCCACTTCTTCCAATTTCTGTCTTCTTCCCCTTCCTTTCCAAACCAGATTAAGGATCTCAGACTGAAACAGCAACTGTTTATCCCTCTTCATAGATGCTGCCTGACTGGTTCAATTCTTCCAGCATCTTGTGTGTGTTACTCTGGATTTCCAACATCGACAGAATCTCTTGTGTGTCTGCTTCTTCTCTTACACCACTTTAGCATTTCATTTTGGACTGTCTCGGTTTGCAATACTATGCACTATTCCACTGCCTTGTGCTTGTTGCTGTATTTATCACTGTACTGATTATTGCCAATGTATACTGTTCAGACTGAGAGTTACACATGAACAAGAAATGTTTAGTTTCCACTTTCCTTTCCTCTTTGGATCTGGCTAATTCAAAGGTCAACTTCAAAGTTAAATTTATTATCAAAGTTCATATACAAGGGGTGATTGATAAGTTTGTGGTCTAAGGTAGAAAGAGATGAGTTATATAGCTCTCGTTACATGAACATGCAGTTCAACTCTGAGTGAATACGCAGAAAGTTTAAAGTTAGTAACTCATCTTCTTCTGCCTTAGGCCACACACTTATCGATCACCCATCTGTGGACACTTTCTGGAGGTCCAAGATCCGTATGCTCCACGACCACTGGACTAAGTGTAAATGTAGGAGGGGACTATGTTGAAAAATAAATGTGCTAGGTTTTCTAAAATTGACTCCTTCTACCTTCGGCCACGAACTTATCATTCACCCCTTGTATGTTATCATATACTATCTTGAGATTCATTTTCTTGGAGGCCTTTGCAGGAAGATAAAGAACTATAAAAGAATTTATGAAAAACTATGCATAAACAAAGACTGACAAACAACCAATTTGCAAAAAAACAAATTGTGCAAATAAAATAAATAATACTTAGGACATGAGTTGTAGAGTTCTTGAAAGTGAGTCTATAGTTTGTTGAATCAGTTTAGATGTTCAGGCGAGTGAATGGTTCACAATGGTTCAGGAGCCTGATGGTTGAAGGGTAATAATGGCTCCTAAACTTAGTGATGTGCGGGCTCAGGTTCCTGTACCTCCTTCCTGATGGTAGTAGCAAAAAGACAGCATGGCCTGGTAGGGGTCTTTGGTGATGGATGCTGCATTCTTGTGGCGGCACTCTATGTAGATGTGCTCAGTGATGGGGAGGTCTTTGTCTATGATGGACTAGGCTGTATCCATCACTTTCTGCAGCCCTTTCCATTCCTGGGCATTGGTGTTTCCACACCAGGCTGTGATGCAAACAGTTAAAAGGTGGACCATGCACCACCATATCCAGGCTAATACCTATACCCAGTAAGAGTATAGGTGTAAACCCAAGATAGAGTCCCTTCATAAGTGAATCTAGTTTTAAGGTTTTAAAGCTCAATTTTTTAATTACAAGTACCACAGTAAAGACATTTTACTCACTGCATTAATTAAGTTAATGGTTCCAAATGCTGTACTTTAGAAGCAATTACTTTTTAGATAAAGTAAAATTAGATTTATTTGTCACATGTACATCGAAACATTCAGTGAATTGCATCATTTGCGTCACCGCTTGCGATGCGTTGGGCCAGCCTGTAATTGTTGCCACACTTACAGTGCCAACAGAGAATGTGCAAAACTTACTAACCCTGACCCTAACATCTTTGAAACGTAGGAGGAGACCAGAGCACCCAGAGGAAACCCATGCAGTTACTGGGAGAAAGTAGAAACTTCTTACAGGCAGCAGCAGGAACCAAACCCCAATCTTACAGCCAGTGCTGTAAAGCATTGTACTAACAATGATACAATAAGGTCTTTTAAGAGGCTCCTGGATAGGTACATGGAGCTTAGAAAACTAGAGGGCTATGGGTAACCTGAGGTAATTTCTAAAGTAAGTACATGTTTTGGCACAGCATTGTGGGCAGAAGGGCCTGTATTGTGCTGGAGGTTTTCTATGCTCTAACGGCTACATTATCATCCTGCCCCATGTAGTTGTCGGATAGTTACTGATAGTCACTGAAGGGGAGAAATCTTTTGAAAAGGTTTAGAGTTGCATGAGTAAAAAGCATTTAATGTAAAACCTAAATCATTCCTTTATCTAATGCACAAATGCAACAAATAATTTTGCTTTCTTTCTTTATAATTAATCTTTGAAGTCATAAGTTAACACAAGTCCCAGCATTGACTGTTGTGGCACTAAGAGAGGTTTCCCACCTGGTGGGGGTGGGGGGCCCATGGACCCCTAGATTAAAGGTAGGAGTCCATGGCATGAAAAAGGTTTGGAACTCCTGCACTAAGGCAAAAGTCATGGAACTACCACTAGTTTAGTTAACTAAATCATTCATCACACTGAGTTCAGGATGGTATTTCTACTGTTTAGATGCTGGCCACCTCTGTAACATCCAAACACATCACCTTTCAGTCAGAGTCACACCACAGGCTCTTCAATCCACCAGAGCTGTGCCATTCCCACCACTGTCTGTGAGGGATTTGTACATTCTCCCTGTGACCACATGGGTTTTCCTTCAGCTGATCCGGTTTCCTCCCACTTTCCAAAGACGTACTGGTTGGTAGGTTAATTGGTCATTGTAAATTGTCTCATGATAGGCTAGGTTTAAATCAGAGGTTGTAATGCGGTGAGGCTTGAAGAGCAGAAGGCCCTGTTCTGCGCTGTATCTCAATAAATAAATAAAATAAAAATCATCGAACACCCTTTTACAATAATTCTACCCTAATGCATTTTATTCTTTTCCCTTACCACACAAGTGATTTACTGTAGAAAATTAATCCACCAACTCATATGTCCTTGGGATGTGTGAGCAAACAACGCCATGCTGAGAAAACTCATGTAATCATTGGAAGCACATGCAGACTCCACATAGACAGCACAGACGTCAGGATTGAACCCAGTCGCTGGAATGTGAGGCAAGAGTTCTGCCAGCTGCACCATCACTGATTAAGACAGGATTAGGATCCGCTTTATTTGTCACATGTAGATCAAAACATCGAAGCACACAGTGAAATGCATCATTTGTATCAATGACCAAAACATACCGAGGACTGTGCTGGGGGCAGCCTACAAGCGTCACAATGTTTGCGGCGCTAACATAGAATGCCCACAGTTTACCAGCCTGAGTTGGTACATATTTGGAATGTGGGAGGAAAACAAAGCACCAAGAGGACACCCATGCTTTCACCAGGTGTACATGCAAGCTGTTGATGAACAGTAACAGGAATTGAACCCCAATCATGATCGCTGGCAGTTTAAAGTGTTACACTAACTGCTATGGTACTGTGCCACCAACAGCCCTTCACCAATTCCAAACACACCTCTAAGATGGTGTTAGTCTATATGTTACTGGCTTGAGCTCCATCATCACAGTTACTTCCCATTTTTGTCCTTTCTCACTCCAACTCATTTGAAATTGGTAATTTGTAGTGGTCTATTACTGTCACACATACTAAAATACAGCGAAAAGCTTTTGCTTGCATTTCATCTGGACAGATCATTGCACACTGCAGGTAAATAATCAAGGTAGTTCAAAGGAAACCCAAGCAAAAAGCAGAATATGACAAAGTCTGCAGATGCTGAAAATCCAAAGCAACACACAAAAATTGTTAGAGGAACTCAGGTCAGGCAGCATCTATGGAAATGAATTGGGCTGATACCCTTCTTTGGGACTGAGGAAGAAGGGGGAAGATGCCAGAATAAAAATATAGGGGGAGGAGAGTGGTGAACTACATATACCAGTCTGGACACGCCCCCCTACCCCCGGTGACTGCTCCTGTGGCTCCTCCCACTGACAGTGGCTCCTCCCAAAGACCCCGGTATAAAGGCGATTGGAGCCTGGGCCCTGCCCTCAGTCTCCAGGATGGAGTATGGTGGTCAATTGCTGCTTGTTCTTTCTTCCAGCCAATAAAAACCTATATCTCGCCTCACCCCTCGAAGAGTTATTGATGGTGCATCAAGGAGAAAAGGCTAGCTGAAAGGTGATAAGTGAAGCCAGGCAGGCGTGAAAGGTTAAGGACTTGAGAAGAAGGAATCTGATAGGAGCAGGAGAGTAGTCAAAGGGAAAGAGGAGGGGACCCAGGAGGAAGAGATAGGCAGGTGAGAAGAGGTAAAAAGGTCAGAGTGAGGAATAGAGGAAATGGGGTGGGAAGAGGTGGAATTTGTTTACTGGAAAGAGAACTCAGTATTCATGGCATCAAGGTTGGAGCTACCCAGATGGAATACAAGGTGTTGCTCATCCACCCTGACGGTGACCTCATCCTGGCTCAAGAGGAGGCCATGGACCGACGTGTCAGAAAGGAATGGGAATCAGAATTAAAATGCTTGGCCACCAGGAAGTTCCACTTGTAGCGCATAGTGCAGAGGTGCCCAATGAAGCGGTCCCCTAAATTATAACAGGGCTCTCCAGTGTAGAGGACAAGCACCGGACACAGTAGGTAACCCCACCAGATTCTCAGGTGAGCGTTGACTCACCTGGAAGGACTGCCTGGGCCCCGAATGGTGGTGAGGGAAGGAGTGTATGGGTAGATGTAGCACTTAGGCCACTTGCAGGAAGGAGTCCTGGGAGAGAGATTTGTGGGGAGGGACGAATGGACATCCCCGAAGGAGCAATCCCTTCAGAAAGTGGAGCAGGGCTGAAGTAAAGTTCTGTGGTAAGATCCCTTTGGAGATGGCAGACATTGCGGAGGATAGTGTGTTGGATGTGGAAGCTGATGGGTGATAGGAAAGAACAAGGGGAACTCTAACACTGTTAAGGCTGCAGCAAGATGGGGTGAGTGTGAATGGACAAGAAATGGAGGATATGTGGATGAGAGCAGAATCAGTAGTGGAGTGAGGGAAACCCTGCTGTTTAAAAAAGGAGGTCATCCCTGATGTCCTGGAATGGAAAGCTACCTCCTACATGTTGTTCAGGTAAAGAAACTGAGAAAGGGGAAAAGTAGATTTACAGGAGATAGGGTGAGAAGAGCTTAGTCGAGATAACCACAAGAATCAGTAGGTTTATAAAAGATGTTGGTTGACAGTTTGTCTCCAGAGATGGAGACAGAGAGACTGAGAAAGGGAAGGGAGGTGTCAGAGAAGGACCAAATGAATTTAAGGGCAGTTTGGAAATAGAGGCAAAGTTGATAAATTTGACAAAGTCAGCATGGGTGCATGAAACAGCACCAATGCATTTGTCAACGTAGCGGCAGAGGAGCTGGGGAGTATAACTAGGGAAGGCTTCAAGCATGGACTGTTCTATGTAGCTAATGAAAAGGCAGGCATAGCTAGTGTCCTTGTGATTGCCCATGGCTACTCCTCAACTTTGGAAATACAGTGGGACAATTACAGAGAAAGTGCAATGCAGGAAGACAAAAAAGTGCAAGGCTGACAATGAAGTCTGATAACCTCAGGATCAAAATTGCCTTTGACCCTGATGGTCCACATTCTCAAGACACTGTACCTTCACTCAAGCTGGTATATGTTTGCAAGAGTTAAGGTTGTCTGACTGGATGGGAAACTTGGAAGCAAAAATACTGCATTAACACTTAATAGAAGTGCTACATTTACATCCAGATTTTTCATACTTTGTAGGAACTCTTCCCCCCTGAGTTCCCTTAAGTTAGGACAATTTATATCAGTGCCAATAGTTTACTTAACGTATAGTTTTCTTAATCGAAACTTCGATTAGATCTTCATTTCAGCTTGCACACTTTTTATGCCATTTATCATAATTATTTTGGGTGCCATCCTGTGAATCTAATTATCTTTTTGTTTTCTTTGACTTCTGTCTGGGAATATGGAAAGCTTCACTTTGCCAATCCATATCCAGCCAATAGCTTAAACAGATTCAACAGAAGATTCATTACCACATTTTTCTTCTCTAACACATCATAAATAAGACCTGAAATGCCATTTTGTTTCTGACTTTTCCCCTCTGGACCCCTCCCATTAGACCTGATGTCAATATTTTCCATCTCTGTTGCCAATTTTACTGTCATGGATATTACCATTGTATGCTGCTTTGCCCAAACATACAATTACACAATTATCGCTGTTGGACATAATTTGTCATGCATCTGCATATTTTCTAATTGATTTTGTGGAGTTGTACATTGCTGGCAAGGGGAACATTTAATTTTGGGTTTAATTGCTCTTGGACGGTGTGGCTTATAGGTAATTCCAAAAAGGAAAAGCTTTGGACCTGAAGTTGCAACTGGGTTAAATCAGGTAAGGACTACAGCATTCCTTCCCTATGAAGAAAATAAATTCTGAACAATTCTTTAGACCTTTGTTGGTGTTTGTATTGTTTCATTATCATTATCACTGAAACACAATTTCCAAGTTTAAGTTCTATGTATTTTAATTAACTGATTTTAAACCTCTTGTTGCTATGGTACAATAGAAAATAGAACAGGACAGCACAGGGACAGGCTGTCTGGCCCACAACATTGTGCTGAAACAATTAAATTAGTAATCAAAAGACTAACTAAACAAATTGCTTCTACCAACATAATGTTCATTTCCTTCCACGTTTCTCATATACATGTGCCTATCTAAATATCTCTTAAAAGTCTCTAATGAATCTGCATCTGGCCAGGCTCCACATTTCAGGCACCACCATAATCTGTGTAAACAACTAGCCATCACATCTCCTTTGAAAATAACCCCTCTCACCTTAAATGCATGCTCACTGGTAATTGACACTTCAGCTCTGGGAAAAAGATACTGTCTGTGCCTCTGATAATCTTATAAACCTCCATCAGATCTCCCCTCAGCCTCCACTAGTCCAGAGAAAACAACCCAAGTTTTTCCATCCATTTATTATAGCACATGCTCTCTAATCCTGGCAACATCCTGGTAAACCTTTTAGACCATAAGGCAATAAGATATAGGACAGGATTAGGCCATTTAGCTCATCGAGTCTGCTCCACTATTTCATCATGGCTGATCCAATATTCCTCTCAGCCCCAGTCTTCTGCCTTCTTCCTGTATCCCTTCATGCCCTGACCAGTCAAGAATCTATCAGCCACTGCTTTAAATATTCATAAAGATGTCATCTCCACAGCTACCCGTTACAAAGAATTCCACAGCTTCACCACTCTCTGGCTAAAGAAATTCTTCCTCCTCATCCCCATTGTAAACGACATCCCTTTATTCTGGGGTTGTAGACTCTCCCACCAAAGGAAGCATCCTCTCCACATCGACTCTATCAAGGCCTTTCACTACCATTTGGTTTCAATGAGATCACCCCTCTTTCTTCTGAATTCTAGTGAATGAAGGCCCAGAGCCATCAAATGTTCTTCATATGACAAGCCATTCAATCTTGGACTCATTTTTGTGAGCTTTCATTGAACTCTCTCCAGTTTCAGCACATCCTTTCTAAGATAAGGGGCCCAAAACTAATCACAATGCTCCATGTGAGACCTCACCAATGCTTTGTAAAGTCTCAAGATTACATCCTTGTTTTTATATTCTAGTCCTCTTGAAATGAATGCTAAAAATGTATTTGCCTTCCTCACCACAGACTCAACCTGCAAATTAACCTTGAGTGAATCCTGCACAAGGACTCCCAAATCACTTTGCACCTTAGTTTTTTGTACTTTCTCTCAATTTACAAAATAGTCAACCCTTTTATTTCTTCTACATGTGCATGACAATATATTCCGCAACACCATAATCCATCTGCCACTTCTTTGCCTATTCTCCTAATCTGTCTGTCCTTCTATAGCCACTCTACTTCTTCAAAACGACCTGCCCTTATACCTGTCATCATATCTTCTGCAAAATTTGCAACAAAGCCATCAATTCCATCATTCAGATCATTGAGATATATCATAAAAAGCATCAGTCCCAACACAGACCCCTGAGGAACACCACTAATCACCAGCCAGAAAAGGCTCCTTTTATTCCCACTCTTTGCTTCCTGCCAATCAGCCACTGCTTTATCCATGCTAGAATCTTTCCTATTATACCATAGACTTGTAGCTTGTTAGACAGCATCATGTACGGCACTTTGTCAAAGGACATCCGAAAATCCAAGTACACAACATCAACCAATCAGTCTATCTTGCTTCTATTTCTGTGGTTCAGGAACCTTCCCCTCCTCCCCAGGTTAATGGTAAGTCTCAATGGCATAAAAGTGGTTGGGAACTCCTGCTCTAGATACTGTTTGCAAAAATAATAGATGCAAAATAAATAATAGAACATATCATCTAAGCAACACACACAAAATGCTGGTGGAACCCAGCAGACCAGGCAGCATCTATAGAGAGAAGCACTGTCGACTTTTCGGGCCAAGACCCTTCGTCAGGACACTATCATCTAATCATCTAAACTAGTTCTAGAATCATAGAGTCATACAGTACAAAAACATAGAAACAGGCCTTTCACCCATCTGGTCCATGCCAAACTATTATTCTGCCTGGTCCCATCAACCTGCACCTGGACCATAGCCCTCCATACCCCTCCTATCCTTGTACCTACCCAAATATCTCTTAAATATCAGCGGAGTTTAGGAGGATGCTATTGGAAACAGCTTTATTTCTATCCTTAATGTCTCTTTTTTTTTCCTTTCAAGGTTCTTTTGAAGAGCCTGGCCTGGAGTTGCACGCTGAATTTGTTTTTTGTGGAAGAGGGACCATCTGTCAGGGCCTCACGACCGGCCGCTTTTCGACAAGCCAAGGACTAGGCCTGGAAGAGTAGCGAACCTTCAGGGTGCTGGATTTCCGTGGCTCTGGAGACGGGCTGATTCGAGGGCAGTGCTGCCACCCTGATTGCCGCGGGAGGCGGAAGATCGAAAGCAGTGAGCCGACTGCTGCCCAGGGACCCGAGTTCTTTGGGTCCAGAGCTCGGAAAAAGTGACGCAACAGAACTTACAACACCATAGATCAGCGAGTTGTTTTGTAATGTCTCCCTTCTTGCTGTAAAATGGGGACACTTTTTCCCTTATTAGGGAGAGAGAAAGCCTCTGTTATGTTGAATACCTGGTGATTGAGTAGTCTTTGGGGTACTGCAAGCCTGTGTCTTTGTTGATGCTTTGCTGCACGCTTAAGTGCTCAGTGGGGGGTGCCAATGCTTTTTTGCTGGTGGGGAGGAGGGTCATTGCTTTGCTGCTGATGATGCATGGAAGGGGGGAGCTGGGGGGGGGCTTTGGGGTTCTAACATTTAACGGTCACTCATTCTTTGTGACATTCCTCAGTTTTCGTGGATGGTTGCAAAGAAAAAGAATTTCAGGATTGTATACATATATTGTCTACATTTCTCTGACATTAAATGTCCCCATTGAAATGCTGAAGCCAAACCTGCATCCACCACTTCCACTGGCAGCCCGTTTCAGCCTCTGAATGAAAAAGATCCCGCTCATGTTCCCCTTAAACATTTCACCTTTCTATGTCTTCCAGTTCTAGTGTCACCCAACCTCAGTGGGAAAAACCTGCTTGCATTTGCCCTGTCTACAGCATTCCCCTCATAATTTTGTATACTACTCTCAAATCTCCTTCATTCTCCTACACTCTAGGTATAAAGACCTAACCTATATAACCTTCCCTGATAACTCAAGTCCTGCTAAATTTTATCTGCACTCTTTCAGTTTCATAAATATCTTTCCTGCCATTTTCAAGGAATCCGCTGAAATCTTAGACTAGTAAATAACAATTATGCTACAGTGCCCTTCCTTTCTCTTTGACTTCTTCTACAGTTTCCCTTTCTTCCTCTTTGATGTTCCTAATTTGACACTACGCACAAATTCCTGTATTACCTCTACTATGGTTGCTGCAGCTCTATAAAACCCTGGTTAGACCACATTTGGAATATTGTCACAAACAAGAGAAAATCTGCAGATGCTGGAAATCCGAACAACACACACAAAATTCTGGAGGACCTCAGCAGGCCAGGCAGCGTCTAGGAAAAGAGTACAGTCGACATTTTGGGCATAAGAGAAAATGGCGGTGTGATGGCAGCGCACGCGGCCACTCCAGGAATGAATATCTGTTATCTGTAAGTAGGGGCCGTGCGCAATCCTGATTTGATGGGGACGGACGTGAAAAGCACGGAGGAACATCTGGTGAAACTTCTGACATGCCTGTTTTGCTGCCGCTGCTACTGTGTAATGGAGAAATCTCCGGAGAGGAAGGCCCCGAATCCTCGGCTTTGCCTGTTGCTTGGCAGCCGGGGCCAGTGTCGATGCGCTCGGCAGAGATGGTGCTCGGTGTCGGAGGGCTGGTTGGAGGCTCGAAGTTTTTTGGATGGACACATAGTTGGCTGTGGTCGGATGCATCCAGAGGTTGTATCGGCAAGCTGCAGCGCTGGAGGTTCATGGCAGGAAGAGTTTTTCTTCCTTCTACTGTCTACGTGAGATGATGGGCTGTCGAGGACTTTGAGACTTTTTACCGTGTCCATGGTCTGCCCTTATCAAATTACGGCATTGCTTTGCACTGTTGTAACTAAATGTTATAATTATGTGGTTTTTGTAAGTTAATCTTGGTCTGTCTTGTGTTTTTGTGATATCATACTAGAGGAACATTGTATCATTTCTTAATGCATGAATTACTAAATGATAACAAATGAGGACTGAGTGTCCTCACAATCTAATACATTGACTGCCCTCTTTTCCTTGGAACATAGTACTGTGTTCAGTTCTGGTCACCTCATTACAGGAAGGATGTGGGAGCTTTAGAGAGGGTGCAAAGGAAATTTACCAGGATGCTTCTTAGATTGGTGAGCAAGTCCTATGAGGATAGGAAGGACGTGGAACCCTTAGAGTAGGTGCAGAGGAGATTTACCAGGATGCTGCCTGGATTAGAATACATGACTTATGAGGAAAGGTTGAGTGAGTTAGGGATTTCCTCTTTGCAGCAAAGAACAGAGTGAGGTGACTTGATAGAGATGAACAAGATGATAAGAGGCATACATCGAGAGAACAGCCAGAGACCTTTTCCCAGGGAAGAAATGGTTATTAAAGAGAGTATAATTTTAAGGTGAAAAGTATAGGGGGTCAGAGGTACATTCTTCTGACAGAGAGTGAAAGACTCTTGGAACATTCTGCCAGGGTGGTGGTGGAGGAAGATACATTAGGGACATTTAAAAAACTCTAAGATAGGTATGGATGATAGAAAATGGAGGGTTATGTAGGAAGGAAGGGCTAGATTGAGTTTACAGTAGGTTAAAAGATTGGCACAACATCATGGGCCATGGAGCCTGGACTATGCTGTAACGTTCTATGCTCCATAACAAAGCTTCACTAGAATGACCCTTGATAGTCCTTGAACAGCTGGTGACGAGTTGGCACCTTGAGTCAGAATAGTGATGGTACACCCTTTTCATGGGATTATGTATAAAAAGTTTTCTAAAACAAAACCGTTTCAAAGAAGAAAACAATAAAAAATCACCCAGAGAAGACTGATTATCCTATTATAATATTAAAAAGAGCAGATGCTGTTTAATTAACTTGATCAACTTCTTCAACAAGCATAATGGCAACACAGGGTTTATGGCATATTTGGCTGAATGTCAACCACAAGTGTTGCAGTGATATTCTATACCAGTGACTTTATTGTGCTATGCAGTGAAGAAACCAGTACACAATGCTCAAGATGCTGTTCAGTCACTGTTATTTTGACAGAGCGAAAGTTGATGTGCTAGCTATCCACTGATCCATTTTAATGCATTCTTAGTGCATTATAATAATGGAAAGTGAAACATTAGATTTCCCCTCTGCACCTTTTAAATCTTTTCACAGCCTAATGCATTAAATGTTTCAATATTTTTTCCTTCTATTCAAATTATTCAAACTTCAGCTGAACAGTTGACAAGTGTCTAAAGTGGTACACCTTAAGGACATATTCACTTAAAAGACTCACAAAAGCTGTTATCAGGCGTTTGTTGACAATTTTTCCCAGTTATAATGGAGGCTGGCTGAACAAGACACAACATGACAATATAATTATATCTATTGTTCTCAATTCTCCTCTTGTTCCTCTTGACCTGCAACCTACATATTTTTCTTTGCCTCATAATTTCTCTGATGAAACCAAGACATTACAATCTGGAATCAAAATAACCTATTGCACAAGAGGACTTGTTTGGTACATATGTCCATACAAGCCAAAAGAGATCTATTACTCATTTCACTCTCTGGCTCTCAGTTGTACTCTTATCAGCTGCAACATGTAAATACATTTTAAATGTGATGAGGATTTCTGCTACAATCATACTTACCGGAAGATAGTTCCAGATCCAATCATCATCCAGGAACTCTTCACATCCATCATGAGCTACCAAAAAGAAATTTACAAGTCAGTCAAACAGTCAAAATTTTCAGATAAGATTTCCAACTCTCGTGAATTATCCAAAATCAACAATAAAAATAAAAGGTGCAGGAAACATTCAACAGGTCACATGGCATCTATGGAAAGAGAAACAGAGTTTACATCTCAGCTCAAATACTTCATCAGAAATGAGGTTAGTATGTTGTAATGTGAACAAAGTCACCAGGGAGTCACAGCTAGTGGTCTTTATTCAGGACACACACACACAAGCTTGCAGCCTTTGAAGTCAAAAGAGAGAGAGAGAGAGACAGAGAATGAGACAGAGTGAGACAGGGGTAGAGACAGAGACTCCTCAACCCTAAATTGCAGCACATTTTTATATGTTAACGAACAAAAGTAACAGGACAATTTCTATAGTTACAATGCCCTCATAATGCTTCTTTTGAGTTGCATGTAGTTTTCTGGCCTGGATTTTCCCAGAAACCACATCCAAAATGAGTGTTAATTACTGCGGTCTTCCAGTCGTATACATGCGATGGAACATTGATTGCATTCATGCATATGCATACATATATTAGTTACAGAAACTGGGTGTTTCCTGGTCTGCAACTTACAGTTCCGAACTGCATTTTGAATTCAATCCACAATCCATATTCAGGTCTGAAAACTAGTTGCTGAAGTTAATATTTGCTATAGTCAGAGGCTTTTTCCCAGAGCTGAAATGGCTAGCATGAGAGGACATAGTTTTAAGGTGTTTGGAAGTAGATACAGAGGTGATGTCAGGGGTAAGTTTTTTATGCAGTGAGTAGTGAGTGTGTGGAATGGACTGCCGGTGACGGTGGTGGAGGTGGATACGATAGGGTCTTTTAAGAAACTCCTGGACAGGTACATGGAGCTCAGAAAAATAGAGGGCTATGGGTAACCCTAGGTAATTTCTAAGGTAATGACATATTTGGCACAGCTTTGTGGGCCAAAGGGTCTGTATTGAGCTGTAGATTTTCTAATCTATGTTTCTAGATCCTAACTCCAGAATACACCCTAACAGTAAGTTTTCAGTTTTAATGAAGGGTACTGGACCTGAAACTCTATTCCTCTTTCCACACACACATTGCCTGACCTGCCTGGTGTTTACAATATTTTCTGGTTATGCATATTTCAGATTTCCAGTCTCTGCCATTTTCTTTTTGATATTTAATGATCCTAAATCTGTCTTATCAATACCTACCAGGGTTAATAGCTTCCTTGTGCTTGTGCTATTTAGGTGTCAATTAAATCTCCACACAAGCCTCTTCTGTTCCAAACTGAACAACCTTAGCTTGGACAGAAAACGCTTCAGCTTTGCAAGTCTCCTCTTAACTTTCTCTCATGTTATATCATCTTGACAACATCACAGCAGGTCTCACTTCCGACAGTCCAAAATAAAGATAGCTTTATAACTTAAGCATGGATGGACTTAATCACTTTTAATACTCTTAATCAATATTAGTACTGCTTTCTGCAATCAGTGATGCTGTAGAGGCTTTCATCATAAATTCTGGCACAGGGATTAGAGCTACCTGTGCTCCAGAAGGCACCGTTTGTTAAAACTTCTCTATCATGATGCAAACAAAGTTCAAGGAATAAGCCTCACAGATATAATTCAGGACCAGGAACTGGAGAAAATGCTTGGCGGAAGACAATGGCTGAGAAACAATCATTGCCGTCATAAGGCACAGGAACAGAATTAGGTCATTCAGCTAAACGAGTCTGCTCCATTATTTCATCATGGCTGATTTAATATCTCTCTCACTCTATTTTCATGCCTTCTCCCTTTTCCTTTGACACCTTTACTAATCAAGAGTAATCATAGCCCTCTAAACCTTTGCTTTAAATATGCCCAATGATGGCCTCCGCAAGTGTCTGTGTCAATGAATTCCTCAGATCCATTACCTCGGGCTAAAGAAATTCCTTCTCATCTCTGTTCTAAAGGGGTGTCTTTCTATTCTGAGGCTGTGCCCTCTGGTCCTAGACTCCCCACTATTGGAAACATCATCTCCACATCCCCTCTACCTAGACCAAGAAGCTTCAATAAGATCCTTCCTTGTTCTTCTAAGCTCCTGTGAGTGCAGAACCAGAGCCACCAAATGCTCCTCAAACATTAACCCTTTCATTCCCAGGATCATTCTTGAGCACCTCTAATGCCAGCACATTCATTCTTGGATAAGGGACACCAAGCTGCTCACAACACTCGAAGTATAGAAACAGAATCAGAATCCAATTTAATATTGCTGGCAGATGACATGAGATGTGTTATTTTGCTGCAATGCATAATAATAAATACTATAAATCACAATAGGAAGAAGATAGCAAAATATAAATTTAAAAAGTAGAGCAAAAAGAGAGGGAAAAATACTGAGATAGTGTCCATGGCTTCTTTCAGAAATCTATTGGTGGAGGGGAAGAAACTTTACGTGAAGTGTTGAATGCATGTCTTCTGACCCCTATACCTCCACCTTGTTGGTAGCAATGAGCAGAGGGCATGTCCTGGGTGATGGTGGTCCTTAATGTTGGATGCCACTTTCTTGAGGTATTGCCTTCTGAAGGTGTTCTGGATGCTGGGGAGGCTTGTGCCCATGATGAAGCTGGCAGAAGTTACAACTTTCTGCAGCTTTTTCTGGTCGTGTGCATTGGCCTCTCCATACCAGACAGTCTTCGTAGTTTGTCACACCGGACAGTCAGCCATTCTTGTCTGGCATGTGGTGTCAGGATTGGTCTCCTTTCGGATGAATCGGGTCACGATATGAATGTTCCTGACTCGACCCTTGATTTTTACGAGGCCGAGTGGCTAGCTCGCCGCTCAATCCGGCACGGATGGAAAGCGTGACTGGGTGGGTGCCGAGTGGGTTCAAACTCAGGAGCCTTCACTTCCGATGTCCAGCGCTGATGCCATTGCGCCAACGGCCGGCTAATACCAGACACTGATGCCACCAGTTAGAATGCTCTCCATGATACATCTATAGAAATTTGTGATTGTCTTTGGTGACATGCCAATTCTCCTCAAACTCCTCGTGAAATATAGCTGTTATTGTACTTTCTTTGTAACTGCATCAATATGTTGGGCCCAGGACTGATCCTCAGGGAAGCTGAGATCCAAGAACTTGGAACTGCTCACCCTTTCTCCTTCTGATCTCTTGTTGAGGACTGCTGTGTGTTCCCTTCTTGAAATCCTTCTTGAGTTGTATTATAGAAATATAGAAAACCTACAGCACAATACAGGCCCTTTGGCCCACAAAGTTGTGCCGAACACGTCCCTACCTTAGAAATTACTGGGCTTACCCATAGCCCTCTATTTTACGAAGCTCCGTGCACCTATCCAGGGGTCTCTTAAAAGACCCTGTCGTATCCGCCTCCACCACCGTTGCCGGCAGCCCATTCCATGCACTCACCACTCTCTGCGTAAAAAACTTACCCCTGACATCTCCTCTGTACCTACTGCCAAGCACCTTAAACCTGCATCCTCTTGTGGCAACCATTTCAGCCCTGGGAAAAAGCCTGGGGAAATTTTTAGATGGTGTTTGAGCTGTGCCTACCCACACTTTATCTAGAGAGAGTAGAGTAGTGGGCTAAGCATGTGACCTTGAAGAGCACCAGTGATGATTGACAGCAAGGAGGACATGTTATTTTCAAAGATTCAAAGTACACTTATTATCAAAGTGCGTATGCAGTACCCTGAAATTCATTTCTGATCCGCACAGACTGTGGTCTCCCATTGAGGAAGAAATTCCTTGTGCCCTTGCCACCCATACAGTACCTACACACGTGCACATACATACATTAGCCATTTTTTTCTCTCAAGACAAGGCCTCCACATCTTTTCCTACACAAAGATTGTAGAGACTTTAGAAAGAAGAAGTTCACCAGGACATTCCCTGGCTTTAACGGTTGCTTCCTGCGGAGCATCAAAGGCTGAGAGCAGAACTGACAGAAGTTTATGAAATTATGAGAGACACAGAGAGGATAGATATTAGGAGTCAGAATTTTTAACTAAACTGGAAATGTCATATACTAGAGGGCGTAGGTTTAAAGGTGAGAAGGGAGACATTTAATGGAGAGGTGCGAGGCCTTTTTATTCCCAAGCCTGAAGCATGCCTGCCCTGTGAGCTGGTGCTATCAAATATAGGACCAACTTTTAAGAAGCATTTAGACGGACACTTGAACAGTCAGATGACCGAGGGATATACAGGCAGAAGGGATTAATCAGGCTGGAATCCTGATTAATACAGACATTGTGGGCTGAAGGGTCTGTTCCAGTGCTGTACTGTCCTATGTTCACACACACTCACACTCTTTCTGTTGGTCTCCACTGGGTGGTGCCAGTGCAGCAGTTACCAAGGAAGTTAAACAATCTTCCTCAAGGAAACAGTAATTTACGTTGGCACCCGAATGGGGCCAGATCTGAGAAAGAAGTGTCTTGAGTTTTCTCTCGAGCTAGCTTCCAGAGAAATTGCAACTAGTACACTGTACGAGCCAGCCAGCACTGTCAGAAAGATTTCCATAGTACAAATACTTTACCATAGTCAGCATGGAACTTTTCTGTATTACACTGCCCTGCCAGAATTTACCAGGTAACATTCTCCATTATGAAAGCAAATTCTTCACTTTCCTGGCAGGAAAGCTGCTCTGTCTGTAACGCAATGAGAAACACAGTACAATGTAACAATGTAACAGAGTGACAATGAAGCACCCGTGCAGCGCAATGATGCATTACAGCTTGCGTCGCACCAGGTGTGAACCAAACAGAAACCCAAGGTCCAACAGCACTGGGTTGAAGATCAGCTAATTCCTTTCAACCATTCAGTTCTTGAACTAACCAGCACAATCCTAATCACAAAAGTTTAGCAACACTATGACCATTCTGATCACTGAAGAGAAAATCACAGTTGCTCAAAACAGAAGGGAAAGAAGTGCTGGGATCCTTGTTATTCATTATTTTTAGAAACGATTTGGATGCAGATATAGAAGGCTTGATCACGTTGTAGAAAATTGGGAGGTATTTTTGACAGTGAGGAAGGTTAGCGTAGATTACAGGGGGATTTTGATCAGTTTGGGAAGTGACCCAAGGAGTGGAAAATGGATTTTAGTACAGGTATGTGAGAGGTGATGCATCTTGAAAAGTCAAACCAGTGTGGGACATATACTATGAAAGGTAGGAAACAAAGGACAATACCGGAACAGAGGAACGTAGGAGTACAAGTATGTAGCTCATTGAAAGCCACATCAGATGCATGGTGGTGAAAACAGTGTTTACTGTGCTGGCCTTTACTAGTCAAGGCATTCATTATGACATGGTTGTCAGTCAGCGGGAAGGACAAATCTGAAGTACTGTGTACAGATTTGGTTGATATGCTATAGGAACGATGTAGTTAAATTGAAAAGAGTGCAGAAAAGGTATTGCCAGGGCCAGAGGGCCTGCGTTCTAAGAAAGGTTATCCAGGCTAGAGCTTTATTCCTTGGAGAAAGATGGGTGACCTTACAAAAATGCTTAATATTATTAGAGACAGGGATAAGATGGATGGCAACAGTCATTCCCCAAAGCATCCCACTCAGAACTTTGCCATATTTTTTGAGGAATGGTCTAGGGGTCACTATTTATGCATCCCAGCCTACTGCACAGAAACAGCTCTGGGGGATCACAAATCAGTCTGCTTTTTTAAAGACTAAATCTGATGGTTTAGGGCAGCATGCTAGTGTAGTGGCTATCACATCATTTTACAGCACCAGCGATCACCAATCTGGGCTCAATTCCCACCCATAAGGAGTTTGTACGTTCTCCCCATGACGGTGTGGGTTTCCCCCAAGTGCTCTGGTTTCCTCCCACAATCCAAAGGTTAGGGTTAGTAAGCTGCATGCATGCTATGTTGGTCTGGAGAGCTCGGCAACATTTGCAGGTCCAGTACAATACTTGGTGATTCGATTTGACACAAATGACACATTTCATTCGATGACTCAATGTTTCGATGTACATGTGACAAATAAAGATTAGCCATGCAAAAACCCTAAGTAGAATTTTAAAATTCCTAGATAATAAATTCTCAAGTTTGTCAATTATTTAATTTCCAGGTGTTATATCAACTTCACAGTGACAAGTTATGCACTGATTACAAAATTTACCTCAGACACAGAACCTGCAGAAAATTTGTAACTTATGAGGAGAGAGAGGGAAAAATCACAAACAAAAGCATTCTGCTGCATTGCACCAATCACTACCTTCTAGATTTAAATATTATTTTGTGAAATCAAACCCAGCAGAAAAACACTGTCTGTTTGAATACGTTGCCTTTGGAGAAAAATGAGCTGCTATTTACCTGACAGCTTGGGCTGTATTAACATACATTCAGTGGCCAGTTTATTAGGCATGCTTGTACACCAGCTCTTTAACGCAAATATTTAATCAGCCAATCATGTGGCAGCAAATCAATGCATAATAGGATGAGAACATAGTCAAGAGCTTAAGTTATTGTTCCAGACCAAACATGTGAATGGGGAGAAATGTTTTTTAAGTGACTTTGACCCTGGAATGGTTGTTGGTGCCAGATAGGGTAATTTGAGTATTTCAAAATCTGCTGATTTCCTGGGTTTGCATGCACAACAATCTCCAGAGTTTACAGAGAATGGTGTGAAAGACAAAGACA
Organism: Hypanus sabinus; assembly: GCF_030144855.1. NCBI lineage: Eukaryota > Metazoa > Chordata > Chondrichthyes > Myliobatiformes > Dasyatidae > Hypanus > Hypanus sabinus. Next base: position 21,466,250 of record NC_082713.1, on the reverse strand, counting down.
TCCACTGAGCAGCACTTCTGTGGGTGAAAATGCCTTGTTAATGACAGAGGTCAGAGGAGAGTGGCCAGACTGATTCAAGCTAACAGGAAGACGACAATAACCCAAATTCAAACTGTGGCATACAGGAGAGCATCTCTGACTGCACAAAGGTCAAACCTTGAAGTTGATGGGCTACAACAGCAGAACACCATGAGCATGCACTCAGTGGCCACTTTATTGAGGTGCCTAATTGTGGTGAACTACATATACCTGTCTGGACACGCCCCCTGCTGACTGCTCCTGTGGCTCCTCCCACAGACCCCAGTATAAAGGCGATTGAGGCCTGGGCCCTGCCCTCAGTCTCCAGGATGTAGTATGGTGGTCACTCACTGCTTGTTCCTTCTTCCAGTCAATAAAAGGGATGCACCATCAATAACTCACTCTGAGACGTAAGGCGAGATATCGGCAGGACAGGTAGGACAGCGGTAAATGTTTTGGAGGATGGATGAACTATGGGCAGAGCTAGATCACCAACTGCCTCGCACATGAAGAGGGACATTCAGAAGATAATTTGAAGGGTGTTTGGGAGCATATCATAAAAATAAGGTCGCCCAGGTTAGGAGGAGCCTACATTTGCTGTCTTTCACTTCCAATAATAATATCCATTAAGTGACCTCTTTTGCTCTTTGATTCTCTCACCTGCTCAGACCATTCTGGGTAGGGGGGAAAATAGTAAGATGGGGAGGGGAGTAAGAAGTGAAAATGATGCAAGAAGCTGGTGGGTGACAAGTGGAAGAGGCAAGGAACTGACCAAAATGGAATTCCCTTCCACCTAGATTCACCTCTTCTCACTGCCTCCACCCCTTTAATCTGGCTTCCGCCCTCTTCCTTTCCAGTACTGATGAAGGTCTCAGCCCAAAGCATCGACTGTCATCTTCCCTCCTTAGATATTGCCTGACCTGCTAAGTTCCTCCAGCGATTTCTGTGTGTTGATCCATTCCAGCATCTGCCGTCTCTCTGTGTCTCCAGGATGAAATTAAAGTGTTTGTATTTTGTAACCTTTTGGAATGTAAATTCCATCTTGATTTTACTTGGCATCTGAACAGTATTAGTTTAGTTCCAGCTCTCTCTGGCAGATGGAAGACCTGTTAAGTGTTACCACTTTAGTTCCTTTATAATGAGGTGTTGTAAAGAATGTACATTTATGAAGTACAATAATCGTCCAGTACAGACCCACCCAGCAAAAAAAATGTAAAATCTGATAAATGATCTAATTGACAGCTTCCGTACTGATTGAGCTAATAGAGTTCTCACAAATTGAATTATTAATTTGAAGAGATTACAGAAGTCCAAGACTCCTCTCCATTTTGGATCAGGTTAACAGCCAGCTGAAATACATTATAATTATTACCTCTGCTTTAGGGCGAGTCCCAAGACCTGATTGTATTAAGAAAGAATATGGTTGTCAGAGAGGGCAATGCCAACAGGCTCTGTGTTCATAGTCAAATGTATTTATTTCACTCACTTTACAGATTTGTGCACACAAAGAACAATAACTCCAGCTAACAACTGGAAAGCTTGCCAGCATACAAACGGCTTCATTCAATAGGAGTCTGAGAGTTATAGTTCAACAATTTGGAAAACATGATTAAGACAGTGAACCGAGATTAAGGCAGTGACATTCACAGCATGTCCAATCTTCCAACAAAAGGTAACAAATACAGCATCCCTCAGACACTTCTTGAGCAAATGCAGAAGTCCATTGCCCCTGCCTTGGTGGTCATAGATCAGAAGTTCAGCAAACACAAAGACACAGAGATAAGAACAGAAAATGCTTCAAGTACTCAGAAAGTCTGATAACATTTGTGCATTGAGAAATAGTGTTAATGTTTCATATTGAAGACATTTATTTGGAATTATGAAAAGGCAGAAATTATACTTAGACTATAGAACAATCCAATACATTATGGGCCCTTTGTCCCACAATGTTGTGCTAACCTTTTAACCCACTCCAAGATCAATCTTCTCTCCTATACAGCCCATAGCCCTCCATTGTATATCCCCTAAACTTTCCTCCACTTCTCTACGCATCTTAAAATGATAACGTTTTGAGGCAGCAGTACAATGCAATACAAAAAATTACTACAGTACGGTGCAAATGTTTTAGGCACCCTAGCTATATATCTGCATGCCTAAGACTTTTGCATAGTTCTGTATTTCTCCTATAATCTTATACAGTTCTATCAAGTCACCTCTCATCTCCTTCACTCCAAAGACCAAAACAGTAGCCGGCTCATCCTTTCCTTATAAAATGCACTCTCTAATCCAGGCAACATGCTAGTAAATGCCCTTTGCACATTGTCTAAAACTCCAACATTCTTCCTATAAAGCGGCAACCAGAAATTAAATCTTGATTTAAGTTGCAGAGGTGGGAGGGTTGGAATGCCTGTGATAGGTTGTTGATACCAGATTTGAGAGGGTGGTGGAAGTTTATTAATCACAGCTGATCCAACTATCATCATTGGGCTACCAAGGGTAAGTAAGTGAGAACACATCCACAAAATGTAGTACGCTATGAGAAAATAACAATAGTCTATTTTGGCAAAAACAATAAAGATTAGCATATTTTCTAAACGATGACAGATTGCAGAACACTGACATTTAAAGTGTCTGTGGAATGGAGTGCCTGATTCACCAAAGGGAAGTATGCAGTTTTACAAATAATTAGGAGAACTAAAGGAATTTTTAGGGAACGTGAATAAAAGGCATGGGTAGAATAGAATGTGAAGATGAAATTACTGCTGTCACAGCAATGATCTGATCAAATGGCGGAATGGGTTGGGGAGATGGTTACCCTTACTCCTGCATTAGACACTAATGGTTATTTTGTAAACAGGAGATAAAGGAAAACAGGGATACACCTGATTGGGAGGTGAGATGCAGTTCCCAGGAATCATTAGAAGAGTTGATAATGAGATTTGAGGACCCGAGTTATAGGGAAAGGTTGAATAGGTTAGCACTTTATTCCCTGAACCATAGGAGAACGAGAGGTGACTCCATAAAGGTATACAAAATTATAATGGGTACAGGTGGGTAAATGCAAGCAAGCTTTTTCCACTCCATTTAGGTGAGATGAGGACTGGAGGTCATGGGTTAAAGGTGATATATTTAAGTGGAACATGAGTGGGAACTTCTTCACTCAAAGGGTGGTGATAATGTGGAATGAGCTGCCTATAGAAGTGATGGATGTGGGTTCAATTTCAATATTTAAGAAAAGCTTGGATAAGTTTATGGATGGGAGGGGTATGGAGGGGTATTTTCCAGGTGAAGGTCAATGGGACTAGGCAGAATAATAGTTTGGCACAAATTAGATAGGTGAAGGGCCAGTTCCTGTGCTGCAGTACTCTTTGACTCTATGAGTAGAAGAGAATGAGGTGAGAGAGGTCATAGTGGGTGTGAGATTCAGGGTGCACTGAATGCAGTAAACTAAAGGGACATGAAAGCCTTAGAGAGGGTGCAGAGGAAATTTACCAGCATTGGAGAAAACATCTAATGAGGAAAAGTTGAGTGAGCTTGGACTTTTCTCTTTGAAATGAAGGTGAATGAGAGGTGACTTGATAGAGGTGTTTAAGATAGATACAGGCATAGCTTAAGTGGAGAGTCAGCGGCTTTTCCCAAGATGGCACTGGCTGTGCAGTTGAATTATCCCTTTACCTGGTAAATGCATTTATGTCCCAGGAAGTGATACAAGGTAAGTTTTGTATCTCCTTGGGGTGCATGGGAAGATAGGATATTGGCATTATGAAAAATTAACCAGAGCATCACAAGATCGATGTGATGGTGGCATCTTATTGAAGGAGATGGAAATTACAGAACTGATATGTTGGAAGAGTGAAAGGAATCCCATCACAGCTGTCAGGCCATAAAACACAGGAGCAGAATTATGCCATTCAGTGCAATGAGTCTGTCCGCCTTTTGATCAGGGCTGATTTAAAGTTCGAAGTTCAAATGATCAAAGTAAGTATTCTGAATACAACATTGAGATTCTTCTTCTTGCAGGCAGCTGCAGAATAAAGAAACACAATAAAACCCACACAACAGAAACTATCAAATACCCAATGAGCAAAAAAAGGACAAATCATGCAAACAATAAAAAAAATGCATGCAGGATATTAACTGTAGAATCCCTTAAGTGAGTCCACAGCACAGTTCAATGCTCAACTTCCACTCAACCCCATTCAACTGCCTTCTCCCCAGATCAGAACTTTTAATGCCCTTGCTAATCAAGATCCTACTATCCTCCAATTTTAAAATACCCAATGGCCTGTCCTCCGCAGCCACTTGTGGCAATGATTTTCACAGATTCACCATCATCTGGATAATTAAGTTTCTTCTCATCTCTGTTATAAAGGAACATTGCTCTATTCTGAGGCTGTGCCCTTTGGTCCTAGACTCTCCCACTATTGGAAACATCCTCTGCACAGTCACTCTATCTAGGCCTTTCATATTAGGATGGGAGGAAACCAATAACCTCATGCAGCAGGAAACAGGCCCTTTGGCCCATCTTATCTATTCTGGTCAGGACACCCAACTAAACTACTTACCTTTTCTGCAGCTATGTGCGGCTCTGTCCAAGCTGTTGTGTATTTCAGCCTCTCGTTGTTCAATTTCAGATGTTCTGCATCTGCATTTGTTTACATTTCAATAAATAAACAATTTCAAGTCAGAAAGAGATTACTTGGATGGCATCCTGCATTTGAAACCTGCTACTTTTGTTCTTTCAGGCAGCATAGTTATAAGATTGGGAGGTAATTGTATCCTGTGCTAGGAATCATAATTAGAGACTGAATCAGTAATAAATCTTCTCACCCAGAAAACTGAAGGTGCAAACACTAATCCTGAAAAAAATGTATGGAAGAATTAAACTGTACAGACAATTTCAGGGCAATGCTGAATGAACAGGGAAGAGCGACTTGGGATAGCTCCAGTGGAAATTGATGCAGACTTAATAGATTGAATGTCCTCTTTTTCTTAACTTACCTTTTTTTTTAAGTCATAATAACTTGGTAATGATTTATTATTGTCACAAAAGATTCTTGCAAATTTCTGCAGATGTACAATAAAGAACATTCTGACTAGTGGTATCACTGCCTAGTAAGAAATCTCTAATGCAAGAGGCTGCAGCAGGTTGTAGATTCAGCCAGATGCATCATGGGAACAATCCTCTCTGTCATCAAGGACATCTGCAAGAGGCTGTTCGTCAAGAAGACAATATCCATCTTCAAAGGCCTTCAGCATCTGGGGCATGCACTCTTTGTGCCATCAGAGAAAAGTCACAGGGACTTAAAGATATATACGCTCACCATCTTAATAACAGCTTCTTCTCCTCTACCATCAGACTTCTGTACAGTCCAGGATTCTGCCTTCTTCATGTAACATTTGATGCTCTTTCAAATTGAGAACCTAGCAACCTCCACTTTAAATATACCCAACAAGTTGGGCTCCACAGCCATCTGTGGCAATGAATTACACAAATTCCTCCTCATCTCTGTTCTAAAGGGATGTCCTTGCATTATGAGACTGTGCCCTCTGGTCATAGAATCCTCACTATAGAAACCATCCTCACCACTTTACCTTGGCCTTTCAATATTTAATAAGTTTAGGATGGGAGGAGACCAACACTCTCATGTAGTATGTAAACAGGTCTTTTAATATTTGGTAGTGTTCTGTAAATTAATTTATTTGAAGTACAAGCTAGGTGCCTGAATTGATCTGGCAGCCTATTTTTACTGCATTAATTAGTTCATTATTATAAACATACCCAGTTCTTGAACTCACTGTGAGCCAGAATTAGCAGGACTTGTGTCCTACTCCAGAGAGAAAGAAAATGCTTAAAGGTTCAACAGCAAATGATCACTCATCTTTAAACTGTAAATTGCAGAACTCAATTTATTTCCATTGGGGAAAATAAGTTATTGCAGATTTTTTTTCATTGAGAAGAATATAGAAGAAGAGGACATGCATGAATTGGATTGTTCACCTAAGATTGGAAGGGCAGTTTCAGAATCAACAGGAGCTGAAGTTTCAAGCAACAGATTTTGTGAAGAGTCATTGATACACAGAATAATCTTTCTTAATTGGCTAGTTACATATGTATCAATTAGCACTTTTAAAAATAGGCCTGGTTGAGTATCTGGTTAGGAATGGGGCTGAGATTTCACGAACAAGCACAGATATCAAATGTTGAGTGAAACGTGATGGCCGTTGGCTCCTGGGAACACACAGGAGCTTGACAGGTGGAGGGGCTTTTGCTTGTTTCATGTCAGCATAAGCAATCTTGGACCTTACAAACATATAATGAGGAGCAGGAATAGTCACATTATTCACCATTTAATCAAATCATGGCTGCTCTGATCAAAGTTTTTGTTGTTGCCTACTTATAGTATCTTCATTACATACATTCCCATCCATCATCATTGGCTAATATAACAACCATGTCTCCAGTACCTTCACACAAGTAATTCTATATAACTTGCAAAATTACTGGCTGATCTCTCAAAGTTTCCGAGCAAGTTGATAGGGCACATAAAAAGGCATATGGCATGTTTGCCTTCATTAGTTGGCTGATTGAGTTCAAAAGCCATGAGGTAATGTTGCATCTCTATAAAAGTCCGGGTAGACCACAGTTGGAATATTGTGTTCATTTCTGGTTGCCTTATTATAGCAAGGATGTGGAAGCTTTAGAGAAGGTGCAGAGGAGTTTACCAGGACACTGCCTGGATTAGATGTCTTATGAGGATAGGCTGAGTGAGCTTTTGTCTTTGGAGTGAATATGAGAGGAAACTTGACAGGAGTGTATTAGACAATAAGCGACAAAGATTGAGTGAACAGCCAGAGACATTCCCAGAGTCCAGATGACTAAAACGAGGGGGCATAACTTTAAGGTGATTGGAGGAAAGTATATGGAGGACATTAGAGGGAGGTTGTTTTTTTTTTCCATAGAGAGTTGAAAGTGTGTAGAAAGTACTTCCAGGAGTGGTGATAAAGGCAGATACCTTAGGGACATTTAAGAGACTTTTAGATAGGCACATGGATGAAAGTAAAATGGAGGAATATTTGGGAGAGAAGGGTTAGATTGATCTTAGAGTAGGTTAAAAAGTTCCCTAACATTATGGGCCAAAGGGTCTATACTGTGCTGTTGTGTTCTATGTTTTATGCTCTAAATATAGAGGATCCAGTCTATATCCCTATTTCATATTACTGCTTACTTTACAACAACCAGAAAAGAACTATCTTTTTCCCATTTTCTCATCCCTGTTAGCCAACTCATCATTCACTCATGCCTATATGTAACCTTCTAAACCATAAGCTTTTCTTTTCAGCAATAACCTTGGGTATGATACCTTATCAAAGACTTTTGAAAGTCTAAATATGGTAACCTCACCAGTTCACCTTCATCTAAAATACATGTTTCTCCTTCGGAGATTGCCAGTAAGATACACAAATTATGAATCCCCTATCACTATAGCATGTTGACTTTGACTGTTTCCTGAGAGTCACATTACTAAATCTTCATTAATAATCTCTTGCATTTTCTCCATGACAAATGATAAGTTTACTGGTTTAGACCATAAGATTATAAGAGACAAGAGTGAAGCTATGCCATTCAGCCCATCGAGTCTGCTCTGCCAAACCCATTCTCCTGCCTTCTCCATGTAATCTTTGATACACCATTCAACCTCCATTTTAAATACACCTAATGACTTGATCTGCACAGCCATCTCTGGCAATGAATTCCGCAGATTCACCACCTTCTGGCAAAAGAAACTCCTCTTTAGCTCTGTTTTAAAGGGGCAATCTTGTATTCTGAGGCTGTGCCCTTTGTTTCTAGACTGCCCATTAAAGGAGAAATTTTTGATTTGTTTGTAGAACAAAATTTGATTTCAGAGCAATGTTTGTGGAGTAATATTTAATCTGATCACCCTGCTAAAAGGTAATGCTCTTCTAATTTGAACATGGTTTCATCACACCCAGTGCAATCAGCTGTGCTGATTGAGAATATATGAGGTAGGTTCACTATTTAGAAATGCCATTAACCCAGGGCTTTTGGAAAATTCCCCAAAAGGTCAGGCAGTAACTGTGGGGAGAGAAAAGGAGCCCACATTTGAACCTGAAACATCAACTTTTCACAGGTGCCAACTAACCTGCTGAGATTTCTAGACTTTTCACTTGATCTACATAAAACAACATAAGAAAAAGCCAAGCGAAGTTGCTCAAAATTACATTAATCAAACAGTTTTAGGCATTTGTGGGTTTCTAGAGTTTTAATTCCTCAGAGAAACAATGTTTAATTACACAGCAAATTAGAATGCTGATCAGGTGGAATTAAGTCCTCACCTGAAGATAATTAAGTAAAATTTCAAGAATGGGGAAATTGGTGAAAATTGGCTTGTTGCATAAATCAACCGACTACTGTGTTGTGGAGCTATTTGAATCAGGATGTGGATCAAAAGTGATAAAATTATACAACACTGAAAATAGAGCCTTCATCCCTACCTACTCTACTAAACAAATTGCTTAACTGAGCTCATCCCAGTGTGCCATGTTTGGCCAATTCCACTTCTAAACCTTTCCTATGGTAGTAATTAGAAGAGGACATGTCCTAGGTGGTGGAGGACCTTATCGGTGGATGTTGTCTTTTTAAGACACCACTCATTAAAGATGCCCTGGACACTATAGAGGGTACTGCCCTTGATGGAGCTGACTAATTTTACCACTCTCTGCAGCTTATTTCAATCCTGTGCAATAGCTAACCCCCCCCCCCCCCACTACCAGAGGGTGCTGCAGCCAGTTAGAATGCTCTCCACTGTACATCTGTAGAAATTTGTGAGTCGTTTCGGTGACATACCAAATCTCCTTAAACTTCTAAAGAAATATACCATTGTCTTCTTTATGGCTACATCAATATGTTGGGTCCAGGTTAGGTCCTAAAAGATACTGACACCCATGCATTTGAAATTGCTCACTCTCTCCACTTCTCATCCTCCTATAAGGACTGTGTGTTCCCTTGCCTTGCCCTTTCTGAAGTCCACATCAGGTTTTTGGTCTTACTGACGCTGAGTCTTACTATTGCTTCCTCTGGAAGCTTGCTCCACACACTCACCTTCCTTCATATGAAAGACTTGCCTGTCAGGTTCTGTTTAGATTTTTTCCTCTCACTATAAACCTATACCATCTAGTTAAGAACTCCCATACCTTGGAGACAGTGTCTCAGAGTTATAGAACTGATTTCTGCAGGAACAGACTTCTACCTGATGTCTGCAGCAAGAAATGACTGGTGACGATCTCTGATGATGGATGCTGCTTGCTATGACAGTGTTTCATGCAGAAGTGCTCAATGGTTGGGAGGGCTTTACCCATGATGAACTGTGTGGCGTTGCTTCCAAAGTAAATCTTTGGAACATAACACTGAAGTAGAATAAAATTAATCTATTCTCTCTTAGAGTAACAGAGTCTGCTATTTTTATCCAGTCAGTGCAGAAGTGGCCATCTTAACAACAAACTTCTAACTCACAACTAAACACACATCCTGAGTCAGTAGCACAGAGCTTGGCAGCTGTCCATTACGAGCTGGTTATATAACAGCAGCTCATCTTTAAATACTGTCTCTTCATTATTCACTCCAGAACAGAAAAGAAAGCTGGAGCTGCCAGCTTCAAACAAAGCCTACAAATCTCTGATCAAACAGCTGCAGAAGATCATTAACATCAGAAGGCAATTCCATCGATAATTGCATCTTGAATAGCTCTTCGGATCTAAATCCTTGTACTTTGTGAGGTTTCATTCACACAGAGGAAAACAAGTACACTGGATCTGATCTTCACAAGAATTCTGAAACACAAGGAAACATGCTATCAGCTGAAAACAATTTTTGGATGGATACGTGTTTGCTCCATTTTTCCACTTGACCTTGCCCTCTGGGTTTCACATATGCTCCAAAGAACTATCCATGGCACACTGGAAAATTGGACCATATCATCCAGCAGTACAGCACATAGATGGAAAAGTGTTTAGATTTGATCCCTGCTTGGCTAAGCATTCATCTGGCTACACTCAGAAATAGGAATATTAAACATGATACCCACTTGAAGCCATACAGCATATGGATCTACATCTGTGTGGATAACAGCCGAGAATAAGATTGGGCTCAGTTCTGCAAGGTTTATAACTAAGTATCACTCCTTTCTCGAATCCAAGCTTACACATGCAAAACACTAAATTGGACTCATAGAGTACTCCAGCACAGAAACAGGCCAGTCATCCCATCCAATCTATGCTGACCTGACCTTCTACATATTCCCATCTATTGCAACTGGACTATACACTCCTAAACCCCTCTCATCCATGTACCTATCTAAACTTCTCTTAAATGTTACAATTAAACCCGCAACTACTGTTAGAGTAATTTTTGGGTTTGACACATTTTCATTTAGCAAATGACTTCATCCACCAATCCTGAAATCTGAATATAAATTGCAGCTCTGAGCAAGAGGTCCCTAAAAGCCTTGAAACTCAGATCAGACATTGCTGATTAAAATTCATTTAGATGTCTGTGGTGTGAGTGCGAATTGGAAGGCATGACGTTTGTGTGTAGTTTCAAAGAAAGCATTGTGAATGCATTGTAATTATGGAATTGTCCTATAATGTTTAGCACACCAATATCGAGCCCCATGTTGGCCAGGCAGACCTTTCAATGGAAAAGGCCTCATTATGATGCCTGCTGTATCTTGTTTTGTCGAATAAAGAGGCAGCTTCATAATCTACCAGTACTTTTCTTCAGTGATATCATTCACACAACCACCACCAATTCTGCTGACAGCTTTTTCCTCTGAGCAAAGAGGTTTTCTCTTGCATAGCCCTTAAATATTTCACCTTTCACCCAAATGAGCCAACCTGGGGGGAAAAATATAACCACAATATTCTGCAGATGCTGAAAATCCAGAGCAGAACACCCAGAATGCTGAAGGAACTCAGCAGGTCAGGCAGCATCTGTAGAGAGCATTAAACAGTCCCTTCATCCTCACCTCAAAACTTATCAGAGAGAGAAGGTCATTGCCTGAAACATCAACCGCACTGGACTTCCAACATCTGCAGAATCTCTCATGTTCGTGTTTATGATTTGCTGCACCACTGTGAAGTCTCTTCAAGGTATGTCTACCATGAAGAAGCTTAAATCCAGATGCAGGGTCTTGGTCCAAAACATCGACTGCAACTTGTTACATTGTGGTAGCACAAACACTCGAGTATGATGTTCTCCAAAGGGGTTGTCTATTAATGTGTTCTCAGAAGGATCTGGGAGCCACATATTGCTGGTGTTAGGATGGATTCTCTTAATGGAGGATGTTTGTGCATGATTGATCCAAAGAGACACTGCACGGTCCTTGACAGATTAGGGTCAGGGTCCAGTGGCGTGGAATGCAAAATGACCGTGGACCTTTCTCTGCCATTGTAATGTGTCACCATCTTCTGCCAGCTCCACCAATGAGGTATTGAGTGGATCATTCTCTGTCTGGAACTTCCCCTTTGACCTTACCCCCATGGGTGACCCTAGCAGGAGCTAAGTGCGAGATGGTTAATCTCCAGACAGCTCAGCTATTGGGATCGCAGGAATACACAAGCCTCTCCACCACAACAAAGTGACAATCTTTGGAGCAGTGTTATATGTTGTGCAACTTCAATATAACATTCCAGCTCCTGTAGTCAATGTCCCAATGCCTATTTGTTACTTTCTTCAGAGAGATTTTTATTTAGTCATTTCAGGGATGTGGGCAATGTCAACATTTACTGCCCTCCCCAGTAGCCTATCTTCCGTGGATAACTTGGAGTCCAAGAAACTTCCATAATTCTGAGTTTCTGTGGACAAATTGAGACAAACAAAATGTGAAATTGGACAGAGAAATATTTTTTGTTGTTGCCTGAATACAGGACGAGAAACCTTACCATCTCTACACCCCTCGAGCCACACGCTGTCCTCGATAACTTGCAGCCACTGGGACTGCGAAGAGGTTCAAATATGTGATACTTCCTAACAAGAACCTCAGATGTCCGAGTTGATCATCATCTTAGATATATTGTTCAAAAAGAAAAGAGCTGGTCATTGACTTCAGAAAGGGAAGGGGATGCACATGCTCATTTCTACAACGGCATTGAGACCGAGATGGTTGAAAGGTTCCATTTTCAGAATCAGGTTTAATATCACTGTCATATTTCATGAAATGTGTTTTGCAGCAGTAGTGCAGTTCAATACATGAAAAACTATAAATTACAAATATATATAAATTAATTAACTAGTGCAAATAGAGAGCAAAGATAGTGAGGTAGTTCTCATAGTGTATGAACATCACTAACAGCTTGTCTGGTCCAGTCACATTGACATCACAGCCAAGAGAGTTCACAACACCTCTATTTTGTCAGAAGGCTAAAGAAATTTGTCATGTCCTCATCAACTGTTACTAATTTGTATTGACGCACAGAAAACATTCTAAATGGATGCTCAGTACAGCAACTGCTCTGCAAATAATCACAAGAAACTGCAGAGATTTATGGATACAGCTCAGTACATCACAGGAGCTGGCCTCCCCTCTGTCTATGGTTCTCACTGCCTCAGTTAAGCAGCCAGCATAATCAAAGACCCACACCTCCTGGATATTCTCTCGCTTCCCCACTTTCATTAACCAGAGGATACAAAAGCCTGAAAGGATAGAATACCAGGCTGAAGGACAGCTATGATCCCTTGTTATCAGACACTTGAACAATAAGAAGGACCTTCGGCCTCATAATCTACATTGTCATGATCTTGCACTTCATCATTGACCCGCACGGCACACTTCCATAAGTTTATTACACTTTATGCAGCCCTGTCACTGTTTTACCTTATTCGAGCTCAAAGCACCATGTAGAGGTTTGATCTTTATAAGCATTATGCAAGACAGATTAATAGTTCAGTATAGACTAGATGGGCCGAAAGGCCTGTTTCTGTGTGGTAGTGTTCCATGACTCTACAAACATTGTATTCTATCTTGGTGAATGTGACAATGTTTCTAGTGGGCTGCACGGCCAACTCCAGACTCCATACTAATAACCAATAACTTGAAGAGATTTCAAGGAAGCTTTACATAGATGAAAGGTCATCATCTTGAAATGTTAACTCTATCTTCAAAGATGCTGCTCGACCTACAAAGCATGTACCGCTTTTATTTCGTATTTCCAGCATCTGTTGTACTTTTTTTTCGTTTTACATCAGAATCAGGTTTTACATCACTGGATTTTGTTGAAATTTGTTGATTTGTGACAGATGTACAGTGCAATATATAAAAGTATAAATTCAATAAGAAATTATATATATGTATATATACACATACATACATTAAAAATTGAATAAGCAGTGCAAAACAAAAGCAAAAAATAATTGAGGTAGTGTTCATGGGTCAGTTTACTGTCCATTCAGAAATCTGATGACAGAGAGGAAAAGGTTGTTCCTAAAACATAGAGCATGTTTCTTCAGGCTCCTGTACCACCTCCTGATAATAGAAATGAGAAGACGGTATATCCTGAGTGAAGAGGACATCGCCTTTTGAAGATGTCCTCAGTGTTGGGGAGGTTAGTGCCCATGATGGGACTCACTATACATCTCTTCCTTCAACTCTATTCAGGGCCCCAAACAGTCCATCCAGATGAGGCAATATTTCACTTGTGAATCTACTGGGGCTGTTTATTTTCTCTGGTGCTCCCAATGTGACCCCCCCCCCACAATGGAGAGACCTATCATAAATCACGAGACCGCTTTGTCAAGCACCTTAGCGCCATCTGCCAAAAGCAGACCTTCCTTATGGCCAAACATTTTGATTCCCATTCCCATTCCCTTTACACCATGTAGGTCCATTGCCTCCTCTTTTGCTAAGATGAGGCCACCCTCAGGTTGGAGGAGCAACACCTTATGTTCTGTCTAGGTAGCCTCCAACTTGATGGCATGAACATCGATTTCTCCTTCCAATAAAAAACAACTTTCCTACCCTTCCCCTCTTCTTCCTATTCCCGACTCCGGTCTCTTACCTCTTCCCACCTGTCTATCACCTCCTTGTAGGTCCTCACCTCCTCTTCTTTCTCGGCCCACTCTCCTCTCCTATCAGGTTCCTTCCTCTCCAACCCTTTACCCTATCATCTTCTAGCTATCCTCTTTCCTCTTCCCCCGACCTTTTTATTCTGGCATCCTCCTTCCTTTCCAGTCCTGAAGACCGGTCTTGGCCTGAAACGTCCACTGTTTATTCATTTCCATACATGTTGCCTGATCTGCTGAGTTCCTCCAGCATTTGTGTATGTCACTTTGGATTTCCAGCGTCTGCAGAATTTCTCGTGTTTATGATTTACAACTCTCTGCAGCTTTTTCCAATCCCGTGCAATAGCCCCTCCATACCATACAGTGACACAACCAGTTAGAATGCCTCCACTGTATTTCTGTAGAAACTTGCTGGAAAAGACAGCCAGTCATTGATACCTCACAGTCACCATCACTGATCTGAGAAAGAAAATATGACTTTATTTTTAAAAAAAGCTGATTTAATTAAATGCCCCAGTCATCAAACTAGGATTCAACTTGTTTTATTTATTCTCTTGATAACCAGGCCAAAAGCACAGTACTACCATTCCATAACCAAATTAATAATGTTGGGGACATTATTAAGCTATTAATTGTAGAATAAGCACTTAGTGAGCAATAAACTAGAAGCTTAAATATAAACAGACACCAACTCCAACAGTTGGGTACATGGAGAAAACAACTTGTTTAGTGGGTTGGGAAGGCTAGAAGTTCAAAAGTGGAGGTAATAGAATGGGAGATGAACCTGGATCCTATTTGTTTTGAGTGTGGAAGGACAGCTGCTTGAGGACCTGAGTGAGGTTGAAAAATGTACTCCACTTGGCCCAAGCTCTTCTCACACCTTTCAGAGCCCTGATACTAGGTACTGGATGCTTTGATAAATGATAAGATCTCCCTCCTGTCTGTGTTCTGAGTCCGCTCTTCCTTTGCTTATAAAAAAATTAAACATTAAACATCTTACATCAACATCAATAACTATAGTTTTGTTCAAAAAAGTTGAATATCCAGATAAGTGCTTTTAGTCTTTAATGTTAGTGCAAAGTTATTGAAATAATTTGCAAAAATGGAATATCAGCACACAAACAAATAAACAGTCAGTTAAATGCAAGAAACTTATAGTAGATGACAGAATATAAAATTCCACAGGGTTAAATCACAGTATTGAGTTCATTTCTTTCCTGAATGCCCTGCAAAATATTTCAGACATTTTTTTAATGGGTAATGTTTTTCCCAATTTCCCCCAGAAGATAACTCATCTTACGTTTTCACCTTAAGGCTAGTGGGAATAATGGCATGCTGATTGCTTCTTGAGCCCTTACTCAGCTGCTGCTATTACAGGTATTTATTATGTAGTATTACTGGGCTACTGGCAATGAATACCAGCAATATGTAGAGAACTGAAGTTCCACATCTTCCAGAAAGTAATCCCGTTACTGAAAAGTATCACTGGAATAGCAGAGATAAGAATTGTTCCTCAGTAACAAACTTGGATTGTCTAAATGGTCCTCATGCCCCTTTTTGAGATTGCAACCAGATTTTGTATCACCGTCCTCAAATCTATTAGGCTTCATTACCTCACCATTCTACAGAAAAACTTAAACCCATCCCAAATAACTACAAATTAATTGGTCCAATCAATATCCATTAATTATGTTCCACTGATGGAGTTGCTAAGATGATCCAAATGTCACATCACTGTAGTGGCTGAAGGGTCTTCAAGGGATCCGGCACCAATGTCCGAGTACAATAGCTAAAGAGCTCAGTCCCCTTCCTGTCATTCCCCATCTTTCTATGAGATTCCTGTTTTCTAAGTGCCTCTTCCCCTTCAGGCTCAATGCGGAAAATTCCATCTTGAGTACTCAACCTTCCCACAATCTCCGCAGGAGCTAAATGCACACACCTGGAACAGCTAGAAAAGGTGAAAAGCTCGCATTAAAATTAGGAAATGGTGATAATTTAACATTACAATTAAGAAAAAAAATAATAATTTCTGTAACTAAATTACACTAATCATTCTAGTTAGCCCCCCCCCACCCCCTCCCTCTATTACCTCAACCACTGCACTGTAAGCACTTGAAACCACTGTTTATAAAGCTGTTTATATTATAAATGTGTTGGCGCGTGGCCTAGTGGGCAAGGCATCAGACTAGTAACCTGAAGGTCTCTGTTTTGAGCCTCAGCTGAGGCAGCGTGTCTGTGTCCTTGAACAAGGCATTTAACAACACATTGCTCTGCGACATCACCGGTGCCAAGCTGCATGGGTCCTAATGCCCTTCCCTTGGACAACATCGGTGGTGTGGAGAGGGGAAGGCCTGCAGTTTGGGCAACTGCCGGTCTCCCATACAACCCTGCCCAGGCCTGCGCCCTGGAAACTCCAGGCGCAGATCCATGGTCTCTCGAGACCGACGGATGCCACCACCACATATTATAAATACAAGCTGGTATTTATGTGTTTATGCATATTTTATTCCATATCCATACTTCTGACATTATTATACAATTAATTATTCTTTATCATTAATGTTAGTATCAATGTTGCTTTCATGTTGCACATCTTGCTAATACATGGCAGCAAATTCCTAACACGTGAATGTACATGGCAAATAAAGTTGATTCTCGATAAAGTATTTTTGTTCTGATGCAAGCTGATCCCATCGTCATGAAGCCGGAGACAGTTAGCCTTTCTCCTTTACTCTTTGAGGTGTATTTCTCATTAAGCTACTCCCAAATTAATGCATCCTTTACAACTTGTATTTCTCCTTAGCACCACTGAATCCTGTTTCATCTACGCTTTCTTAGTTCCACCTCGCACCCAGATCTAGTATCTAATATCGCGGCAGATCTACCACTATAAATATCCTCTGACAATCATTTTTCAATGTAAGACCACTTGCTCATTAAAGATTAGCATTGTTTGTCAAATGCATATCTAAAGATCAATGAATACAATGAAACACGTCATTTGTGCCAATGATCAGCACATCTGAGGACGTGCTGGGGGTAGCTCACAAGTGCTGCTAACGTAGCATGTTCACAACTTAGTAGCCCTAACCGGTTTGTCTTTGGAATGTGGGAAGAAACCCGCCCTCCCAAAGGAAACTCCTGTGGTCACATATTGTGCTGTGCTAACCATGTATCCACTTAATCAAAGTTGTTTTCAGCTAGACTTGTATTATTATGGGAGTTTACCTATGAGTAATCATTTGTCATTGGGAAATTAGTCTATGTGGACTTCGATAGAATATTTTAAAAATCCACTTGGTGGCCACTTTATTAAATGCACCAGCTTGTTAATACAAATATCTAATCACCTAATCATGTGGCAGCAACTCAATGCATAAAAATATGTAGACATAGTTAGGGGGTTCAGTTATTGTTGAGACCAAACATCAGAATGGGGAAGAAATGTGACTTTGACCATGGTACCAGACGGGGAGGTTTGAGTATCTGTTAGGTTTGAGTAACTGTGACCAGCTGTTCTGGGGCTGAAAATACCTTGTTAATGAGAGAGGTCAGAGGAGAATGGCCAGACTGCTTCAAACTGACAGTAACTCAAATAAACATGCAATACAACAGTGGTGTACCAAAGAGCATTTTTGAACGCACGACACATGAAACCTTGAAGTGGATGTGCTACTGCAGCAGAAGACCATGGACATGCATAGGGGCCACTCTATTATAGTTGTAAGGTAGCCACTGAGTGAATGCTCATATAACACGCAGGGAGGCTGTTGAGTAGACAAAGAGGTTTGGCTGCATGAAACAATGTAAAGAACAAAACGCTGGAGGAACTCAGCAGATCAGGCAGCAATTCTGGAAATGAATCAACAGTCAATATTTCAGGCCAAGACTCTTCTTCAGGACTGGAAAGGAAAGGGAAAGATGCCAGAATAAAAAGGTGAGAGGAGAGGAAGGAGGACAGCAAGGTGATAGGTGAAGCCAGGTGGGTAGGAAAAATAAAAGGCCCGAGATGAAGGAATCTGAGAGGGGAGGAGAGTGGACCATAAGAGAAAGGAAAGGAGGAGAGGACCCGGGGGAGGTCATAGGCAAGTGGGAAGTAAGAGGCCAGAGCGGGAACAGAAGTAAGGGAAGGGGAAGGGAATAGTTTTTTAACCGGAGAGATCGATATTCATGCCATCAGGATGGAGAATATAAGGTGTTGCTCCTCCACCCTGAGAGAGGCCTCATCTTGGCACAAGAAGCAGCCATAGATTAAGACTTTAGAATGAAAATTGGAATGGGAATGGAAATTGGAATTAAAATGTTTGGCAATCGGAAGTACCACCTTTGGAGAATGGAGCAGCGGTGCTAGATGAAGCTGTCCCTTAATACAAGGTATTGTGTATAATAGAAAGGCGGACTTATGCATTGCTTACCTATTATGCAGTTTACCTTCTCCTTCATTTGCTGGGGGCCTCCCACAAAACTGGCCTGACCCTCCACCCCAGTTACCGTTTTAGCATATTTTTCTGGGTGTGCTATGATATTCTGGGGCAAGAGTCAGCAATACATAATCACAATTTATAAATGTGATAATTGGTGTCACTTCCAGAATTTGAATTCAAGTTAGATTACAGGAAATCTCAATACATGGAAGTTCTGTATTGCAGAAGGCAGCTTAAAAATATCCAGTTCATTGTTATATAGAAGTTAATTATATTGTTTGTAGACTTTGATTCTGACCCAACAACTTGCCCTTAATCAATTCTTCCAAAACATGAAGCAACTGATCAATTATCTCTTGGCTTTTTGTTGGGTATCTCTGGCACTAAATAATTGATGCAGTATTTCAACACAAGTTACAAGCAACTGGAAATATCCTATTAACTTTTGTGTGATATACGCATAGAAGAAACAATAAATCTTACTAAATACTCTCCAAAGAGATATGGCTCATTTGATTTCCAGCTGCATGAATACTGCAAACATTACATGCCTCCTGATTTAATAAAAGGAGCTTGCATTCAAGTACTAAATATCATGGATCAAAAGTTAGGAGGAGTGGTAGTTTTAAGGTGGGTCCTAGTGAATCAAAGATGAGTGAAAAAACAAAGTGGTTTGGTGGAAGGAAATACACAGTTGGGGAGTTAATAAGAATATTCAGAGCACAACATAGCAGGTTAAAGAGAATCAGGGAGTAATTTTAAACACAAAGATACCTATTATAAAGACAGATACCAACGTAGACTAGTAATGACAAGAGTGATATATGCTCGATACTTGCGTAATGCAAGACACAGGCAGCAGCATTGTGGATAGACTTAAGTTTACTTTAGATCGAGGGTGGGTGTCTAGCCAGGAGACCTTTCAAATAATTTACTTATGGAACAAATAAAATTCTGGATGAAGCTTTTGAGTATAGACAGGCTGTGTTATAGACAGAAGCATGTATTGTTAGGGTGGTAGAAGTGAGAAAAGCTCATCTTGAAATGGATAGAAGGTCAGAAAATCAATTGTGAATTGTACTATTTGACTGGCACGCATAAGGCCTATAAAAGATTCTTCCCCTTGGAAGCTGGACTCGCCATCTTTGGCTGTTCCCAATCCACTCTATGCTTCCCTACAGCCATACAATAGTCTCTGATGCTGGGGATGACTGTTGCCAAAAGACTTATTCTGAGGGAATGGAAATCACCCTCTCCCCCTTCTTTCTGGAGCTGGATGACTGACATGATCTCAGTCATACAGATGGAGAGTCTCAGGTTCATGAGAACCAATTCAATTATAAAATTATATAATTAAAATTATAAAATTTCAGGCCATCTGGGATCCATTTCTTGCCTACCTAGATGAGGGCGGGGGCAGATGAACAATTTCCCCCCAGCAAATCTCTCACGGTCCTCATTTGAGACTTAATGTTTAGCATTTTTGAGCACTCTGTACAACACTCATCCCTCTAATGTTATGTCCCTTTTTTCTTTTTTCTTGCTTATTTTATTTTTATACATGCCTGACCTTATATGTTCCTGTTGATTTTATTGATTTTCGAAAACAAAGTATTTAAAAGAAAAAAAAATCAACCATGACAGTTCAATATTGATTATCAGGAGGAAAATGCAGATGTACATTGTTTTTTTTTGTAGAGACAGCAATTTCCAAAAAATATTTCACTCTGTTGACCATCCAAAAAGAGAATCAATTCAGAAAAGAATCCACCAAGGTAGGTAAAGTGATGAATATTGCAGAGACTGGGGGAGGGGCAAAGAAAAGACTTACCTTGAGTAGGTTCATGGGTTTTTCAAATCAGGCATCTAATAAGAAAAGATGTACATTAGCTGGACAGATGGAATCAAATGGTACAAATCAACAAAAGGATGCATACGCACATTCTAGAAAAAGATATTCTTCAACATTCCAGAACTGGTAGCAGGCTGCACAATGTGGCTTGATCTTTTGGCAAGGCGGTGACCAGCTCTAGAATCTTGAAGAATATCTATCACAGTAACCTTATCATAAAAAGGAAGAGGTGATCACACAGACATTGCAGAGCACAAGGTTGAAATGTCTGGGACATCTACATAAAGCACCATGAATCTGGGTCTAATTGAAACCAAGGAATTTCACCAGAACACAGATGAAATAATAGTTCTGATGAAGGTTCTCAGACTGAAACATCAACTGTTCATTCCTTTTTATAGATTATGCCTGACTTGCCAAGTTCTTTCAGTATATTCTGCGTGTTGCTCTGAATTTCCAGTATCTACAGAATCTCCCATGTTTAAAATGAAACAGTTTGATCAATATCCTCAAGTGCCCAATTCAACTTTGGAGATCAGAAGGATTTGCAGTTTTATGCTTGTGTTTCTCTATAAGTGGGGGAAAAAAACCTTTGGTTTTCAGTATTAAATCCTTGCATAGATTTTGACTGTAGGGTGCATTCAGCTCTACAAATCTAGTTCCACTAAAGTCAATAACCAGTTGAGCATAAAAGATACAATTTAATTCTAAGTGGACTGTTCTGTTTGGTGTTCAGGCTGACAGTTAAATGTAAAACTAACCTTAAATAATTGAACTTCTGTTTAACACATTTTGTGGCATCTTAGTCTGTGCATTTAGATGCCTTGTCCTCTAGTTCACAATGTTGTCTACACTTCTGAACCACTTAGCACTTCAGGATCTCCTGATGTCATAAAAACTCTCCTTAAGAATGTCAATCTTTTCTTTCCTTACCTACAATTAGGCAGCTTACTTCAGGAAACCCTCGGCACTAGATACAAAAGCAATATAAAATAGGTTCATGAGAAAAAATAATTTCACTCTGAAGTCTGAAATTTTCCAAAAGTAATTGCAAAAACAAAACCAAATTCATAACTACAGATAAATTGAAACAAGTGGTGAAAATACACAGCAAATAGAGATCCAACTACTGATTACAAGTGGGAGCAGAGACTGATGAAGTCTAGGACGATGGTCCAAAGTGAATTTCTGATGTAATTCTACTGATCAGCTGCTAGAAGGAAATGGTTGCCTGTATGAATGGTGAGCTAGGGAAGATGGTGATGCTGGTGTTATGCAAGCTGGTCCTGGGGATCACTTCAGAAGCTACATTTTAGCCCAGAGTCTATCCCATATGCTTTAAAGAGGAAGGAGAGAGAGAAAATTGGACCACAACAACTGTGCACTGGGTGTAGCCATCAGAAGTCTCACAATGACCTAATCCTCCAGTAGCAATGGAGAAACAAAGGAAAATTCAGAGAAAACAAATGGTCATAGCATCTTCTATGAAGTTAAAGGGCAGTGAAAGTAAAATGGAAATAACCAGAGAGAAAGAAAATTGCTGGTCTGAGGTGAGAGAACTCTCAGTTAACAGATTTTTGCTTGGCAACGTGTGCAAAATGCTGGAGGAACTCCGCAGGTCAGGCAGCAGCCATGGAAGTGAGCAGTCAATGCTTCAGGCCAAGACCCTGCTTCAGGACTGGAAAGGAAGGGGGAAGATGCCAAAATGAAAAGGTGGCAGGGGCAGGGGAAGAAAGATAACGAGAAGGTAATAGGTGAAGCCAGGCAAAGAGTTGAAGATGAAGGAACCTGAAAGGAGAGGAGACTGGATCATAGGAGAAAGGGCATTGAATCATTTTTCCACTAAGTGCCATTTGGAGATGTCTAGTTACTCAGATGCCTATGAGACCATGACCTTTGCAGGTCTCCCATACATCACACACAAAGCCAGTTTGACTTATTTTTGCTCTAAGCAACACAGGTCACTGCAGTTCCATATACTTAGAAGGGCTTGGAATTGGTGCCACTCCTAGTGAACATAAATCTCACGATCAACAGTTAATGTAACAAGCTTGGGCTGTCGACCAAGTTCCATGACAGCATGACTCAGAGTGCTACAAGGACAAAGAGTATGTGAAAGGAAGCATCACATGTTGATGCAAAAATACAACAGCAACGGAAATAAAGAAAAACTCTTTCAGCTTTCCAGGAGATGAGGTACGAAGTGTGTTATCGTTGGTTATTTTAAAACAGGTAACACAGCCAAGAGAAGAAAACACAAAGTTAAAAGCAAAACACTCCAGCATCTCAATGATATACTATTTGATCCTGTTCTGTTGAACTCTTTAAATTATGTTTTTATATTTCAAATAAAACATTAATGACCTGAGCTCTCTGCTATAATTGATAATTTCAAAGCCCATTGAGTTGCAGTCTTCCTAAAAATACAAGATGGAATCACAGAATACGATCATCAAAACACATCTCTATAAGTACAAATATTTAATTTGACTTGCTATTAATTTAATTAATACCCCTAGTTATAAATAACTGGAAATTGAGCTATTTATTTTTCAAGTGCTGGATTTCTATATAATGAAGACACAATTTGAACTCACTTGTCATTGTAATAACCTTCTCATATTTGACTGATTTAAGTGGTACCACTTATCAGACACTTATTGAAAGAGTTAATTTATACACCATTAGTTTACTTTGAGTAAAGACCTTTCCTTAGTAAAAGATCTTCTTATGTGAAAATGAGGACCTGCAGTAGAATAGTGTGGCAGGATCTCAAAACTAACAAAATCCATTGAATTCCATTTAAAGATAAATAATCTGAGATTGCATCATCAGGCTCTGTACATGCCTGAACATCCCCACACACTAAGCAAGGAAACCTGACCAGCAAAAACCAGGCCCAACCAGGGAAGAGCAATGGGGGCAAGGATAAAGGAGGATGTTTCCTTCCAGAAAGGAGGAACATGTAGAATGTGAAACTTTGCAACTTCTGGACAGAAATTGTGATTGTACTCTGTTAATTCTGCTCGGCTATTTGTGGGTCTGAGCACTTCATGGGGCTCAGCTTAAGAATCTGTCACTTGCTGATTTTTACTCTTTCCTCTGCCCCACAACTTCTCACTCTAGCTTCTGCCTCCTTCCGGAACTGATTAAGAGAATCGACCCGAAACTTCGGCTGTTTTGATACCTGACTTGTTGGGTTCCTCCAAAATTTTGAATGCTGATGCCAAGGTTGCTAACCCTAAAGCAAAGAATCTCTTTCTAGTGCATTCCGCAACACCAAAATAATTACAGATGTCTTCCAAACAGCAGGAACATGTACACTTGTATTCCTTTATACACATCTCCTCTGTTGTCTGGTTGTGAACACCCACATCACATTGCCATACCCTTCATAATCAACATTCTGCATCTTAAAAGAGAAAATTTGCTGTTAAGAATGTGAAAACGCTAATCAACAAACATCCTTTCTTGTTTTACGTTTTCAAATGGTTTCAAGTGTTTATTAACGCACATGAATGCTTAAAAACATAGCATATTTGATTTATTTGGGTTGGTTATGTGGAAGGAAGCCTTGGCGATACAAGTGATTTTTGTGTTTTCCGCAGTAAGTCCCCCACCTTTTTTTGCTCAGCATAGTATTTGCCCATTTCTCACTTGGAGAAAGGAAGGTAAAAGGGCGAAGAGAAACAAGTTTCCAATCATTTCCAAATGTGCCTGAGACATCAAACAATCATTTTAATTGAAACAATTGCTCACCCAGTTATTCCCAGTGGATGGACCGTAAAGCTGAACGTTACCACTTCTAACACCGTGGCATTCCTCTGATCTGCTCTCACTACGCTTCCACACCCACGGCTCCTTTACACTAGGATCGGCTGTAACGCTACTGGAGGCTGTATTAGGCCTTGAGGGCCGGTAGTGTGCTGCGGTCTCTTGGGCCTCGACAGTGCATTCATCTTGCACATCCGCCACATACTCCTGTAGGTCCAGCTCAGTGCACTCAACCGGGACGTGCTGCAGTCTGCTTTGGTGCCTTGAGGCGCAATGCAACAGAGTGGTGCTGTAGCCTTCGCCCACAGGCAGAATACTAACACTTCCATCGCATTCCAGGAGGAATGTGCCATCTAGTCCATCATTTGAAGATCTTGGGGTTGGACAATCACTGCAGCTGGTTGCTTGGACCAGAGGTTGGCCTTCGGGAGAACTGTGTGGAAAGGAGCTAGGGAATGTAGCACATGTAACGGTGCTGTAAAAACCAAAAAAAAGTTATTAATAAATAATTACCAACAAAATTTTACTCAGTGACCACTTAATTAGGTACCTGTGTTTGTTAATGTAAATATCAAATCAGCCAATCATGTGGCAGCAACTCAAAGCATAAAATCATGCAGATATGCAGACACATTATCATAGAAATGGCGGAGGATTCCATGCACTGCCTTCTCAATACTATCAGATGAAGTTGTATGCAGAACTAGTATTCTGCTTTCCATCAGCTCACTGAAAATGGGGGGCTGTTTTCCAGATTGAAGAGTAACCATTAATGCAGCAAGAACCAGGGATTTTCTTGCTCTGCATGGACTAACATGTGGCCACACTGACGTTTCACCTGTCGTGTTTAGCAGCATCGTAAGTGGCACCTTGTCAAAGGCCTTCTGAAAATCCAAATAACCAATATCCACTGACTCTCCTTTATCTATCTTGCCTATTATTTCCTCAAATAATTCCAATAACTTTGTCAGGCAAGATCTCCACAAAGAAAACTATGCTGTCTTTGGCCTATTTTATCAAAGTAGTCTAAAACTTCACCTTTAATAATGGAATCTAAAATATTACCATCTATTGAAGCCATGGAACTATCTGGTTAAATCACATCCATTCTTTCAGAAGCATGCATGCTGTGGAGGACACAGGTAAGAATGCGCCATTCTGAGAGTCCAAAGCAGAGGTGGATAGAATCTCGGTTTCAACGTAGTGAGGACGGAGTGCGAGAAGAGGTCGATGAGCTATAAATCAGCAGAAACCCCAGAGGGAGAGCAGCAAGAAGTTCCGACTGCCATTTATCTCTCCCCTCATGGCTCCCATTCTTAACTTCTTTACTTACCATAGTCCACCACTGGTGGCCCTTTGTGTTCCACTTAGCTTCTCCACTTTCCCCTTACAGCACCATCTTCTCATTTCGGCCATTGGGGAGGAGGTACAGGAGCCTGAATTCACACACTCAACGTTTTAGAAACTGATTCCTCCCTTCCACCATCAGATTTCTGAACAGTCCGTGAACCCATGAACACTACATCGTTATTTTGCTCTCTTTTTGTCCTACTTATTCTTTATATTTTTCTTATTGTAACTTGTAGTATTGTTATGTACTACACTGTACTGCTGTCACAAAACAAATTTCATGATAATAAACTGGATTCTCTTTCTCCATATTTTCTCTCTTTCTCTGTCTCCATCTATCACTTAGTCTCCCAACTCCACGCCTCCTCCTCTTCCCTAATGACACAATTGGTCTGTCACCTTTTACTCCCCTCCTTAGTCCACCAGTCACCTCAGACTCCTTTCTCGCTCCCTTTCTCCTCTTTATACTAGCCACCTTTCCTCCCCAACCTCAGCCCTGTTGCAGGTTTTCACCCAAAACATCGGCAATTCCTTTCCTCTTACAGGTGCTGCTCAATCCGTTGAGTTGCTCCAGCAGATTACTTGTTGATAGTGAGGAAAAACTAAAGCAATTAATTTTAAGTTCAGAAAGAAGGGGTTATAATTGAGGAGTTATGGTCCTGTAGTAATATTAAAAACAATAGCATGATCATTGTTTGCTCTGGCGACCTAATGCTGATTTTTATTTCTGTACCTGCATTAGGGAAACAGATGAGGTATTATGCAGACTTTGTTTTGATGTGAACAGGTTCTAGGCAGTTGCCTGGAGCCCAAGGGGCTGGATATTCCAAAAGGTTCACATGAAATCTGTTTTGAGTAGCATGAGGTTACACACAAAAGCAACATTCTACTAACCACATGCACAGACCAGTTAATCTGCTGTTGAATGGAATTTAAAACAGGGCAAGCAAAGGTCAACAATACTCTGATTACTTTTGTTGAAACAACTGGAGTGTATAATTCCAGAGTCTGTTTGCTTGAAGTTAATCAAATGTTAAATTTCACCTGTTAATTCTTTGTGGCTTTTGTGATATTCCTGATACCAAGTCCAAAAGGCATGACCACTTCATTTTCTTCTCCGTTGAAGGCCATTGACTAAATTATGGCAAACAGGATTGGTATAGATGGGTACTTGATGGTTAGCATGATAAAGTAGGCTGTGGGGTCTATTACTGTGCGCTATGATATTAAAATAGAAAAAAAACCTCTTCTTTCTGCTTTGCCCTGCTGTCCTAGTGACCCCATAAAAAAAAATGAGATCCATGATTCACCTGACTGCCAAAGTAACTTTTCCCAATATTAACAAGTTAAAATAGTGGGGAGTTGTCATTAACTTCGAAATGTCTTGACTAAACTAGCAAAATGCTTACAGATACCACTTGGAGACCCACTGTAACTTGCTCCTGATGGGCACTACATATGTGGCTGTCAGCACAGAGGGGTAAGAGACAATGCAGATACTGGAATCTGGAGCAGCAGACAATCTGCTGCCAAGGTTTCAGGTTAAAACCACAGGGTTTTGATGGAAAATATTAAAGATTCCTTTCTTCCCACAGATGTTGCTGAACCTGCTGAGATCCCCCAGCACATTGTTTGTTACAACAGCTCAGAATTAGATTTAATATGTTAAAAAATCAGAAATAAGTAAGACTGCAAGATCTAGGAGCAGAAATAAGCCATTTAGCCCATTGAGTCTGCTCCACCATTTCATCATGGCTGATCCAAATTTCCTCTTAGCCCCAATCTGCTGCTTTCTCCACGTATCCTTTCATGTCCTGACCAATCAAGAACCTATCAACTTCTGCCTTAAATATACATAAAGGATGGGCTCAACAGCTGCCTGGGGCAAAAAATTCCACAGATTCACCACTCTGGCTAAAGAAATTCCTCCTCATCTCCGTTCTAAAAGGATGCCTCTCTATTCTGAGGCTGTGTCCTCTGGTCTTGGACTCTCCCACCATAGGAAACATCCTCTCCACATCCACTCTATCAACATTTCTATAGGTTTCAGTGAGGTCAGCCCTCACTCTTCCGAATTACATCTAATACAGGCCCGGAGCCATCAAACACTCTTCATAAGACAAGCCATTCAGTCCTGGAATCATTTTCGTGTACCTCCTTTGAGCCCTCCCCCCCCCCCCCCAGTTTCAGAACATGCTTTCTAAGATAAAGGCCCCAAAACTGCTCACAATGCTCCAAGTGAGATCTAACCAGTGCCTCAAAGTTTCAACATTACATCCTTCCTTTTATATTCTAGTCCTCTTGAAATGAATGCTAACTTTGCATTTGTCTTCGTCACTACAGACTTAACCTGCAAATTTACCTCAAACAAGAAAAAAATCCGCAGATGTTGGAATTCCAACAATATACACAAAATGCTGCAGGAACTCAGCAGGCCAGGCAGCATCTATGGAAATAAGTACAGTCAACGTTTTGGGCCGAAACCCTTCGGCAGGACTGGAGAAAAAAAGCTGAGGAATAGACTTAAAGGTGGATGGGGAGAGAGAACCACCAGGTGATAGGTGAAACCTGGAGGGGGGGAATGAAGTAAAGAGCTGGGAAGTTGATTGGTGAGATGAGGTGATAAAGGAAAAGTGGGGTGGGAAAAGAGATTGGAGGCTACCCAAACAGAACATAAAATGCTGCTCTTCCAACCCAAGTGTGGCCTAATCATAACAGTGGAGGAGGCCATGGATGGACATATTGGAATGGGAAGTGGAATTAAAATGGGTGGCCACTGGGAGATCTCGTTTGCTCTGTCTGCCAGAAAGTTTGATAGAGTGGATGTGGAGAGAATATTTCCTATGGTGGCAGAGTTTAAGACCTGAGGACAGAGCCTCAGAATTGAGGGTCACCCTTTTAGAATGGAGGAGGAAATTCTTTAGCCAGAGGGTGGCGAATCTGTAGAATTCTTTGCAAGTATCCAGAATGAATCCACAATTCACTTTTTACCAACAGAGCAATGCCACCCCATCTGCATTCCTGACTATCCTTTCAATACAATGTGTATCCTTGGGCATTAAGATCCCAGCTAGAATCTTTCAGCCATGATTCAGTGATTCTTAATATGTCATACCTGGCAATCTGCAACTGAGCTGCCAGTTCATCTGAATACTGCACGCATTCAGGTACACCACCGTCAGTCCTGTATTACCACTTTTCTATTTTGTCACACCATGCTCAAACTTTTGATTCCTAACCTTCTTTGAGATCTTACCAACATCTGCCTCTGAAACCTCTCCACTATCTGTTCTGGCAGTCTGGTTCTCATCTTCCTGTAACGCTAGTTTAAACCCCACCATGAAGCATCAGTAAAGTAGTGAGGTAGTGCTTTGCAGGTGCAGCAGGCTTTCAAGAAGGCAAATGGAATGTTGGCCTTCATTGCTAGAGTGATTGAATTTAAGAGCAGGGAGGTTATGCTACAACTGTACAGGGTACTTGTGAGGTTGCACCTGGAGCACTATGTGCAGTTCTGGTCTCCTTACTTGAGGACGGATATACTGACTTTGGAGCTGATTCACCAGGTTGATTCCAGAGATGAGGGGACTTTAGACTATGAGGAGAGATTGAGTCGCCTAGGACTGTACTCCCTGGGATTCAGAAGAATGAGAGGAGATTTTATTGAAACATATAAAATTAGGGAAGGGATAGGTAAGATAGAGGCAGGAAAGTTGTTTCCACTGGTAGGTGAGACTAGAACTAAGGGACATAGCCTGAAGATTCAGGGGAGTAGATTTAACATGGAGATGAGGAGGAACTGCTTTTCCCAGAGTGGTGAATCTGTGGGATTCTCTGCCCAATGAAGCAGTGAAGGTTACCTCGGTAGATATATTTAAGACAAGGTTGGATAAATCTTTGCATAGTAGGGGAATTAAGTGTTTTGGGGGAAAAGGCAGGTAGGTGGAGATAAGATCAGCCATGATCTTATTGAATGGCGGAGCTGGCTCGACGGGCTGTAATGGCCTATTCCTGCTCCTATTTCTTAGGTTTTTCTTATGTTCATAGGTTCAATGTCCATTTAGAAATCAGAATGTAGAGAGGAAGAAGCTGTTCCTGAAATGCTGAGGATTCACCTTCAGGCTTCTGTATCTCATTCCCGACGGTAACAGTGTGAAGGGGGCATGTCCTGGATGGTGGAGAAGAGGCTGTACTTAGCCATAATGCTCCCTACCTTCCTCCAAAAGCTAACATTTAAATTTATACCTCATTCTTCATGAGGCCTTACCAATAGAATCCCATCACAATCTGGCTCAGTGCCTTCAGAATCATAAATAAATCTTGGTAGGGCACTAAGTCAAAATAGAAGAAACAGAATTCTTCAGGATATGACCCTGTCAATTACATTCACGTAGCTATCTTCAGGTAAAAATCACACTGTAATCTGTGGGGTCAGTGTGAAAGCACCAAATAAAGAAGGCCTCAAAATGGCACCAAGCTGTGACCTCTGCTAAGTCGCAGCTCAGATGTAGTTGTTTTTAAATTGTTTTTTTTCAGGTTTATAAAGATGGTTTTGGAGGCAGAGAGGGAAGTTAGTGTTTAGGATAGGGTTTAAGGACAAGTCTGTGGGGGAATTAGAGGTCAGACGGAGTCCAGGTTTCCACTCCATGCTCGAAGACCAGTGATGCTGACGTGGCTTATCTGTGGTCAGATGTCATGTGTTGGCCCAGCAGAGAGCGGAAAAGTGCCCCACGAGGTTAGTGAATGGTCGGCGTTCCAGAGTCAGAGTTTCTCATGGCCAAGCGAAATAAGTTCTGATGCCCCCCCGGTTCATGACTCAGTGAGACTGGAGTTTAATGCCTAGTGTTCAGTGAATCGAGGCCCGAGGGTCAAATCAGAAAGTCCAGAGGTCAAGGCCCGTTGGACGGAGCCGAGTCCGTGAATCTCTACAAGTCCGCTGGGAAAGTCAACACCCAGCGTCAGTGAACCCAAGTCTGAGTCTGCTGGAGACTGCTAACCTGTCCTGGGATGAAGAGACTGTGTGCGTGGGTGAGAGGGATGAACAGACCCTGTTCTGCTGTTGTTTTATTGCTTTCTGTAGATGGAGCACGTCAGCCTGGGAAGGCAGTCCATCTAAGAGAGGGAAAACTCTGATTTCAAACCTCCGCTGCCTTGTGGCCGTACCCACTTATGGGAAAGGCTTCGGGAGTAAACCCTGAGGACAAATCCGGAGCTGGAGTCCCTAAGGCAGTCCGATGTTGTCTTCAGCCTCACTCTGGCAACTCCTGTGACGTCACTGGTGCCAAGCTCCCTTGCCCTTCCCTAGGAGTGGCATGGAGAGGGGAGACGTGCTGCTTGGTCAACTGCCAGTCTTCCATATAACCTGCACAATGGAGATGCAAGACTTTCCAGGCGCAGATCCATGGTCTCGCAAGACTAACAGATGTCATCATCATTATTGCTTGCTGTGTTGGGCCTTGTTCTGCTGAGCAATGTTGATAAGCTAATTTGGCATCGGAATGTGTGGCGACATTTGCAGGCTGCCCCCAGCACACCCTTATGCATGGTGGTTGTTAACGCCAACGGCACAGTTCACTGAATGTTTTGATAGACACGTGACAAGTAAACTTGAATCTTTAAAATGGATGAGAGGATGATACAGACTGGTGCTTGTGTAGAGCTTGCAGCTGTACACTCAAGCCTCTGCCTGCCTTCAAAAGAGGGATTCCTATACTTTCCCTGCCCCATCCTCTTCCAGGCTCAGAGTGAACCTCACTGCCAACAATAATACATGTGAAGGATCCTGCTCCTCCCTCTTATTCATGGACCATTTTCTATGGAAGTCCTGGGGTAGGAATGCTTGCTAATGGGAACTGCTATCCCAGCCCTTCCCCCCCCCCCCCATTAAAGTACACAACCTGAGAAGAACAAGGTGCCATTGCTTATAAGGAAGCTGTTGAGAGGATTAGCTTTATTTGTCAAATGGACATTGAAGTGTTGAACTATACAGAGAAATCAAATCAGCAAGGATTGTGCTGGACAGCCTGCAAGGGTGGCCATGCTACTGGTGCCACCCAGAACTCACTAACTCAGCCATATGGTCTTTGGAAAGTGGGAGGAAGTGGGAGCAGGCGGAGGAAATCAAAGAGGTCATGGAGAGAACATACATACTCCTTACAGACAGCAGCGAGGATTGAACCCTATTTGGTGATCACTGGCGCTCTAAAGCGAAGCATTAACCGCTACACTGCCATGCTTGTTGTTTGGTCTCCTCTTGTTTCCCATCAGTCTCGCACAAGAGCTTCTGGTGGAGGACATTTATACAATACGGAATACCAAGCCACATGCTCAAAGTACATCATTACATCATGGAAAGAGTTCGGAAAAGGTTGACGAGGATGTTGCCATGACTCCAGCGAAAATCAGAATCAGGTTCAATATCACCGTGGCGAAAGTTGTTGTTTGCAGCGTAAGTACAGTGCGATTCATAAGAAAAACTATACATTACAGCAAGAAATACAAATATATATAGCGCTAAAAGAGAGCCAAAAATTAGTGAGGCACTTTTCATGGGCTGGTTCATTAGCCATTCAGAAATCTGATGGCAGAGGTTAGGCAGGTTAGACTTTATCCCTTGAAACAAAGGAGACAGAGGTATGATTTTATGGAGGTGTGTAAGATCATGAGGGGCATAGAAAGGGTGAATGCACACAATCATTTTCTCCGGAGGAAAGGACTTCCAAAACTAGAGGACATTGGTTTAAGGTGAGAGGAGTAAAATTTACAAGGGAGCTAAGGGGTAATTTCTTCAGAGAGTTGTACATATCTGGAATGAGTTGTCAGCTTTGAGGACATAATGAGCACAGTAGATAGAGGGGAACAGATGGACGTTATTTACTTGGATTTCCAGAAGGCATTTGATAAGGTGCCGCATAAAAGACTTATCTATAAGATAAGGATGCACAGAGTTGGCATGGATAAAGGATTGGTTAACTAATAGAAAGCGGAGAGTTGGGATACATGGCTGTTACTCTGGTTGGCAATCAATGGTGAGCGGTGTGCTACAGGAGTCGGTGCTGGGCCTGCAACTGTTCACGATATACAATAACGATGTGGAAGAGTGGACCGAGTGTAGTGTATCTAAGTTTGCTGATGACACTAAATTGAGTGGAAAAGCAAATTGTGCAGAAGATACAAAGTGTCTGCAGGGAGATATGGATAGGTTAGGTGAGTGGCCAAAGGTCTGGCAGATACAGTACAATGTTGGTAAATGCGAGGTCATCCACTTTGGTAGGAAAAATTGAAGATCAGATTATTATTTAAATGGCAAAAAAAATTGCAGCATGCTGCTGTGCAGAGGGACGGGAGTGCTTGTGCATGAATTACAAAAGATTGGTTTGCAGGTACAGGAGGCTATCAAGAAGGCAAATGGAATGTTGTAGAGGGATTGAATTTACAAGCAGGGAGGTTATACCACATCTGTACAGGGTACTGGTAATTAAGGGTTATGGGGAAAAGGCAGGCAGGTGGAGATGAATCCATGGACAGATCAGCCATTATCTTATTGAATGGTGGAGCAGGCTCGACAGGCCAAAAGGGCTATCCCTGCTCTTATTTCTTATTTCAATAAAAGTATTACAAATACATTGGGACAGTTAATTGGATAAGAAGAGCTAAAGGGATATGGGTCAAATGCTGGCAAATGGGACTAGCTTCGATGAACACTTTGGTCGGCATGCTCGAGTTGGACCAAAGGGCATGGTTTCAAATTGTTTGATTCTTTATGCCACAGCATTGTGCACAATGAGATCCATTGAAAGGTAGTTATCACTAATCCAAGTTATTTATAGAATAACTTATTAAGGCAAACTCAACACTGGGTGCCACAATAGTGTAGTGGTTAATATAATGCTATTATAGTTCAGGGCATCAAAGTTCGGAGTACAATTCCAGCTTCCTCTGTAATGAGTTTGTGATATACATGGGTTTCCTCCTGGTGCTCTGGTTTCCTCCCACAGTCAAATGACATACCAGATGACAGGTTAATTGGTCATTGTAAACTGTCCTGTAATTAGGCTATGATTAAATAAATGGGTTGCTGGGCCAGAAGGTTTGTTCTGCACAGTATCTCTAAATAAGTAAAACACTGGAAGATTAGCATTTGATTAACCAGGGGAACATGTCGACAGAAATTTAATCGTGTTACTGCTCTAATTGGGAAAATCAGGTTTTCAAAATTCCATTTATCACCACCTAATCACTTCCGTAGACTAAGTTAATATTTCACCAATCACTGTGGTTAATATCATCACCACTGGCCCCCAGCTCCTTACACACACCAAATGACCACCTGTTTGTACCTTGTTACCAAGTTTACCTTCTGTCCTGGTCATCAAATCCCGATGGACACAGATAAGTCACGAAGCATGATCTCAAGGTAAGTGGTGCATCTTCAGGCTGAACCACATCAGCTGGCCCTAAGTACAAGGACAGCAAAAATGACTTGTGAAAGTGAAATGACTGGTTTTATCTGCTCCTGGTAACCAGTAACACAAACTTTGTTGCAGTTCATTTGGAGAAGAAAGTAAACGCTACTCATTCCTTACTAAATTTCTTTCTTTAAAAGACTGATCATTATCCAGACTAGAAATTCAACCCTGTAGTGTAAAATTTTCAAGCATGTCATAATAGAAATCTGTAAAGTGACCAAGTGGAGCTCTATTTGGTAGGTACTTTGGGAATGATTAAGGTAGCCATTGTACATACAATAGTTACTCAGTAAATTACAATGATGTGGAGTAATGTGCATTGTTATTATGAAACTATACCATTAAAGCACGAGTGATACAGCCAATCACTAAAGAGCATGCTTCAACTAAAGGCCGAAGAGTTTCTCCTGCAAAAATGGGAGGACCTTTTCCAGTCCCTGAGACAAAGAGATGATTTCGTTCTTCCTGAGGTAGATAAAACAAAGACATTTAAAATCCATCTGAATGAGTATATGGATAGGGAAGGTTTAGAGCAGGAGCTTCCAACCCTTTCTTATGCCAAGGACCCCTACCATTAACTGAGGGGTCCACGGACCCCAAGCTGGAACCCCTGGTTTAGAGGGATACAGTCTAAATGTACGAAAATGGGGATTAGCTTGGTATAGATGAATGGGGCCGCGGGGCCTGTTTCATCCTGCATTATTCCATAATTCTACGATTGATAGCCATTATCCCACTTTCAATTAGAGTCCATCTCCACTTTGGGTCAAGTCTGTACCAAAGCAGTACCACAGCTTGAAGTGGCAATCCTAATGGAAACTTCTACTTTATGATCTCATACCAAAGAGATTACACTGCAAATTTTGCACAAAGGCCCTAGCTCATAATCATAAATCCATAATGCATTGTACATTATGTGTATTAAAATCTAATCTTCACAAAGCCTTGCATAAAACCTAACAGGTTAATTGGTCACATGGTGTAATTGTGAGCTCATTGGGTCAGAAGGGCCAGTTACTGTGTTCTATCTCAAAAAAAAATGTGAAGAACAATGCTAGTTCAAAGTATGTTTTTATAGACGCAGAAGAATTTCTATCACTTAGAACATAAAAAGTAAAAGTAGGTTATATTGCCCCTCAAGTTCACACTACAATCAAATACAATCACGACTTGTAGGATCTTTGATCTCTGTTCTACTTTCCTGCTTATCCCTCAAATCCTCTGCATTGAATATACTCAATCGCTTGACATCCTAAACTTTTTAGGGAAGGTTTACAACCCTGAGAAGAAATTAGTCTGCCGCTCAGTCTTAAACATGTGCTAATTTATCCAGAGGTAATTTCCCCAGGGTTGTATGGGGCATCAAAGGACCGGTAGTACCTCTGGTGAAGAGGCTTGCCATGTTTATTCTGGGGCTGATCAATCACCTTTCCGCTAGTCTGTACTCTCAGCTCTTACTTGTGGCTCCAAGTAGCTGTTTGCATGTGACAGTGGCCACACCCCCAGTACACCACTTTAAACTTCGACACACTTTCCAATTGTCATTCTCCATGTTCTTGCAACCAAGGCCAATATTCTACTTCACTCCCAAATATACTGCTGTTGCTTTTCTACCTGAGTATGGCCTCATCATGACAGTGGAGGAGGCTATGGATTGACATATCGGAATTGGCATCACAACAGTTAAGAAGGCCATTCTCATACTTCAACCCACAGCCTCCTCTACTGTCGTAATGAGGCCACACTCAGGTTGGAGGAACAACAGCTTATATTCCATCTGGGTAGCCTCCAACTTGATAGCATGAACATTGATTTTTCAAGCTTCCCTCTTATGTGGGAAGTTCTCCTCCCTCTGGTGTTCCTCCCCTTTTTCTTTCTTCCATGGCCTTCTGTCCTCTTCTATCAGACTCCCTTTCTCCAGTCATCTCTTTCACCAATCAACTGCCCAGCTCTTTACTTCATCTCTCTCCCTCACAGTTTCATCTATCACGTTGTGTTTCTCTCTCCCCTCCTCATCTTTTAAATCTACTCCTTTTTTTTTCTCCAGTCCTGCCGAAGGGTCTTGTCCTGAAACTTCTGTCTGGCCTGCTGAGTTCCTCCAGCATTTTGTGTGTGTAACTTTTAAAATATGTTCTGATTTACATTTTCATATCCATATATAAATATCAATCTCACTATATTCGAGATTTATTTTTCATGGTCTGTAAACTGACCTCCCCATCTAATTCTCATTCAGTTAGATACACAGCTAAGAATTTAGTCTTGCAGTGGCACACTCTACACCTCAGACAACTCCTACCATTCTTACATCTAAATGATACAGTGTACTCTCTTCAGCACCATGTCAAACTATCCTTTGTACAAACAGTTTGCTTCAGCTGAGAATGCATTTCATTTGAGCTAGAAGCCCCAAAGGTTAGACTTCTCCTCACTTCTAACTTTTAGCATAGTACTGAACTGTACAGCAGTTCTAGAATTGCCAGCCATCAAATCTGAAGTCAAATTGAGCTTCCAATAAATATTAAGGCCCCATGAAGTTATATAGCAGCAGGAGATTTTCTCATGACCTGATGAAAAACCAACTTCCTTTAACAAGCAGATTGACTTCATTCATACCATTTTCTATCAATTAGGAGCAAGCTGTGCACAGCTTGACTGCAACATTTACTTGTGTGCAAGCCAGCAGCTGAGAGATGAAGAAACAATCTACATTGGACACAAATTACTGTTAAATTATTTCTCCTGTTTGCATGTTGTGCAAAATGTAAGCACATATCCAATGGTATATCAAGCTTAATACCCACTGCATAATGTTGTTCTGTCTCACTCAGTATGAATTTCCATACATCTTTTGTATCCTGACTGACATTTATATTAACAAATTATTTTGTTGAAACACACAAGATTCTAGGAAAGTTTGACAGTGTAGGTGCCAAGACATCA
Source organism: Hypanus sabinus (assembly GCF_030144855.1). Classification (NCBI taxonomy): domain Eukaryota; kingdom Metazoa; phylum Chordata; class Chondrichthyes; order Myliobatiformes; family Dasyatidae; genus Hypanus; species Hypanus sabinus. The sequence goes on along the minus strand of NC_082713.1, from coordinate 21,429,347 downwards.
TCATCTTTGCTGTGGAGAGAAAAATCAGGGAGCAGAGTTCCAGAGTCAGAAATTAAAGAGAAGTTTCTACACTCTGAGTATGCTGAATCTTTAGAATTCTCTGCATGGGTTCCTAACCTTCCTAATGGACCAACACCATTAAGCAAGGGGTCCATGGACCCCAGGTTGGGAACCCTGCCACAGCAACAAGCCGTGGAAACTGTCATGAACTTATTCCAGACAGTGGTTAATACATCTTGAACTCTAAGGAAGTCAAGGGATCTGGAATGTGGCAGGAAAATGGGAAAGTCATTGACTTTTGTGAACACAAAGTCATATCCTAACCTTAAACTCTACTATTGTTTTTCTCTTGAGCATTGGATTTGGGCTTATTGGTAAAGCCAGCACTTATTGCTCACTCTGTGTTCCCCTACAATGATATGGTGTCAGCTTTTATGCCATTGCAGTCACAGTTTTCATAATGGGCTTCCCTTACCGGGAGATTGTGGCAAATTATTCACAGCATTGGCATTCTGACAGTACTTCACCAATCCTTCAGTGCTTGTGTTACCCAACTGTCCCTCAGAAGACAAAGACTCCATTCTGGCTCGCTCATGCACGGGGGGCCTCTGAAGTCCTAAAAGAAGAAGTGTGAGTGAATGAACTTTGTTGAGGAAGGACAGTGACATAGATGCATCTAGCTAAAGTTCCAATATACGTCCTCAGAAGAAAAGTGTTTCTTTAACATTACATTAAACTCATTAAACTTAATAGAAGGGTTCAATGCACTTCATAGGAGAAGACCACCTCATTTATAAAATTACTTTCTCCACAGCTGGACAGTTCTAATTGCTTTATAGGTAATGAGAAAATTTCAATTGTCGTGGCGGCTCTGTCCAAAAAAGCGGCTGAAAAGAAGACTAAAATATAAAGAAAGCAATGGGTCGGCATGGCTATGCAGTGGCCAGAATAGAGTTTTAATGAATTTCTGCCGCTGTCTGTAGTAAGTTTACATGTTCTCCCCTGACCTGCGGGTTTCCCCCAAGTGCTCCAATTCTCCGCCCACATTCCAAATGCGTTAGAGTTAGTAAGTTGGTACCAGAAGCAAGGCAACATTTTCAGGCTGTCCCCTTCTCAACCCGAAACGTCGACAGTGCTTCTCCTATAGATGCTGCCTGGCCTGCTGTGTTCCACCAGCATTTTGTGTGTGTTATTGCAATTTCCAGCATCTGCAGATTTCCTCGTGCATCCTCGGACTGTGTTGGTCACCGACGCAAACTACACATTTCACTATGTTTCAACGTACATGTGACAAATAATCTCGTCTCTCTGATATATTCTGCACTGTAAATGCTGGAAACAGGAATCAGCTACATCACTGTCACCGGAATGAACATATTAGAATTAGGTATCAGTGTCTGATGAGGAAAAGCATCCAATTCAGCGTTAAAACTAAGGTCTTTAGAAATTTATTCTCTCAGAAAGTAGTGGGTCTCTGGAATTCTCTGCCACTGAGAGTAGTAATGGCCAGATCTTAAGAAATACTTAAGGAAGAGATAATTAAATATCTGAAAGAATAAGAAATTGAGGGCTAAGGAATTAAGGCTACCATGCTCAGCCAAATATTAAACTGCTGAGCAGGGTTGAGGGATGATGGCCTACTTTTCTTGTGTTTTTGAGACTGTTGCTCTAACAGGAGTTGGAATGTTATTTTTAAGTTACATAAGTTGGTGAGTCTAAATTTGGATTATTGTGTGTAGATCTGGTCACCAAACCACAGCAAAGATATCAATAACCTCAAAGTAGAGAGAAAATTTACAAGGATGTTACCGGGACTTGACAACATGAATTTAATCCAGGCAAGTGTGAGGTTTTACACTTTGGGAGGACAAACCAGGGTAGAACCAACATTGTGAATGGTAGGGCACTGATGAGTGCCGTACAATAAAGGGACCTGGGAATACAGATCCATAATTCATTGAAAGTAGCTTCACAGGAAGATGAACGTGTAAAAGAGAGTTTTTGGTGCATTAGCCTTCATAAATTTGGGCATTAAGTATATGAGTTGGGATGTTATGTTGATGTTGCAGAAGATTTTGGTGAGGCTGAATTTGGAGTATTGCTTGCGATTCTGTCATCTTCCTAGAGGAAAAGTATCAACTGGAAAGAGCACAGAGAAAATTTACAAAGATGTACTGGGACTTGATGATCTGAGTTACAGAGAAGGGATGATTGGTTAGGACTCAATTTTCCCCCTTGGAGCATAGGAGAATGATGGGAGATTTGATAGTGACATTCAAAATTATGAGGTAAATAGATAGATTGAAAGCATGCAGGCTTTGTCCCCTCTGGTAGGGTGAGACTAAAACTAGAGGCCAGAGGTTTAGGGCGAAGAGTGAAATATTTAAGGGGAATCTGAGCAGAAAGTTCTTCACTCAGAGGATGGTGTGAGTGTGGAATAAGCTGCCAGTGGTAGAGTTCAACTGCAACAGTTAGGAGGAGTTTGGAAAGCTACGTGGATGAGAGGGGTTTGGAGGAATATGGTTTGGGTGCAGGTAAATGGGACTAGGCAGGACATGAGGTTGGCCTGGACTGAATGGGCCGAAGGGTCTGTTTCCACTCTGTAGTGCTCTATGACTCTACCTAGCAGGACAAGCAAACATGACAGCACAGTGGTTACCGTAACACCTCACTGTGCCAGCAATTGCAGTTCAATTCCCTTCACTGTCTGTAAGGAATTTGCACGTTCTCTCTGTGACATGTGGGTTTCCTCAGGTTGCATTGTTTCTGCCCACATTCCAAAGACATGTGGCTTAGGGTTAATGAGTTATGGGCACATTATTTAGTGCCAGAAGCATACATGCAGGCTGCCCCCAGCATGTACTCAGACTGTGTTGGTCGTTGATGCAAATGATGCACTGCACTGGATGTTTCAATATATGTGAGACCAATAAAATTTTAAGTTACCATTGCTCTGCTTTTCTGCAATCAGCCGTCGGCAGTAGATGAAACAGAGAAGTAGCGCAGCCAGTAGGACTGTCGTCAGGGCACTGCAGATCACAGCGACGAGGGCCGTGTCATATGGGGGAGAGGCAGAGCTCAGAACCCTCACCACATTTGTTCTGGAGGTACCTGGGAAGCAACAGAGAAAGAGGATGCCGTAAAACTCCTGCGCAATGCAGACATTCTATTCTTGGGTTGAAGATCCATCCCAGCACAGATAACAAGCAGATCACCAAACTTCCATGACTTTGCTGATCAGCTGCTGTCCATGAAATTGCAGGGGTACATTGCTGGCACACTGGACCCTTTCCAGGTACACCCCAGCACTTGGAGAATGGAGCATTCACAACTTAAGTACAGATACAGAATAACATAGTGATCCTGCACTCGTTCCTCAATGCTGTCAGAAAAACTTGCATGCAACACTTGCATTCTACTTTTATTAGTTCACTGAAAGGACAGAGGTGTTTTCCAGTTCAAAGTGTAACCATCAGTACAGCAAGAACTGGGGAATTCCTTGTTCTGCATGGACTGACATATCACCACACTGTATTTCATCCAAAGGTGAATTATTGACCAGGATTATTTTAAAGCCAGCTTCCATCATATTTTATGTTTTAATTTATTTTGAAATACATTATGGAACATGCCCTTCTGACCCAATGAGCCACATCACCCAGTAACCCAGCTATTAACCCCAGTCTAATCATAGGATAACTTACAATGACCAATTAACCTACTAACTGGTACGTCTTTTGACTGTGGAAAGAATCCAGGGCATCCGGAAGAAACGTATGTTTCATGGAAGGACATACAAACTTCTTACAGACTGTGTCAGAAATGAACTCTGAACTCCAATGCCCCAAGTTGTGGTGGTGTTCTGCTAACCGCTATGCTAATATGGCACCCATTTTAGAACCTAAAATTGGGATTAATTCCCAGTCAGTAGAGAAACATTATGACCACTTTGATCACTTAGCACTACAATGGACTTTCGTTCTAATTGGTATAGAGTCACGAGTGTCATAGAAAACTACAGCAGAGAAAGGCCTTTTGAAACACCTAGTCTATGTGGAAGCATTTAAACTGCCTAGTCTCGTTGACCTGCATTTTGACCATACCCCTCCCATCCTTCACATACCCAAACTTCTCTTAAACCTTGAAATCAAGACCACATCCACCACTTGCGCTAGCAGTCCATTCCACACTCAATTCACTCTCTGAGTGAAGTTGTTTCCCTTCATGTTCCCCCAAAGCATTACACCTTTCACCCTTAACCCATGACCTCTAAAGTCTCACCCAAACTCTGGAAAAAGCCTGCTTGCCTTCACCCTATCTACACCCTCCATAATTTTGTTTCCCTCTTTCAAATCTCCCCTTAATCTTTTACGTCCTAGGGATTAAAGTTCTCACCTACTCAATCTCTCCTTATAACTCAGGTCCTCTAGTCCCTGCAACATCCTTGTGAATTTTCTCTGTACTCTTTCAATTTTATCTATACCTTTCTTGTAGGTAGGTGACCAAAATTGCCTACAATACTCTAAATCAGGCTTCACCAACATCTTGTACAACTTCAACATAACATCCCAAATCCTGTACTCAATATACCAAGGCCAATATGCCAAAAGCTTTCTTTATGACTATCTACCTGTGATGACACTTACAATGAACTATGCGAATTGTGTTGTGAAAGTGTATAATTTGTGTCCAATGTATGTTTTCTTGTGAATGTTGCTTATATGATGCTATGTGCATGTGAGGCCGCTGCAAGATCATTTTTCAGTGCACCTATGCATAGACATACTTCTGCATATAACAAACTCGACACTGATTTTTAATTCTGTGCAACACTGATGGAGAACAATTCTTGTCACTGCATTACAGGCAGGATGTGTTGGCTTTGAAGAGGTTGCAGCTGAGGTTCACTAGCATGTTGTTTGAACATAGACCATAGAACATAGAATAGTACAGCACATTACAGGCCCCTTGGCCCACAATGTTGTGCCGACCCTCAAACCCTGCCTCCCATATAGCCCCCCCCCCACCTTAAATTCCTCCATATACCTGTCAGGTAGTCTCTTAAACTTCACTAGTGCATCTGCCTCCACCACTGACTCACCCAGTGCATTCCATGCACCAACCACTCTCTGAGTGAAAAACCTTCCTCTAATATCCCCCTTGAACTTCCCTCCCCTTACCTTAAAGCCATGTCCTATTGTACTGAGCAGTGGTGCCCTGGGGATGAGGTGCTGGCTGTCCACTCTGTCTATTCCTCTTAATATCTTGTACACCTCTATCATGTCTCCTCTCATCCTCCTTCTCTCCAAGGAGTAAAGCCCTAGCTTCCTTAATCTCTGATCATAATGCATACTCTCTAAACCAGGCAGCATCCTGGTAAATCTCCTCTGTATCCTTTCCAATGCTTCCACATCCTTCCTATAGTGAGGCGACCAGAACTGGACACAGTACTCCAAGTGTGGCCTAACCAGAGTTTTATAGAGCTGCATCATATAACTGTTTGGATTAGGTAGAGTTAGTTGCAAGGAGAGATTGGACAAATTTGGATCATTTTCACTGGAACATAGGAGTCTGAGGGGCAGCCAAAAAGAAACATATAAAATTACACTGGACAACAAATTTTTTCACTAGTGTTACTTCCTCAGAATTTTTTTTTGTTTATGATACTCTGCTTGAAGATGAACACAAATATAATTTCAAACTACTTGTATCACGTAGGAATTTGGAGAAACAACAAATTAACTTTTATTGAATATAATGTGTTTAATTGCATAATGGTGCTGATGCTTTGCAATAGTTCAACTATGTTAAAAATACTTTGTTAATGATTTTCATTTGTACTCAGTGTCTGAGACTTCTCGCTTAAGTGTCCAATAATAATTCGCCAGCATTGATGGATTCCAGTTGCCCTGGTATCTTTCCTCCATGACCGCAATGTCCTGATGAACCCTTTCACCATGTTCATCACTAACAGCACCAAGATTTGCAGGGAAGAAGTCTAAATGGGAATGCAGAAAATGGATTTGTAGTGACATGTTACATTTCATGGTTTTATATGCTTGAAGTATGCTTTCAACCAGCTGCATATAGTTCGGTGCTCTGTAGATGGCGAGAAAAATGTCAACAACTTCCTTGAAAGCCTTCCGTGTGATTTTCTCCGGTCCCACTAGAAATTCTTCAAATTGCCTGTCACTGATGACCTGTTTGATTTGTAGACCAACAAAAATGCTTTCCCTAATCTTGGCATCAATTATTCTGGGAAGCATCTATCTCAAATATCGAAATCCTTCATAGAAATTTTTGTGCCTGATGATAGCAAATTCCATCCTAACAGTCCTGAACCCAATAATTATTACTAAACCCTGTCCTGCCATGCAGCAGCCACGCCACCTAAGCATGCTTGGACAAGATAGGAAACTTTCCCAGCTTACATTTTAATTGACTTGAATTATAAATTGAAATAATAAACATAAGTGATTTCAAAAAATGGTGCAGGTTAGGGAAATTTCATGGTGATCTTCATGATCAGTAGCCCAAAATTCATGAGGTACACCTAAAGGTATTCAGGAAGCAAAATCTTTGTTGTCCAGTGTTATGAGAGGCATAAAAAAGTCAAATATTAGAGGGCATAGTTTTAAGATGAGAAGGGAAACGTGGGTCCCTTGAGCTTGCTGCCAAGTGAGAAGTAGTAGAAATAGATATAATCCCAACATTTTAGAAACATTCAGACAGACACACAAGGTGGCAAGGAATAGAAGAGCAAAAACCCCTTGCAGATGGGGTTAGTTAGATTGGGATAGTAGTTGGCACAGACATAGTGGTCCATAGAATTTGCCCCTGTACCACACTAACAAACCTATGTTCTGACAACAGAAAACAAGATCATTAGACCATAACATATAGGAGCAGAATTAGGCCATTTGGCTCAGCCATTTCATTGTTCTCCCACTCAGCCCCAATCTCTTGTCTTCGCCCTGCATCTCTTCAAGCTCTGACTAATCAAGAATCTATCAAACTCTGCCTTAAATATACCCAGTGACTTGGCCTCCACAGCTGCCTTCGGCAATGAATTCCTCAGATTCACCACTGATGATAGGTGGTTATGGAGAAGTACAGAATTGATCCTGTAGCCCATGGATTCAGTGATTCAGGACATTGAGAGGGGGAACAGAAAGGTGATGATTTTTTAAAAAAAAAATGTACATAAATTCATCTTTTACGAAGTGTGGAATTTAAAAGCAAAAAAAAACCACCCTGTAATTTTCGTTTGTACCCTTCAGCTTCTTTTCAGAACATCCTTAAACACTGCCCAGTAATGAAGTGCTTTGAGCGCAGGGAACACTGCAGAAAACCACCACACAGAAAATAGCCTCGCAAAAGCACTGATGCGACAATGATCTGACAATCAATGACAATATCTATCCTACAAATGGTGACAAGAGGTTAAATATTGGCCAGAATACTTTGGATAAAACCCTTTGTTCTTTGAAATAATGCCTTGAAATAAATGATCAGTTTCTCAGCTTACACCCAAAAAAAACAGCATTATTCAACTACGTACCGCTCCCTCAATGGATTATAATGCTCAGACTGGAGGGGTCTCAAACACAGAACCTGTAGGTTTAAACTCAACGTGAATGCAAATGAGCCACAGCTGACGGTATGTAATTGATACTACAGTCAAAGAACAGCAGATCTCTCACTATGCACACAATTTCATGTTGGAATAAGAGCATGCACATAAGAGATCACATTAATATTCTCCCTGAAAGATTAAGTCACACAACTAAAGTCTAGAATAAGAAACAAAAAAAACACACAGATGGTACAACTCGGAAATATTTTCTGCTTTTGTTAAGAACTGGTATGCTTCTGTAGACAGCACTAAGGTACTTTGCTGAATTAACTTTTATCTTGATTTAATCATTATTTATACATGGGACAGTATAAATCATCTGAGACAGACCTGCTATGAGTCAATATCATTCATTGTACCTTTTATCATCTCACTCAACCCCAAAGCCATTCTTTTTCCTTAAAGTTCAGAAGGAAAATATTTTCTTTTGAAGATTAAGTGGGAGGTTTGCAGACAATTCCTTATCCAAGTTAAAATCTACTCATACGAGTATTTGATGAGTGTCTCATCATAAAACAAAACTGGGAAACAGTATATTTGCCCTCCACGGTTACAGAAACTTAATGGCCTCATTGCATGCCATGAATTTCAATTGGCTAGAACTTAATTTACCCAATTCTTTTTTCTTGAAGTCACACAATTGAAAAATCAAGTCTCCCCAGAGATAATAAGGGCAAAATTGACAGAGGTGTACAAAATTATGAGGTGCATAGATAGGGTAAATGCAAGCAAGCTTTTTCCATTATGGTTGGATGAGACTAAAACTACAAGGGTGATGGGTTAAGGGTGAAAGGTGAAATATTTAAGGGGCAAATGAGGGAAAGCTTCTTCACTCAGAGGGTGGAGAGGGTATGAAATGAGCTGCCAATGGAAGTGGAGGATACAGGTTTGTTTTCAACATTTAAGAGAAATTTAGCCAGGTACTATGCTCTGGGTGTAGGTCAATGGAATTAGGCAGAAAAATTGTTCAGCATGGACTAGATGGGCTGAAAGGCCTGTTCCTGTTCTGTAGTGCTGAATAACTCTGTGATAACCACCTTTTACCTGTCATTTTGCACTACAGGGACAATTTATAACCCAGGCCCGAAGTCTAAAAACAGTAACAGTAGACTGTAGAATGTGCCCCAGAACTGGGCTTCAGGTTATTTAGCTTAATTAATTAGTTTATTTTATCATCAGGGTGCAATACAGTCCCTTGCTTGCATGAGTGAACAGTATACATGGTGATGAAAAAAATCCAACAATAAATATAGCGATCAGCACAAATGTGTGGGAAACAGTATGGGGAGGTTAAATACAAAGTACATTGCACACTTGGCAATAAAGAGAAGGAAAAGCATAAAAGGTCAACACAACAGCCCATACCCGAGTCCACAGGAGATGTCAGAATTCAAAAAGTTACAAGTGGTGCCTGGGAGGTGGGGGCAACTATTCAGCAAACAGGGTCTGGGGAGTATCTCTACCATTACTAAGGTACAGTAGTTAAAATACAAAAAAAAGTGTGTGTCTGTTGAAAGTACTGTTATAGTGTAAATAAAACTCTTGGATTTAGAGAAAGGAAATACATGAAGGGCAAGTCATTGCCGCATGACATAGTCACATGGAATGCTGCTCTGGGACAATGGAAGTCAGAGATGCTCCCGGTGCTCTTGACGACATTTCCAATAGTGGGTGATTCTTGGACCAGGTAGCACAGCTCCACAATACAACAATGACCCTTGAGAACAGAGATAGGAGGGATTTTTTTTTAGCCATTGCCACAGATGGCTGTAGTGGGCAATTGGTTGAGTATATTTGAAACGGAGGTTGATAGGTTCTTGATTAGTCAGGCATCAAAAGTTACAGTGGGAAGGCAGGAGAATGCAAGTGAGAGGGTTAACAAATCAGCCAAGTTTGGCTGATTGGCCTTATTCTGTTCCTTTGCCTTATGGTCTAATGGTAAACGTACATGCAGCCATGAAGCCTGCTCTGTAGAAATGGAACTGTGGCTGGAGTGAAGGTGGAGCAACGACAGAGTAAGGCAAGCCGATTTAGAAAAGAGGCTAAGAAAGGGAACAAGAGATTGCCGGGAAGAGAGGAATGCAATAGCTAGCACAGGAAACCCCAAGGGACATCTCCCTCTCAGGCAAGTACACCATTTTGGGCCTCATTGTGGGGAAAACGTCTTCTCAAGGAAGTGGACCACGGGTGTTGGGCTGAAGAGGAAGGTAGGAAAAAGAGTGGGGTTTCAAAGATAAGGAAACAAATAGATGTTTGGGAAAGGATGTGTTGGCAAAGTTACAGAACATTCTGGAAGAATGGTCATGATACATATTGATATGGGGGAAGGCAGGGGAGTAGGATCGAGAGGGAAAATAAATCAGGCATGATTGAATGGCAGAGCAGGTTTGATGGGCCAAATGGCAAAATTCTGCTCCTATGTCTTATGGATGAACAACTTAGATGAAAAAAGTGATGAGATCAGACAGACTGAATATAAGTTAAGAGATAACTTTTAAAAAATCCTCAAAAGATAGCTATCTCAGTTGCTTTCATGCCTCCTATATCCATGTGTAAGTGGGTATAGGAGGATGAGGAAAATGACTGTGGCAAGTGAAAGGGTATGGGAGGATGGGATTTAGATTCCTGAGGCAATCTGGGGGAAGTGGAACCTGTACTAACTGGACAAGTTTACACCTAGGTTGGTCTATTCCCTCTGCCATTGCTCTGGGTTAACTTGGACCACAGCTGTGTATAATACACACCACTGTGTATTATACACAGCTTTACATGCATACTTTCAGTGCTGGATTAGAGGTAAATGCTTACCCAAGTCTTAGCAACCCCTCACTCATGCCTATTCCAAATCCCTCTTTTCTGACTGGTGGTGCTCCATTTCTAATTTGCTGTCTTCATCCAACCTATTCTGCCCAGCCTCCAATCCCTTTCCTCCACCATTGCTCTTACCAAACAGTCCAGTCCTCATCTCTCCCCTCCCTTCAAGACACACAAACATGTGCCAAGGTGCCCTCTCAGAATGTCGTGGCGTGTCCAACGAGGACCACACTGCACAGTTTTAAATGCAAAACCGTGCAACACCTGTCTTCCTGTGACAGACACCCGACACAGTGATACAACCACACTCCTTACCCCATCTCATCAGACCTCGCCCACCCATTTGACTGCTTTGGAGCATTCTGGTCATAAAGAACACCATTCAGAAGCAATGATAGACTGAGCTGCAAATTTGGCAAAAAAATTATCTTCAAAGATAACACAGCACTGAATATTTGTTGTCTGTCTGGAGATTATCTGCCTTACTTATATAGTATTTTTTCTCCTGCACTGACATACATTATCACTGTACAACCTGTTCTGACTTCTCTGCCAATACCATTCTATTAATAGTCATTGTGAAACATATGATAGTGATTTTCAGTTACTGTCTGCGGGGATATGACCTGACCTGTGCTTGACTCCTCCCTAAAATAAGGACTGAGATCAGAAGGCTGAAATGTGGGGGTGGGGGAGTGTGGTGGGTGTCTATGAACCCAGATGAGGTACTCCACCTGTCCTACGGCACCTAGAATATGTCTCGTAGTGTGCATGGCCCAAAATCTCCAGGAAGTGAAAATGTTCCACTGCTGGCAACCCAGGAGAACATTCATTCGGTTTTCCTTTTGGCTACACTTCTTTAGTCCATTTGTGGAACTAGAATTAGAGTACTAGGGTGTGGAAACAGCCCTTCATGTCCTGGTTGTCCATCCGTTAGTCCCCTTTCTCTGCATCTGGCCTATATCCCTCAAAGCCTCTCCTATCTGTGTATCAGTCCAATTGTATTTAAGTGTTACTAATGTACTGTACCTGCCTCAATCACTTCCTCTGGCATCATTCAATTTACTGACCACCCTCTGGGAGAAGAAGTTGCCCCTTGACCCTTTTAAATCTTTCCTCCCTCCCCTTAAATCTAAGCCTTTTAGTATTGGATTCCCTTTCTCTGAGAAAAAGCCTGTGTGAATTAACCCTGTCTGAGCCCTTCATGATTTGATACACCTCTACAAGGTCTGCCCCTCCATCTCCCACACTCCAAGAAGCAAAGTGCTAACCTGCTCAACCTCTCCATATACAGTAACCCAGGCAATTTTTAGATAGAAACAGATTGGAGACAGAAGTGGATGTGGAGAGGATGTTTCCTATAGCTTGGGGAGTCCAGGACCTGAATAAGGAGGAATTTCTTCAGCCAGAGGGTAGTGAATCTGTTGGATTCATTGGCAGCTATGGAGGCCAAATCTCTGGGTATGTTTAAGGCAGAGGTTGATATGATCTTGATTAATAAGGATGTCAAACGTTATGGGGAGAAGGTAGGAGAATGAGATCGAGAGGGATAGTAAATCAGTCATGATGGAATGGCAGAGCATACTTAATGGGCTGAATGGCCTAAATCTGCTTTCACATTTTATGGTCTTATGGACCAGATACCCAACAGGTGTGGAAGAAATAGGATTATTGGGTCAATAATGGTGGCAGTATGAGCAAGTGAATTTACTATATATTCTCGAAATATGCATAGTCTCGAGCACAGTTTGAAATCTGCAGAGAAGCAGGCACCTACACTGGGATTGACCGGGAGTGACTGGGTCACTGCAGGGAATGCACTCTGTGTCCAGCAATCCTCCAAGCCGGGTTTTCCTGTAGAATCTGGAAAAGTATAAAGGAGAAGATTAGCAAACAGGACTGCAGAAGAGGAATGATGATCGGCATAGTTCTAAAAAAAAGCACCAATAAAAGTGCATTTATGATTTCACCACACATGGATCTCATAGTATTTTTCCTGAGGATGCACATTCAACATTACAGGATCAGAGTTTTCCCCTCCACCACAGATTTCTGAAAGGCCCATGAACACTACCTCACTAATTGCTCTCTTTGGCTTGATTAATTTATTTATTGACTTCCTTAATTCATTCATGCGGGATGTGCCATGTAGTATGATGTGAGCAACCACGGTCTTTCCATGACCATGAATGATTTGTTTCTACAGAAGTGGTTTGCCACTGCTTTTTTCAGGGCAGTGTCTTTACCAGACCGGTGACCCCAGACATTATCAATACCCTTTGGAGATTGCCTGCCTGGTGTCAGTAGCTGCACAACCAGGACTTGTGATAGGCACCTGCTGCTAATATGACCATCCACCACCTGCTCCCGTGCTTCACGTGACCCTAATCAGGCGAGGTTAGGGGAGGGCTCAGGAAGTGCTGCACTTTGCCCAAGGTGTGACCTGCTGGCCAGCGGACAGAAAGAGTGCCTTACACCTCCACCTTGCCAGCCCACTCACTTATATACACCAGGGGCAATTCACAGTGGCCCATTAACCTATAATACTCCCCGTTTTTGGAATACGGGAGGAAACTGGAGAACTGGGAGACAACCCACAAAGGAGACCATATAAACTCTATATATAGACAGTGATGGAGGTTAGGATTGAAAACAGTTTGCTAGAGCTGGGAGGCAGGAGCCCTACAAGCTGTGTCCTTGAGAAAGAGAACCACTAACTCTAGTTATGCGATAGCTGACCCTGATCACGAGGATAAGCATGTGCTACACCTTGCCCAAGGGTGACCTAAAGGCTCACGGAAGGAAGGAGCCTCTTACACCTCCTTTGGTCAAGACGCATCTCTACCCCGCCATCCTTTACTTACTTATATATCTATTTATTTATTTGCATGCTTGCTGGTTATTTATTCTTGTAACCTATAGTAATTTTATCTGCAATGTCCTGTACTGCTGCTACAGAACAACATATTTCATGACATATGCCAGTGAAATTAAACCTGATTCTGATTGTGATTCTGACATTTGCAAAATGATGCGAAGGACTCCTGCTGTTTCACAGTCAGTACAGAGCGTAGGAATGCTACCCAGTTGTAACCTGATACTGGGGAAGACCTGGAAACAGAGACAGTGCTACAGGAAAAGGATATGTATGTTGACAGTTAACCTACCGCTCTTGGTTAACTGTCAACATACATATCCCTTTCAAGCTCTAAATGTGCATTCTCCCATTTGTAATAAGGTAATTGCTGTCTTGTAACAAGCCTGAGGTATTGATGGCTCTCCAAGTGCACAAGCTGCCTATGAAATTCACTGCTTCGTAATCTAAATGAGTAAACCGTCTCGCTGTTGTCAGTGAAACTGTTGCCATAAAATAACGACATGTCTTTTGTGTCATAGAGTCATGAGTCAGAGCTGTCCAGCACAGAAATGGGTCATACTGCCCCAATGTACATGCAGACCTTTTTACTCATGTACACTAATCCTATTTAAAGAGAAATGTTAGCTTTATTTGTCAAATGCACATTGAAACACTATTACAGTGAAATGTATCATTTTGCACCACAGCAAATCAAATTGAACCAGCCTATTAATGCAAGTATCTAATCAGCCAATCATGTGGCAACAATTCAATGCATTAAAGCCTACAGACATGATCAAGAAGTTCAGTTATTGTTCAAGCCAAACTTCGGAATGGGGAAGAAATGTGATCCAAGTGACCTTGAGCATGGAATGATTGTTGGTGCCAGATGGAAACAGCTGATTTCTTAGGATTTTTAAGCATGACAGTCCCTAGAGTTTACAGAGAATGGTGTGAAAACAATCCAGTGAGTGGCAGTTCTGTGCACGAAAATGCTGTGTTGAGAGGTCAAGGGAAAATGCCCAGGTGAATTCAAGCTGACAGGAAGGTGACAGTAACTCAGACACCCGCACCACAACAATAGTGTGCAGCAGAGCATTCCTGAATCCACATCAAATCAAAGCTTGAAGTAGATGGGCTATAGCAGCAGAAGATCGCTTTATTAGGTCCAGGAGTCCACTGAGTGCATGTCCCTTGTACTTTTGCGTGCCTCTGTCAGGTCACCCTTCAGCCTCCTTTGTTCCAGGTAAAACACAAGAACATCAGAAAGTAAGATCAGGAGCAGGTGACTTAGCCCTTTACTCTTTCCCCTCAGTACTCAGTATGAGTTTGGCCAATCAATGCAGGCCTCAACTTGCGCCTGTCCATTCTGGTACCTCATCTTTAGCTAAGATGCAAAAATTACTGCCAGAGCCCCATCCACCTCCTCCTTTTCTCCTATAGCGACCTTGGACAGATCTTGGAATATTCGGTATAGTGACTGACACTCCAGTTCAGAAGGTGGCGGTAATGGGAGGGGAGGAGGGGAACAGGGGAGGCACCCCTCCCCCCAAGGCAGCAGGCATTCTGTCTGGCTAAAGCTGAGGTGAAGTTGACACTGGTCAGAAACACCACATGCAAAGCTGCGGGGCCCAATAATATACCAGGTCAGGTTCTGAAAAACTGCGCAGCCTAGCTGATAAAGGTGCAGACAGATATATTCAACATTTCTTCGGGACAATCCATTGTCCCTTCGGTTTTCAAGTTGGCAGCCATCATTCCAGTGCCAAGGAAGGCCACAGTAACCTGCCTAAATGACTATTGTCTGGTAACATTAACATCAACCATTATGAAATACTTTGAGCAGCTGGTCATGGAGCACATTAAAGCCCTTCTCCTGGCTACAGTGGACCCTTTCCAGTTTGCTTTTGTAGAGAAACGATCCATTGATGATGCAGTAGCCTGTGCCTTCCACTCTGTCCTGTCTTGTATGCCAGACTGCTGTTTATAGACTTCAGTTCCGTGTTCAACACCATCATACCCCAGAAACCGGTGGGGAAACTGTCCGTGCTGGGTTTCAACTGCTACCTCTGCAATTGGATACTGGACTTCTTAACAGTAAGGCAAGAGCCAGTATGCGAGGGCAGGAATGTCTCTCATTTCATTATGCTGAGCACTGGTGATCCCCAAGGCTGTAGGCTCACCCGCTACAAAAGCAATGACTGTGTCGCAGGATTCAGCTCAAACCGCGTCATCAAGTTTGAGGATGACACCACAGTGGTCGGCTTTGTCGAGAGCAATGACGAGATGGCATATAGAGAGGAGTGAAGCGGCTGGTGAATTGGTGAGGGGAGAACAGCCTAAGCCTACACGTGAAGAAGATAAACCATTGTGGACTTCAGGGAAGTGCGGATGAACCACCCCCCTCTACAAATACTTGGCTCCTCCGTAGAGGGAGTTAAGTGCACCAAGTTCACACCATGGATGGCCTCACCTGGTTCCTTAATATCATCTTCCTGATAAAGAAGGCACAGTGTTCCTCATTTTACAGGCACACCATTGAGAACATCCTAACAAGTTGTATCTCCATCTGGTATGGGAGCAGTTGAGCATCAGATCTGAAGTCCCTACAAAGGACTGTGAGAACGACTGAGAGGATTTTAAGGTTCTCCCTACCATCCATTGGGGGCATTTATCAGGTGTGCTGCATACACAGGGCCCTTAGTATTTTTAAGGATCCTACCCATCCATCCAGCATCCTCTTTGACTTTCTACCATCAGGTAGGAGACTCCGATGAATAAAAACAAGAATGGTCACGATAAGAAAATACTTCTTTCCCCAGACCATTAGGCTTCCTAACTCCCATTCATATTGTATTCAAAGTGTCACTAGTTAATCTGTTACATACCTTACAATATTTAATATTAATGCACTTTTGTTTATCTGTTTGTAGATTTTATCCTTACTGTCATGAATTATTGTATGTTATGTGTACTAATGTGCTTTACACCTTGGTTTGAAAAATCATTATCTCCATTCTATATACAGTGCCTATAAAAAGTATTTACTCCCTTTGGAAGTTTTCATGTTGTATTGTTTTTAAGTGGCCATGTCAGAGTCCAGACTTCGATTCAGTTTGAGAACTTGTGGCTGAACTTGAAAAGGACTGTTCACTCATGATCCCCATGCAATCTGACAGAGCTTGAACAGTTTTGTAAAGAATGGGGAAAAACTGCAGTATCCAGATGTGCAAAGCTGATAGAGACCTATCCACACAGACTCAAGGCTGTAATTGCTGCCAAAGGGGCAGCTACTAAATACTGACTTGAAGGGGGTTGAGCAATTATGCAACTAATTGTGTTTAATAATTGTAATAAATTTGGATCACCTTGTAGAGATCTGTTTTCACTTTCACTTTTTCTGTTGATCAGTGTCAAAAAAAGTCAAATTAAATCGACTGTGATTCCATATTGTAAAACAATAAAACATGAAAACTTCTGGGGAGGTGAATACTTTTTATATTTTAAGTTAAATGACAATAACTTGACTTGATGGAACATATCAGTGATAAATCCTCATTATTTTTTAAACTCTGGTTTCAATAACATTGGTATATCAAGGGAAATGCATCAGTTGAAAAACCCCAACACACTTACCCAGGCAAGCATTTCCCGCACACAGCATTACTAGAAACTGTGCAATTCACTTCCTGAAATCGATTCACAAGGGAGCAAGAGAGACACCGTTTGCACTTCTGCCGTCCCCAACCTTCCTTGTACCTGTTGGGTCTGCAGGCCACACACTGAGCATCAGCCCCAACTCCAAAACCGCAGTCCTGCAACAAGTGGACAATTACAGAAAGGTTACAGTACAAAGGTCATTCACTGTAGTGTCTTTATGCTACTCTGTGCTTGTCCATATCTCCTACCAACTCCTCATAGCCCTGCAATATATATATATTTCTTATTTCAAAAACATATCCACCTCTTTTTGAAATTGAGAATTGCATCAGCCTAACATCCCCTGGCAAAGTTGTCCATATACTAAGTATCCAATGTATTAAAAGTGCTTGTCCTCACATCTCTTTGAGTTGTTTCACTGGTTACATTCACTCCATTTCCTCTACTTTTTTTATATCAAAAGAAATAGGAGCAGAATTAGGCCAAGCAGCCATTATAGTCTTCTCCGCCATTCAATCATGGCTGATTCTTCATCCCTCTCAATGCCATTTTCCTGCCTTCTTTCAGTAATTTTTGATGCCCTGACCAAACAAGAAGCTGTCAACTTCAACTTTATACAGTATATACCCAATGAATTGGGCTCCAGGATGTCTGGGGCATAGCGTTCCACAAATCCACCATCCTCTGGCTAAAGGAATTCTTCCTCATCTCTGTTCTAAAGGGAAATCTTTGAATTTTAATGTCCAATAGTGATAGAGTCTCGGGAAAGAAGGCATCCTCTTCGCATTCTCTATGTCGGCCTTTCAATTTTCAATAGGTTTCAAAGAGGCCCCCCTCATTCGCAGAATGATCAGTTTGCTTGTAATTGTCACTCTCTAGACCAGTGGTTCCCAACCTTTTATATGCCATGAACCCCTACCAACAGGATGGAAATCACTTCTTTGGATTCTTGACAATCAGTACCTTCATGCCTTTAAGTATTTTCAAAAAAGATTTATGAGAACATTCTCAGGACTCAAGGCAAGGACTTTATTCCCTAAACTTTGGGAGACCTAGATTATAAATGTCTCTAAACATTATGAAGGGTGAAGAGATGAGATATGAGATAGGGTGAAAGCACACAATATTTCTCCCCCAGGGATATGGAACAAGCATCTTGGGCGCTTAGTTTTAAGGTGAGAAGGGAAATAGGGGCTGAGGAGCAATTTCATCTTGCACATGGTGAGTCGCCAATGCAACAAGCTGTCACAGGATGTGTTAAAGGCAAGTACAATAATGATGCTTAAAAGGCATTTGGCTAGGAAAGGTTTAAAGGAATACGTTCAACTGCAGGCAGATAGGACTAGCTTTAGGGCCTTATTCTGTGCTGTATTGATTTATGACCCTACATACCTTTGTTTGATCCCCTCTCTGCCTCTACAATTTCAAGGAAAACAACAAAACTTCTTTCAATGTTCTTCATCTCTGGAGTAATGATAATAAATCTCTCCTGAATCTTCTCTATAGCTCTTGCACCTTTTCTAGAGTAAACTCGGAGAGCATATGTAACATGAAGAGGAAACCCACACCGCTGCAGACAAGGCAGTTATTGCAGGAATGCCGATTGGACGCAGACATCTGGTTGGATTCCATCCTACTCAGCCAGTTGTAAATGTTTTGTATACTCTGCGCGACAACCAAGAGAGAGAAGGCAGCTTTGATCTCAGGCCTGGTTACTTAATGAGCAGAGTCTCCTAACAGATGCACAGAACCAACCCTTCCCAAGCCTCAGTCCCTCCAAATGTGCAGCCGCTATGTCAAACTATATACGACAATGGTGTCAAAATGGTTGTTGAGATACATCTGGTGTGGTAGTGTAGTGGGCAGTGCTTGTGGCTCTCACTTTCACTGGCTTGTGGCTCTCACTGGCTAGCAGTCTTGCTGAATGTGTAAGTCTTTCCCTGCCAGTACATAGTCTCTCCATCTCTCCAACAGCAAGGCTCATGTGCCTCCTCCCTAGCAACACACAGAAACAGAACTCCTTTCAGACTCGGGCTGAACTACAGAGGATGGGAAGGAAGTCTGGCCCCTGCACACACAGCACGCAGGCCCACCAGTGTGTGCACACACACTAGTGCTCATGAACCACATCCCCAGCTATGGGTAAACAGACCCACTGCCTTGTGGGCCACTTCAGGTCAGACAATGGCTACCAGACAGCAAATCCAAAGTGGAGCCCCTAACGCAGATGGACATCATTCAACATCCGTCCGGCAGCTCCTGCAGCCAAGCTGGAACCAAACGTATTGCTTCATAAGCTTTCCTTTAGACCACACTGGTGAGGCCAAAAGGCAAAAGGTGAGGCTTTTCAGGATCTCCATACCTTCCACCCAGGCTTGTGATGATGATGATTATCACTTATTGTCCTTCCAGACAGATGGATGATAACCAACCTATGGTTACCAATGCTGTAACACCATAAGACACAGGAAAAGAATTAGGCCATTCAGCATATAGAGTCTGCTCCACCATTCCTGACTGATTTATTACCTCTCTGAACCCCATTCTGCCTTCTCACCTAACCTTTGATACCCTGACTAATTAAGAACCTATCAAACTCCACTTTAAATACCCACTGATTTGGCCTCCCTCTCCACAACTGACTGTGGCAATTAATTCCGAAAACTCTATTCTGAGGCTGTGCCCTCTGGTTCTAGACTTCTCCTCTATAGGAAGCATCCTCACCACATCCACTCTATCTAGGCCTCAATATCCAAAAGGTTTCAATGAGAAACCTCATTTTTCTAAACTCCAGCAACTACAGACTCAGGGCTATCAAATGCTACCTATACATTAACCCTTTCATTCTGGAATCATTCTCAGGAAACTTCCCTGGACTGTCTCCAACGCCAGCATTTTTTTTCTTAGATAACATCATCATTTCATGCTGTGTTGTATGACATGGGTGATCATGACCCCATGACCATGATTGTTCTGGGCAAACTTCTCTACTGAAATGGTTTGCCATTGACTTCTTCTGGGCAGTGTCTTTACATGATGGGTGACCTCAGCCATTATCAATACGCTTCAGAGATTGTCCACCTGGCATCAATGTTCACATAACTGGGACTTACTAGATAAGTGGCCAAAGTGTAGTTTGACCAATGCCTTACAAAGCCTCAGCCTTATATCCTTGCTGTTATATTCTAGTCCTCTCGAAAAGAATGTTAACATTGCATTTACCGTTATTACCAATGACTCAACCTGCAAGTTAATCCTTATGGAATCCTGCACTAGGACTCCCAAGTCCCTCTGAACCTCTGATATTTTAACTTTCTTCCTGTTTAGAAAATAGTCCATGCCTTTGTTCCTTCTACCAAAGTGCATGACCAAATACTTCACTACTCTACATTCCAATCTGCTACTTGCCCATTCTCTCAATCTGTCCAAGTCCTTCTGCAGAGTCCCTGCTTCATCAACACTACCTGACCACCTATCTTTGTACCATCCAAAAATCTGGGCACAGAGCCAACAATTATGTCCTCCAAATCACTGACATGTAACATGAAAACAGCGGTCCCAATACTGACCAATGTGGACCAGCACTAGACGTTGGCAGCCACCCAGAAAAAGCCCCTTTTATTCCCACTCTTTGACTCCTGCCTTCAGACAATCTTCTATTCATGTTAGTATCTTTCCAATAATCCCATGGGCTCTTATTTTGTTAAGCAGCCTCATGTGCAGCATCTTGTCAAAGGGCTTCTGAAAATCCATGTAAACAACATCCACTGAATCTCCTTTGTCAATACTGCCTGCTATCCTGCAAAGAATTCCAACAGATTTATCAGGCAAGATTTTAATTTGAGGTAAACATGCTGACTTTAGCCTATTTTATCAAGTGCCTCTAAGTACCCCAAAACCTCATCCTTTATAATGGATTCCAAAAGCTTCCCAACCACTTAACTCAGATTTACTGGGCTATAATTTCCTTTCTTCTGTCTTCCTCCCTCCCTCCAGAGGGAGTGGCATTTGCAATCTTCTAATCCACTGGAAACATTCCAGTATGTAGTTTCTCCTCTCTTTCCACTCCCCCACCTTTTTATTTGGGCATCTTGCCCCCTCCTCTCAGTCCCAAAGAAGAGTCTCAGCCCAAAACATCGACCGTTGGTTCGCTTGTTCTCTTCCATTGTTGCTCCTGGCTTGCTGAGTTCTCCCAGCATTTTGTGTGCTTTGCTTTGAATTTCCAGAAGCTACAGACTTTCTTGTGTATATGATCATTACTAATGCTGCAAGAATCTCTTAAGCTTTTTCAGTATCCCTGGAGTATAGTCCATCTGGTCCTCTACCTTCAGATCTTTCAGCTTCCCAAGCACTTTCTCCTTTGTTATAGCAACTACCCTCACTTCTGCTCCCTGATACACTCACATTTCTGCCATACTGTTAGTGTATTCCACCGTGATGTGACATAAAATACTCATTAAGTTTGTCCGTCATTTCTTTGTCCCAAATTACACCTCTCCAATGTCAGTTTCCAGTAGTCTGATAACTGCTCTCATCTCTCTTTAGCTCTTTATATATCTGAAGAAACATTTGGTATCGTATTTTATATAATTGGCTACCTTACTTCCTTATTTCAATATTTCTTTCCTTACAGGTTTTTTTTTTAACTTGCTTTCTGTTAGTTTTTAAAAGTTTCTCAATCTTCTAACTTGCCACTAATTTTTGCTATGTCATATACCCACTTTTATGTTTTTATGCCGTATTTGTCTCTCCTTGTCAGCCATAGTTGTGCCATTCTCTAATTAGAATACTTCTTCACTGTTAGGGATGTATCAATTCTGAATATCTACCAGCCATTGTTGTTCTACCTTCATCCCTGCTAGAATTCTCTTTCATTCTGCAATTCCCTTTTCTCCACTGTAACATCGATACATCTGACTTTATCTTTCCCCTCTCAAACTGTAGGATGAATTCTATCATATTATGATCACTGACCCCTAAGAGTTCCTTTACCTCAAGCTCCCTAATTAAATCTGGTTTATTACACTACACCCAATCCAGAATTGACTTTCCCCTGATGGGCTCTACCACAAGCTGCACTAAAAAGGCATCTTGTAGACAGTCCAGAAATACTCTCCCTTGGGATCCAGCACTAATCTGATTTCCCAATCCACAGGCATATTGAAATGCACCATGATTATTGTAACATTGCCCTTTTTACATACCTCTTCTATTTCCTGTTGTAATTTGTATCACATATCCTTGGCTGCTGTTCAAAGCCCTTTATATAACTTCCATCAGGGTCTTTTTACCCTTGTGGTTTCTTAACACTACCCACAAGGATTCTACATCTTCTGATCCTATGCCAATTCTTTCTAATGATTTGATTTCAATTTTTTTACCAGCAGAGTCACTCCACCCCATCTGTATGTCCTTATGGTACAACACCAATGATCCCAACTATGATCTTCTTTCAGCTATGACTCAGTGAGGCACACAACGTCATACCCGCCAATCTCTAACTGCACTAAAAGATCATCTACCTTATTCTGTATACTGTGGGCAATCAAATATATCCCCTTCAGTCCTGCATTCCGCGTCCTTTTCCATTTTACCCCCATGCTACAATGTAGTTCATTCCACTGAATAAAATTTTGCCCTACCATCTGCCTATCCTTCTTCACAGTCTTATTAGCTGCTTAAATACCAACTGCCCATCCTTAAGCTCTATCACACTGGTACCGATCCCCCGCCAAATTAGTTTAAACCCTCCCCAATACGTCTAGCAAACCTTCCTGCACGGATGTTGGTCCCCCTCTGTTTCAGATGCCACGTGTTCTTTTTGTACAGGTCATACCTTTCCCAGAAGAGCTCCTAATGATCCAGCAATCTGAAACATTGCCCCTTGCTCTAGTTCCTGAGCCATACATTCATCTGCCAAATCATCCTATTCTTACACTCCCTGGGCTTCAGTACCCTCAATGTTAAACAGGAGTAATTGTTGGAGATAAAGAACGAGGCAGAGGCATTATCAAATTAATATTCCCAAGATGCCAGAGTGCCACTGGGTTTCTGGCAAAATTTGAGCAACCTGTGCATTGTGCAATAAATTCAATGCCCCAAAATTGCCAACATTTACTCCCATTGATGTGAGGAAGCTTATGATCCAAGGGAGTCATGTGAAATTGGAGAAATTCCAAGCATCTCCAGAGACAGGTCCACCATGGCCACTTTGAATGGCAGAGCACAGTTTGCCTCAGAACCCAGTGTATACCTACCAAGTTCAACTGATGTACATTCAATAACCCCATTCATTTGTACAGAGTGGAAAGTCATGAGGAAGAGATACAAGTTCCAATTAACATTCACCTTGTTGAAGGAATTGACTTGATTTGAAAATATGCAAATTTTAAGTGTTTCAAGTGCTGTATTTTAATTGCCAAATTCATGCAATTAATTTGTATTTAAAGAAAGATTAGCTTTATTTGTCACATGTACATTGAAACATCAAAACATACAGTGAAATGTATTGCTTGTGTCAAATCAAATCAGCGAAGTTTGTGCGTGGGGCAGTCCACAAGTGTTACTGTGCTTCCAGTGTCATCATAATAGACACACAACCTGCTAACCCTAACCATACATCTTTGGAATGTATAAGAAAGCTGGAGCAACCAGTGGAAACCCACAGGTCACAGTGATAATGTCCAAACTGCTTGCAGATCGTGGCTGGAATTGAACTCCAATCGACGATCACTGGCACCCACCAAAATTGAACATTTGCCAACAATATGTTGGGTGGACCACTAACTCTGAAAATACAGTGGATTCCGATTCATTGGAACATCAGTTAATCAGGGCAGCCAATTTTTTGGGACAACTCTTCAAAGAACAAAAACTAATCAAGAAAACATTTGGGACTCCTTTTGTTTATTTGGGACATAATGCTGCTTAATTGGGGCAGGAAATTGTTGCGGAACAGTTTATAACTAGTGTCAGTCACATTCACCCCTGTAGCTGTTAGAAACTGCACTTAGAGTGAACAGTTTTTAAATAGTGTCGGTTATGTGTTGGTGTTCAAAAAGAATAATCAGTGAATTTTGTCACTGATAGTTAGCAAGAAATAAATAGTAAGACAATTCAGAACTTTTGCTCACCATGGTTCAAGACTTGAAGATGCCAAAAACAGCTAGAGTGAAAATGAAATTATTTCACTACTTCAACAAGTTAGAAACTATGAAGAATTTAAAGGTATCGACTATCATCTTGAGTGTTACAATGAATTTAAAGATTTGGAGGATACAATCATCAAAAAGATTGTATGAAGGCAGTTCATTATATGCTCCAGATGTCTACACTGATTAAGTTCATTTACTGTCAATCAAAAGGTGACTTATCTACCTTCAGGACCTTTCCGTTTCCCAAGAATCTTCTCTCCAGTAATAGTAACTTCAAATGCTTCGTGACTCCTGACACCTGGAACTTCCTCCATGCTACTCATGTCTTCCACAGTGAAGACTGATGCAAAATACTTAATCAGTTCGTCTGACATTTCCTTGTTCCCGATGTCCACTCCTGCCTCTCTTTTACACTTTATGTATCTAAAGAATCTTTTGGTATCCATTTTAATATTACTGTCTATCTTAGTTTTGTATTCCATCTTTACCTTCTTAATGATTTATTTACAAACGTTTGTAGTTGCCTTCTGTTGGTTTTTAATAACTTTCCAATCTAACTTCCCACGAATATTTGCTCTATTATATGCCCTTTCTTTGGCTTTTATGTTAGCTTCGACTTCTCTTATTAGCCACAGTTGTGTTATCTTGCCTTTAAAATTCTTCTTCCTCAATGGAAAATATATATCCTGTGCCTTCCAAGTTGCTTCCAGAAACTCCAGCTGCTCTGCCGTCATTCCTGCCAGTGTTCCTTTCCAATCAATTCTGGCCAACTTCTCCCTCATGCATTGGTAATTCCCTTTACTCCACTGTAATACTGATACATTTGACTTTAGCTTCACCTTCTCAAATTTCAGGGTGAATTTGACCATATTATGATCACTTGCCCCTAAGGGTTATTTTACCTTAAGGTCTTTAACCAATTCTGGTTCATTGCACAGCACCCAATCCAGAATAGCTGATCTTCTAGTGGGCTCAACCATGAGCTGCTCCAAAAAACCATCTCGTTGGTACTCTTGAAATTCCCTTTCCTGTAATCCAGCACCAACCTGATTTTCCCAATCTACCCACATATTGAAGTCCCCCATGACTATTGTAACATTGCCCTCTGGCATACATCTTCTATCTCTCATTGTAATTTGTAGACCACAACTTTACTACTGTTTGGGGGTCTGTATACAACTCCCATCAGTGTATTTATACCCTTGCAGTTCCTTAGCTCTATCTACAATGATTCACTAGTCAAGTCAGAGCTCTCCTTGCTTACTGAGATTCTCATCCCAGTTCCTTCATAATATAGGCAGTCACCAAGCCACTTGCTGCCAATTCTAAGCCGATATATCAATTTATTTTATTGGTTCTTAGAAAAACTTTAGAATTGATCATGTCAATGCAGTAAAAGAATAAAGATTTGTATATCAAAGGGTTTTCTCACCATAAGTAGTTCACACTTCAGAGTCAGAAACACAGTTAACAGTTCAAGCCAATGGCTTTCCTATCAGAATTGATATGAGCAGCCATTTCAAATCATTGACTGGAATTTTTTTTTTTTGGTTGTGTTGCTCTCTCTACTCGCAAGCTTGACCCAGTGAGCATTTCTGGCATTTTTGGCTGTTAATTTTAGATCACCAGTTCTGCAGTACATTTTGCAACCCTTGCAGAGTGGACACATTGCAAGCTCCCTGGACAGCTGCATACCTTCGACACTTCTTGTCCTGGTCCACACTCCTTACACAATTTGCAGTTTCCATCGACATCCACGTACTCATTCTCCTGGCAAGTATTCAAGCTGGCAAAGACATTGAGTAGCTGGAGAAGTCAAAAAGAGATAGATTATGCATGTTTTAACTTTGTACAGATACTTCCTTGGCACACAGCTAGTACTCATGAACTAAGAGTCTGATCATTTCACTGTTTTTTTTAAAATGTTATTTTAACATATTTACACAGGGACTGTATCAATAAGAACGAAACACTTCTTTCAGGTGATGACAGCTCCAATTACATTAATACCAAGTAGTGGCAGTTCTGACATGGGGTGAAAATATACGAGCAGCTCTGACAAACCCTCAATAGAATAAAAGAGTTCTCAAATGAAAGGTTAAACAAGTAGTCTGGGCAGTCATAAATCTAGCTGTTCTGTGGGTAAACTCAAGGAAACAGTCCAGGCCTGGTCCAATCCTAGTGCGTACATTTCCAATCCCAGAACGGCATTTTGGCAAGGTTCAAAACCCGCACTGAGCGAAACTCATGCTCCATTTTTATATGCCTGTGCTCAGCAGAAACTCTTTGCACGGAGAAGGTCAAAATGGCAGCCAGGTGTCAGTGTGCCCCTGTCATCATGAAACAACGCTCCTCCAGCCCCAATCTGGGCACAGTGAAGTTCACATCCACACCAGTGATGATAGCTCCAGTAATAACAGGTAGTGTTAGTTACCGGATTAACAGCCAAACTCTGGAGCACTGGTCCAGATAAAGGAGTGTGAATTCCCTCCCAGGGTAACTAAGGGTTTTAAATTCAAGTACAGGGAAACTGTATAATTCAGCATCATGTTCAGCACAGCCACTGAGGACTGAAAACCTCTTCCTGTATTGTATTGTCCTATTCTATACAAGCCATTCTCTGCAATAGTTGCACAGACAATTGGTGCTGAGCCAAAAGAAGTGTTGTGTTTTCTCTTGGAAAAGTGATTTCATTCCTCAATGTTGGCATGTAGCACAATTATATAGATTGTGCCATTCAGACAATGCTCTTACTTTGGTTATATGTATATTGTACGGTTAGTTTTAGTGTGCAAGTCCCTCAACACGTTGGATGATGTGTGCAGTGTGTACTTGACAGATTATCCAGTAAATCAGTACTTCCTAACCAAGTGAATGTTTTTAATTTTATAATTTTATTTTATTGTTTTACAGTGGTGCTAGGAAGTTTATGAACCCTGTCGAAGTTTCTCTATTTTTGCACAAGTATGACCTAAAATATGATCAGATCTTCATGCAAGACCTAAAACAAGATAGATAACTCAATTAAATAAATAACACAAAACACATTATACTCATTCATTTATTGTGAAAAATGATCCAATATAACACGTATTTGTTGGAAAACCTCTGGGGCAATGCCTTCTAGTAAAGCTATTTGGAGTCAGATGTCTAGCTCTACTGTATGTTATCCCGTGTTACATCTCACAGTTGTGACGAAAACACAGCAGGAGAGGCAAAATTCAAACCAGGCTGAAGCATAGAGGGATGAAGCCTCCTTTACCTAGCATCTTGTTAGCGAATGTGCAGTCACTGGGATAAAAAAGATTGATCATCTCATGTCAAGGCTACTGTATCAGAGGCAAATGAGACCAATCTCAATTGTTTGTTACACTGAAACTTGGTTAAATGTGGATACACTGGATGCAGTGATATGACCAGAATGTTTTACAGTTTTCAGAATGGATCGAACCGTGAATTCCTGTAAGGAAAGAGGAGGCGGTATATGCTTTTTAATCTGTTCCTGTTGGTGCATGGACATTGGTGTTATGTCAACTTCTTGCTCCTCTGATTCAGAAATTCTAACGATTAAACGTAGACCATTTTATTTGCCTCAGGCGTTCTCAGCCGTGACCCTGTCTGCAGATTCAATACCACCAACAGCCGATTAAAGCAAGCACTCGAGAAACTGCACAATGTTATCTGTAAACAAGAAACAGCTCATTCCGACACACTTCAAATTATAGATGGCGACTTTAAACAGGCCCATTTGAAGAAAACGCTGCTCAATTATCACCAGCAGGTAACCTGTAACACCAGAGGTCCCAACACACTAGACCACTGCTACACCATGATAATGAATGCCTGTCATTCCCTCCCAAGACCGCATTTTGGCAAGTCGTATCATTTGGCTGTACTCCTACTACCTGCATACAGAAAGAGCCTGAAGAGCAAGGTTCCAGAGAGCAAGACAATTAAGAGGTGGTCGTGGAAGGCTGAGAAATGGTTACAGGATTGCCTTGAATTAGTGGACTGGGCTGTGTTCAAGAACTCATCTGAGTATCCGAATGACCACAAGGGTTCTGTGTGTCCCCACAAAATCATTCAGGGTTTTCCTCCAATCAGAAGCCCTGGATGAACAATGAAATCCGGAATCTGCTGAGAGCCAGATCAGAGGCATTCAAGTCTGGAGATCAAGAATGCTACAAGAGGTGCAGATATGATCTCCTGGAAGTCATCTCTTAGGCAAAGTGGGGATTCTGGACTAGACTGGAATCAACGAAGGATGTTCAAAAGCTCTGGTATGGTTTGAATGCCACACCTTCCCACAAAGCTAATTCTTGTGACATTGGGGACAGAAGAGCTTCACTTGCAGATGAGCCCAGTGCCTCCTATGCTCACTTTGATCACCAGTACTGGACGGAACTATCACACATCCCCATATCTCCTGATGATTCTTTCGTCTTGGTATCTGAAGGTGACAAGCAGTCTGCCTTCAAGAGAGCAAATCCAAGGAAAGCATCTGGTCCAGATGGAGTACCTGGTTGAGTAATGAAGACCTGTGCCAACCAACTGAACTGGCTGGTGTATTCACTGACATCTTCACCCTCTTGCTCTGGCTACGTGTGGTACCCATCTGCTTCAATGAGGATTCAGTTGTACCGGTGTCCAAGAAGAGCGTGGTAACCCACGAACATCTGGACAGCAAAAATGCATACATCAGGATGCTCTTCATCCATTAGAGCTCAGCATTTAACACATCATCCCCTCAAAACTAATCAGTAAACTCCAAGACCTAGGCCTCAATGCCCCCATGTGCAATTGGATCCAGGATTTCCCCATTTGTACACACCAGTCCGTTCAGATTGGCAAAAACGTCTCCTCTACAAATTCCATCAGCACAGGAGCACCGCAGGGATGTGTACTTCGCTGCCTGCTGTACTTGCTTTACCCCCATGATTGTGTGGCTCAGCACAGATCCAACACCACATCCTAGTTTGCTGATGACACCACTGTTGTAGGCTGTATCGAGGATGGTGATGAATTAGCAGACAGGAGGGAGTTTGGTGTCGTAACAACAACTTCTCACTCAATATCAGCAAGACCAAGAAACTGACTGTAGACTTCAGGAGAGGGAAACCAGAGGTCTATGAGCCAGTAATCACCGGAGGATCAGAGGTGGAGAGGGTCAGTAACGTTAAATTCCTGGGTGTCACTATCTCAGAGGGCCTGTCCTGAACCCATCATATACAGAAAAAATATAATTGTGAAGAAAGCAAGACAGCAGCTCTATTTCCTCAAGAGTCTGCAAAGGTTTGGCATGTCATCAAAAACCTTGACAAACTTCTCTAGATGTGCGGCAGCAACTGTGCTAACAGGCTGCATTATGGCCTGGTATGGGAACGCCAATGCCTTGAGACAGAAAATCCTACAAAAGTAGTGGAATTAGCCCAGTACATCACAGGTAAAACCCTCCCAACCACTGAACACATCTACATGAAAAGTTGCCGTAGAAAAGCAATAATCATCAAAGATCCTCACCACCAAGGCATGCTCTTTCCTCGCTGCTGCCAACAGGTACAAGGTACCAGGTTCAAGTACAATTACTACCCTTCAGCCATCAGGCTCTTGGACAAAAGGGGATAGCTACACTCATTTAAGGACTCTGTTATATTGTTATTTCATGCTCGTTATTTATATCCACATTTGTTTACAGTTTATAATTCCTGGTGTTCCTAGACTACTAGACAGGTATATGGAGGAATTTAAGGTGGGGGGGGGGGTTATATGGGAGGCAGGGTTTGAGGGTCGTCCCAACATCATGGGCCGAAGGGCCTGTAATGTGCTGTACTATTCTATGTTCTACGTTTACAGTTACTGTTCTATAGATTTGTTAAGCATAAATAAGAATCTAAGGGTTGTATGTGGTGATATGTAGGTAAGCCAATAAAAAATTTCACTTTGAACTTTGATATAAATGACCTGCAGTAAAAGTTGAAACAGGTAGCAAGTTGAACTTGCCACACTTCAAGTGCATAGATATGCACTTGAGATTTTGAGACATTAAGGGCTACAGACCAATTGGTGATAAAAGGGATTAATATTAAGTGGGTGCTTGGTGGTTGCCATAGTCAAGTTGAATAACTTTAATGGTAATATAGCAGCTCTATAAAACCCTGATTACACCACACTTGGAGTATAGCGTTTATTTCATGTTGCCTCATTATAGGAAGGATGTGGAAGCTTTAAGGAGGGTGTAGAGGGTTACCAAAACACTGCCTATATTGAGGATAATTTGTATGGTTTGACTTTTCTCTTTGGAGGGAAAATGGATGAGATACGAATCGATACAGGTGTGTAAAATGATAAGAGGCATAAATCAAGTAATTTTCCCCATGGCAGTAACAGTTAATACAAGGGGAAATAATCTTAAGGTGATTGGAACAAAGTACAGAGGGCATGTCAGAGATAAGCTTTTTAAATACAGTCTGCCCTCCTTATCCGCAGGGGATTGGTTCCAGGACCCCTCGCGGATACTAAAAAATGCAAATGCTCAAGTTCCACATATAAAATGGCACAGTATTTGCATATAACTTACGCACATTCTCCCGTATACTTTAAATCATCTCTAGATTACTTATAATACCTAATACAATGTAAATGCTATGTAATTGGTTGTTATACTATATTGTTTAGGGAATAATGACAAGAAAAAAGTCTGTACATGAGATGTGAGGCGAAAGAGCAATGCGCAAACAATGAGTGCTGGAGAGAGAACTTCCAGGTTTTCCCGATCCACGGCTGGTTGAATCCATGCATGCGGAACCCACGGATAAGGAGGGCCGACTGTATATACAAAAAGTGGTAGATGTATGGAAAGTGTTGCCAGGGGTAGGGGTAGGGGTAGAGGCAGTTACATTAGTGACATTTAAAAAAAAACCTTTAACGGGCAACAAAAATGGAGGGCTCTTTGACAGGGAAGGATTTTATAGTAGAAGGATTTTAGACTGATTTTGGAGTAGATTAGAAGGTCAGCACATCATAGGCTAAAGGGCCTGTACTGTGATGTGCTACTCTACCTCAATGTAAGGTAGACAAAAGGTCCTGTTCCTTTAATACTGATATAGTTGATATATATATATATATATATATATATATATATATATATATATATATATATATATATATATAATAGCTGATATAGTTTTCAATGCCCTCATCTAAATCGTTGACATAAATCGTAAAGAGCTGTGGTCCCAATACAGAGCCCTGTGGTACCCCACTAGTCACCTCCAGCCAGTCCGAGAAACACCCATTCACTGCTACCCTTTGCTTTCTATCTGCCAACCAGTTTTCTATCCATGTTGAAACCCTGCTCCCAATGCCATGAGCTCTGATTTTACTCACCAATCTCCTATGTGGTACCTTATCGAATGCCTTCTGAAAATCTAGGTACACAACATCTACTGGCTTACCCTCGTCTAACATCCTTGTTACACCCTCAAAAAACTCCAACAGATTAGTCAAGCATGATTTGCCCTTGGTAAATCCATGCTGGCTCAGCCTAATCCTATTACTGCCATCAAGATGTGCCACTATTTCGTCCTTAATAATGGACTCAAGCATCTTCCCCACAACTGACGTTAGGCTAACAGGGCGATAGTTCTCCGTTTTCTCCTTCCCTCCCTTCTTGAAAAGTGGAATAACATTAGCCACTCTCCAATCTTCAGGAACTGATCCTGAATCTAAGGAACATTGGAAAATGATTACCAATGCATCCGCAATTTCCTGAGCCACCTCTTTTAGAACCCTCGGATGCAGACCATCTGGACCCGGTGATTTATCAGCCTTCAGTCCTACCAGTCTACTCATCACAGATACTTTCCTAATGTCAATCTGTCTCAATTCCTCTGATATCTTATGACCCTGGCCCATCCATACACCTGGGAGATTGCTTGTGTCCTCCCTGGTGAAGACAGATCTAAAGTACGCATTAAATTCTGTTGCCATTTCCCTGTTTCCCATAACAATTTCTCCCAATTCATTCTTCAAGGGGCTAACATTGTTCTTAACTATCTTCTTTCTCTTCACATAGCTAAAAAAGCTTTTGCTATCCCCTTTTATATTCCTGGCTAGACTGAGCTCATACCTGATTTTTTCTCTCAGTATTGCTTTTTTAGTTAAGATCTGCTGTTCCTTAAATCTTTCCCAATCATCTGTATTCCCACTCATCTTAGCCCTGTCATACTTCTTTTTCTTTAATGCTATACAATCTCTGACTTCCTTTGTCAACCACCGTGGCCCCTTACCCCTCTTTGAATCCTTCCTTCTCATTGGAATGAACTGCTTTTGCATCTTTTGTATTATCCCCAAGAATATCTGCCACTGCTGATCCACTGTCTTTCCTGCCAGGGCATCCACCCATTTAACTTTGGCCAGCTCTTCCCTCAGGGCTCCGTAGTCTCCTTTATTTAATTGCAACACTGACACCTCTGATCTGCCCTTATCCCTCTCAAATTGTAGATAAAAACTTATCATGTTATGATCACTACTTCCTAATGGCTCCTTTACTTCAAGATCACTTATCAATTCCTGTTCATTACACATCACCAAGTCCAAAATAGCCTCGTTCCTGGTTGGCTCAAGCACAAGCTGTTCCAAAAATATATCCCTTAGACACTCCACAAACTCCCTATCCTGGGGTCCAGCACCTACCTGATTCTCCCAGTTCACCTGCATGTTGAAATCTCCCATAACGACTGCATTACCTTTAGCACATGCCAATGTTAAGTCCCTAATCAACTTGTACCCAATATCCACGTTACTGTTTGGGGGCCTGTACACGACACCCATTAGGGTCTTTTTACCCTTACTGTTCCTCAGCTCAATCCACACAGACTCTACTTCCCCTGTTCCCAAGTCACCTCTTGCTAAGGACTGAATCTCATTCCTCACCAACAGGGCCACCCCACCCCCTCTTCCCATATTTCTGTCTCTACGATAGCACGTATACCCTGGTACACTCAATTCCCAGGCCTGATCCCCTTGCAGCCATGTCTCCGTTATCCCAACAATATCGTAGTTCCCCATTTTCATCTGAGCTTCAAGCTCATCTGTCTTATTTCTGACACTACACGCATTCAAGTATAGAATTCTTAGCCCATTCCTCCTCTCTTTGCTTAAAACACTGTCTACTGTACCTAACCCAGCTCCTTGAACTTCCATCGGGCTAATTGCACCTGAATTTTGATGACCTTCTCAAGATCACCCAAACCTTGTACACATTTAATCCCATGCTCCTTCTGACCAACCCTCTGGATCTGGATCCCTGCCCCCCTCCCCGAGCAGCACTGGCAAACACTCCTGCAAGAATGTTAGTACCCCTCTGGTTCAGATGTAGACCATCCCTTCGAAACAGATCCCAATGTCCCTGGAACAAAGACCAATTATCCAAAAACCTGAACCCTTCCTTCCTGCACCATGCTCTCAGCCTCGTATTAATGTGCATAATCATTCTATTCTTCGCCTCACTCGCACGTGGCACAGGTAGCAATCCCGAGATTGTCACCCTGGAGGTCCTACCTTTCAGCTAACTCCCTAAGCAGGACCCCCTCACTCACCTTACCTACATCGTTGGTCCCTACATGGACCACTACATCTGGGTTCATGCCCTCGTTCTCAAGACGATACTAAACTGGGTGGCAGTGTGACATGCGAAGAGGACGTTAGGAGAATACAGGGAGACTTGGATAGGCTGGGTGAGTGGGCAGATACTTGGCAGATGTCATTCAATGTGAATAAATTTGAAGTTATCCACTTTGGAAGCAGGAACAAGAGGGCAGAGTATTGTCTGAACGGTGTAGAGTTAGGTAAGGGAGAAATGCAAAGAGACCTAGGAGTCCTAGTTCACCAGTCAATGAAGGTGAATGAGCAAGTGCAACAGGCAGTGAAGAGGGCAAATGGAATGTTGGCCTTTGTTACAAGGGGAATTGAGTACAAGAGCAAGGATGTCCTTTTGCATTTGTACAGGGCCCTGGTGAGACCACACCTGGAATATTGTGCACAGTTTTGGTCTCCAGGTTTAAGGAAGGACATTCTGGCAATTGAGGAAGTGCAGCGTAGATTCACTAGGTTGATTCCTGGGATGGCAGGGCTGTCTTACGCAGAGAGATTGGAGAGATTGGGCTTGTACACGCTGGAATTGAGGAGATTGAGAGGGGATCTGATTGAAACGTTTAAGATAATTAAAGGATTTGATAGGATTGAGGCAGGAAATATGTTCCAGATGTTGGGAGAGTCCAGTACCAGAGGGCATGGATTGAGAATAAGAGGTCAGTTATTTAAAACAGAGTTGAGGAAGAGCTTCTTCTCCCAGAGAGTTGTGGAGGTGTGGAATGCACTGCCTCGGAAGACGGTGGAGGCCAATTCTCTGGATGCTTTCAAGAAGGAGCTAGATAGATATCTGATGGATAGGGGAATCAAGGGATATGGGGACAAGGCAGGGACTGGGTATTGATAGTGAATGATCAGCCATGATCTCAGAATGGCGGTGCAGACTCGAGGGGCCGAATGGTCTACTTCTGCACCTATTGTCTATTGTCTATTTAACACTAGAACTCTAATCACTGTTTTGTGGCTTCATGTCATACAACCATGACTGACCAAAAGCTCATGCTGCCTCTGCAAGATGGACTGGGTCTCTAGACCCTCTCACACCTCAGCAAGGTATATTCATACATCTCCATCAAAGGAACATTCCTGCAAGTCCCCAGCAACTTCCTCAGCCATCACTGAAAAATCATACTCAACAACCTGCAGCTGTAAAGTACCCAGGTCCAAATAATACTGCCACCCCTCACAAGCAACTGGGTTTCATCTCCACCAGTACTTTGTACTGAGGTGCAGTACTCAAAAATGTGGTTCAGATGTAACAAATCATCAGGCAGTCCCAGACTCTGGAATGGCCAGCTTTGGTTTGAAATTTGCCAGAGTGGTTTAGAACCTTTGACCAAAGTGAAGTGATGCCCAACAAATGAAATCTGAAATTGGGTAAAGCCAAATTGATGGCCGTAGCCTCTCTTGCGACCTCCACAATTTCCTCACTGGCGGCGAGGGTGTGGGAAGCAGACACAGTCAAGAACTCACTGCCCGAGTCCATCATGTAGGCAATGGCTACACCCATCCCATAACTAAAGGAATATCTTTACTTGAAGCACTTTAATCATTAAAAGGTCCTCTTCAGAAGGTAACCTTGTGCAAAGCACAATTGTCACACTAACTTCGACATGCTGTCGTGGACCTGGGTGGACTCACTAATCTCTGCTAGTTGATATGCTCTTTTCAAAGAGTCAGGGGCCCCCTTTGTTTAACAACTTGTGAATGAGATTCCTATATGGTTGCTAAGCTCTAGCTCAGGGGTGGGCAAACTTTTTGACTTGTGGGCCACAAAGGGTTCTAAAATTTGACAGGGGGGCCGGACCAGGAGCAGATGGACGGAGTGTTTTGGTAATACACCTCATAAGAGAAAATAAAATATCATGGGATATGTAGAAAACATGTGCTTTAATTTCAATTGAAAATGAACAAATGCATTACAACAAAATATCTGTCTTTGAAGTCCCATGGTATTTAGCTATTTATTGAAATGACTTTTAAAACACTGAAAATTAAATGAATAAAATACAGCTTTTTTTAATAGTAACAGTTATTATTTTAAAGCACTGAAAATTCTGTTATCCTTCAAGATATTATCATCATCACTCTCCTCCTGACTGTCTTTATTTCAAAAACGGTAGGAGATGCAGGTCTACTTGTCCTGCTCCTTCTTATTCAATTGTCCCCCGTGCCAAAACTCAACAACGACCAGCACAAAGACAGAACAATGACAGCGCGCCAGTATGCAAAGCGCATTATTTGATCTGGAGCGCATTTTTTATTTTGAGAACGAACGTGCACCTGCGCACTACTCATGTCCATCACTTAACAGAAATGACATGTAACATGTAAGGATTATTGAAAAAAATATTTTCAAATGCATTTTTTACATAACACAACGAAGAAACTTATTTTTAATTTCAGTGGGAACAGTGTTGTTGGTCTCCATTTTTAGCCAGCGCATCAAAGTCTGGATTTAGTTTTGTTGTGGCGATTCTTAGGATGGATCTGAGGTGTTGGTCAGTTAACTTGGATCTGTGGCTGGCTTTGTTGATGTTCATGACGCTGAACGCCTGTTCACACAAATAGGTCGAGCCGAACAAAGAGTAAAGCGCAAATGTGGAGTAATACACTGCACCTCACAAAGGTCAATGTATATAGAGTGCGTCATCTATTGGGAAAACGCCAGAATTGCGGGGAAAAAACGTTAACAAGGTTTATTAATATAATTTCATCAAGTTCTGCGGGCCGGATTAAAAAGCTTAACCGGCCGCATATGGCCTGCGGGCCGTACTTTGCCCATGCCTGATCTAGATCCTCTGGCAAGGAGGAACATATAGACAGGAGTAAATTTCAATGGATTAGTCTGCTCTTTCACATCCAACACCACCATCACCACCTTTTCCACCCCCCCCCAAATAAGTTTCTGCGCTTTCCTCCTTTTCTATTCCCCTCTCTTCTAACCTAGCTATTACCTGTCATTTAAAAAACAAATGGATAGATATACGGACAGGAAAGGAATGGAGGGTTATGGGCTGAGTGCAGTTAGGTGGGACTAGGTGAGAGTAAGCGTTCGGCACGGACTAGAAGGGCTGAGATGGCCTGTTTCCGTGCTGTAATTGTTACATGATTATATTATCAACCCCCATCCCCCTCCCCTTTCTGCTATGGCTCACTTTCCTCTCCTATCAGCTTAAGTGCAGAGGGCACTGGTCCTCTGATAGGAAATAGCTTGGCTCTCAAACAAGTGAAAAAATACACCTATACTCAACAATGCCGTTGTACAAGTTGAAGGAACACTTGCACAGAAGATACTGGAGATACCCGGGCACTACTCCAACACTATGAATTGCCACCAAATTAAAGCACAATGTGAGTGGCATCCATATTTGTCATCTCACATATCATACTGAACAATGCCAGATGTTTCCCCAACAGTTTGCAGCCCCCTCCCCAGTGTATAACTGGTTTTGAGTCACACTGAAAACTGCTCAGGAATGCCGAGAAATTTTAAAAGAATGCTACCAAGACCTCAGGACCTGAGTTACAGGGAAAGATTAAATAGATCAGGACTTTATTCCCTGGAATGTAGCAGAAGGAGCAGAGATTTGATAGAGGCATACAAAATTATAAGGGGCATAGATAGGGTAAATGCAAGCAGGCTTTGCCATTGAGACAAGACTACTGGTTATCGGTTAAGGGTGAAAGGTGAACTAGAGGGGGAACTTCTTCACTCAGAGGGTGGTGATAGTGTGAAACCAGCAGAAATGGTGGATACAGGTTCGATTTGGATGGGAGGGGAATGGAGGGCTATGGTCAAGGTGCAGGTCATTGTGAATAGACAGAATAATAGCTTGGCATGGACTAGATGGGTGAAAGGGCCTGTTTCTGTGCTGTAGTGTTCTGATTCTCTGATACTATGAATGTTACAATCCATTAAGTAATGATCCACACCCACATCAATCACAGTCTTCACTGGACGGTCATCCATCATACCATATGGTACACTCTATACTTAAAGGCATCTCCACAATTCCACACACTACAAATACATACCAGACTGAAGAAAACGAGGAGCTCACACAACAGTCCCATTTCCAATTCTTCTTCCTGATAGCCAGGACTTCTAACCTGAAAATCAAGCACAACTTTTATCATCTGGTTCTGGAAATCCAGCAATTCATCCTTCTTACTCCTGGTGTGAGGTAAGTTTTTTCCCCTCATTTATGTATAATTAGAGAACTCTGAAGCATGATCCAGTGGTGAATTGACTGGGTTATCCCTCTGCCCCCGCTACTGTGTTGCTGAACGTGGCTATAGCATTAATTCACACAAAGTAAAGCTAAGCATGGGTCTTCCAAGGAATCCTGGATGCGTTCTGGCATCCTGGTTGTGATAAACCATGTACATCTGTCTGGACATGCCCCTCTGCTGACTGCTCCTGTGGCTCCTCCCACAGACCCCTGTATAAAGGCGATTGTGTCACCGCTCCTCCCACAGTCCAGGGCGGTCATCCGGCATGAATGTGCTCCATTTTACAACTAATAAAAGCCTTTCAGTATTTAGTCTACTTCCAGTCTTTTGGAGTTATTGATTGTGCATCACTGGTATATGTCTATGAAGGTTCCTAGTCACCCAGGTCATTGTATATCAAGCAATAGTAAATCAAGGCAACTAAACTTGCAGTGTCATCTAGAAGACATTTTGCCACTCATCTGAGAGGCTTTTTCATTCTAATCCATGGCAGTCAGTTTTCCGACTTATAAACTGTACCGAGTAATTTGAAGTTATAACAATCACATGAGGATCATTAAAAGTCATAGAGGTAATGAGAGGGTCATTAGTCATATCTATGCCTAATAGACAAGGGACATTCCTTTGATGGTAACAACATGCACATTTTGGACAGGGAGGACAAGTGGTTTGAAAGCGGGGTTAAAGAAGCCTTCTTTGTCAGACTGGAAAACCCACCCTTGAATAAAGGGGATGGAGTACAACAGCACCTATCAGATACTTACAATGCAGTCATAACATCTCTACTCCAGCGTCTCCACAACAGTTCACACCTCCACCCATGCTAAGATAACCACCTCATTACCTCTACAACTTTTAATGACCCCCATGTGATTGGTATACCTTTAAACTAATTGCAGAGTTTAAGCCGGAAAGCTACCCACCATGGATTAGAATTGAAAAAGCCTCTCGGAGGAGTGATGAAACAGCTTCTAGACGACAGAGCAAGTCCAGCTGCCTTGACTTACTGCTGCTTGGTATCCTGGTATAGTTAAATGATGTATGTTAACCCATGCTAATGTTAACCTGTTGTAGTAAGTGTCCAATTTACCCACTCATTGAGAGATGCTCCCCATGGGAGACGGTGTTTTTAGCTGACAACATCACGGCGCCAGTTGAGTTTAAATCTAGCGCACAGTAACCTTTTCACTCTCTGAATCACCTTGGACCAGGTAGTCGAGGGTGCCAGGGAAACGGTCAGTAGTGGCGGTGTGCTAAGGTAAAGAGGGCCCAGGCTAAGTATTTGCAACTGTGTGTACGTTTAGTATTTGATTTGTCCTGCTACTTCAGGCACTCAATTTAAAAAGTTTGTAACCGAGTGTAACTCAAAGGGTTCACTGAATGTTTAGTGTCTGCCTTGTCCTGTAAATAAATAATCTACTTAACAGTAATGTGTCCTCTGTCCCCACTCACCAAACCTGAGTTCACACAACAAAGCTATAATTCTACTACTTTAAAAACAATTTTTGTCTTCATTGATCATAGAGTAGGATGTGCCTCGAGGTTCATTGTGATATGCTTTATAGAACATAGACCAGTACAACACAAGAATAGGCCCGTTGGCGCACCATGTTGTGCCAAACCCATTAAATTAGTAACCACACAGTTAATTAAACTGATCTCTTCTACCTGCACAATGTCCAAACCCCTCCATTTCCCTCAGATTTGTGTGCCTATTACACGGTCTCTTAAAAGTTTCTGATGTTTCTGGCTCTACCACCACTCCAGGCGGGGCATTCCAGGCACCCTCCAAACTCTGTGCCAACCAAGCTGCCAGTCTAAACTGATCCAATTTGGCTGCACTGGGTCGATGTTCCTCCATCCCCTTCTGTGCTTGTGCCTGTTAAATGCCTCTTAATAATTTCCATCAAACAGTGGAGCTTAGGAGATGATGGCACCTAACGGTGACTCTTTTGCTTGCATCTTCGGCCACAGCTCTATTTCGATCTTTAATGTCTCTATTTTTCCCTTTCTGGGTTCTTTTGAAGACCCTGACCTGCAGTTGCATGCTGACTCTGGTTCGCTGTGGGAATGCTATTTGTTAGACCAAGAACGTGGCCTAGAAGACTGGTGTGCCTTCAGGATTCTGAGATCTCGTGGCTCAAAGTCGGTGCCTCGGCAGGAACCTGGTGTGTTGCAGGAGTATAGGGAAGATCGAAAGCAGCTGGCTGCTGGCTGTGTGCCCAGAGACGCAAGTTCTTTAGGCACAGAGCTCAGAAAAGTCGACAAAATGGACTTTTAGCATCTTAAATCAGGTGAGTTATTTGTGTCTCCCCTCTCGCTGTGAAATGGGGACACCTCTTTTTCCCTTATTAGGGAGAGAGAGAGCCTGTGGTATGCAGAATTACTGGGTGAACGAGTAGTCCTTGGGGTACTGCAAGTCTGAGTCTTTATTGATGCTTTGCTGCACGCTTGAGTGCTCAGTGGGTGGGGGGGTGCTGATGCTTTTTTTGCTGGTGGAGAAGGGGGGGTCATTGCTTTGCTGCTGCTTATACATGAGCGGGGGAAGCTGAGGGGGCTTAGGGGTTCTAACATTTAACTCTCATTCATTCTCTGGGGCACTCCTCTGTTTTCATGTATGGTTGCAAAGAAAAAGAATTTCAGGATGTATATTGTATACATTTTGCTGACATTAAATGTACCTTTGAAACCTTTGATTTCAGCTTCCACAGCTTCAGCTGGACTCACCACTCTGCATTAAAAAAACCTTGTTTAACTTAAACTTTCCCTCTCTTACATTTAACCAAAGCTTTGTAATAATTGACACTCCCACACTCTGACAATTTTTCTTATCCACATCCTTTATGATTTTATACACTTCGCCCTTCAACTTCCGAAACTCCAGAGAAAACATTTCATGTTTGTCCAAACTCTCCAAACAGTTAATACTCTTTAATCCAAGCAACATCCCAGTGATCCTCTTCTACAACCCTCCAAAGCTTCCACATTCTTCCTATGATGCGCCAACCAGAACTGCATACGATATTTCAAAGTTGTAATGGCTGGACTGAAAAAACAAGTCAATCACGCTGCTGGAACTAGACATCCAAATGAGAGAGACAGAAGAGCAAAGTTGTGGGCAGACTTCTGATATAGGAAACAAAGGAAATTGGAGAATATTAGTAAGGTGTTTCAATTATTGAAATATTTACTATAAAACTTACAGAACCATAATCAGAGAACTGTTAAAGGATGTCCTTTAAGGTGGATGAGCCATGGAGAATACTACACAAGTATCAGATAATGAAGCCAGGCGACTGGAGAATAATCAGTGAGAGAATAATTTAATTATAATTGCTGCCAAAAAAAAATTGTACAATTTACCATAGCTTTGGAAAGGACAAAGATAAAACAGGAATTAAAATGTCTATATTGTTGCAAGGCAAATCCTCTTTTGATAAGATGTGATGTAGCAAAGGCAGACTGGAGACACGTACTCAAGTAGAAATTAATGACACAGCAGTGGGAAAGAGTCAAGGAGGGAATTCAAGGGGCTCAGTGTGAAGAAAAAGGGTGAGATTGTACTATCTTTTATCCCCTGAATGAGATGCACAGAATGATAACAAGAAAGCTTATCTCAGGCAAGAGTTTAACACTGCCAAAAGATGGGAAGAGAATAAGAAATGCTAGGATGACATTAAAAGAGGTATTAGGAAAATAAAGGACATGAAGAAAATCCTACCAAATAAAATAAATTTCAAAGGTTCTTTTTAATCATCAGTTTGAGTGCAAGAGGATCATTCAAAGAGGACCTATTAGAGATTAACAAAATAATGTTTAGAGATGAGATAAATTTCTCACTGAACATTTTCAATTGTTCCTCAAAGAATATGGAGCTGATACCAATGTTATGGTAAAGGTGTACCACTGAGAATTATTAGACCAATTTAAAAATAATAAAAAAGAAAAACTTTTAAGAGTAATAGCATTTTTGGATGTAGATGAATCACTAGGCCTGGATGAAATGTGTTCCAGACTGCTAAAAGGAGGAAGGAAATTACAGGGGCTCTGACAGTCGTTTTCCAATCGCCTCAGCTTCTGGACAGAGGCCAGAGATTAGGAAACCTGCTGACATTGTACCAAGTTTTCTTTTAAAGAAAGGGAGAAAGAGATAAACAAATAGTTACAAACCGATTGGTTTAACTTTGGTGGTTGAGAAATTATTTA
The DNA here is from genome assembly GCF_030144855.1 of Hypanus sabinus. Classification (NCBI taxonomy): domain Eukaryota; kingdom Metazoa; phylum Chordata; class Chondrichthyes; order Myliobatiformes; family Dasyatidae; genus Hypanus; species Hypanus sabinus. Next base: position 21,387,133 of record NC_082713.1, on the reverse strand, counting down.
AACCAATTCTGAAGGACTGTATAATCCTTCATTTAAGAAAGGCAGATATTAATTAGTGACAGTGACAAAGGCATTCTTAAAGGAATATTATGTCTAACTATGGATTGTATTTCTTGAGACAATTATACGGTTCATGAAGGCAGTGCATGTGATGTGATGTAATTTACACAGGCTCCAGCAAGGCTTTTGATGAAACTCCAGTTGGCAGCTGGTCAAAAGTAAAAGCTCATGGCATCCAAGGAAGAGTTGCAAACTGGATCCAGAGCTACATACGATCAGTGGCCAGTTTATTAGGTATAGGTACCTGGTGTGGGCTTCTGCTGCTGTAGACCATCCACTTCAAAGTTCAATGTGTTGTGCATTCAGAGAAGCTCTTCTACACATCACTGTTGTAACGCATGGCTACTGTCACCTTCCTGTCAGCTTGAACCGGTCTATCTATTCCCCTCTCCCATTAACAAGGTGTCTTCACCCACAGAACTCCACTCACTGAAAGTTTTTGTTCTTTGTTTTCACACCATTCTCTGTAAACTCTAGAGACTGTTATGTGTGAAAATCCCAAGAGATCAGCAGTTTTTGAGATACTCAAGCCACCCTGCCTGACACCAACAATCATACCACTGTCAAAATCACTCAGATCACTTTCTCCTTATAGGTATGTCTACCAAAAAATGTGATTTGTACTACAGTCCAATTTTAACCCATATGCTACAAGTGTTTAGAGCAGCAGAAAAATTCCTAAAAATTAAAAGTGTATGGTGCAAATCATCTCCATTATGGAACAGTAATCATTTTCTATCTGGGGGGAAACCATTCACTAACAGAACTTGGGAGGATAAAGGTTTTACTACTCTTCAAATATTAATGGGGCAAGTACTATCCTTAGCTTTCAAGAACTGGTATCTCAATATAATATTGATAAACACTCTCTTTTCTACTTTAGAGTAAGATCAGCTTGTAAAGCCTACGGGGTTCCCTGGGGGTCAGGTTTAAAGGACCATCCTATTTAAAGTTGAATCCAGAGTGCTCCAAGACAGATAGTGTCATATATCTATGACAAATTAAATTCCCAGAAATATATGCCCACATCAGGAATGAAAGCCTGGGATAGGGACATATCTGAATTGGGACAAGACTTGGACTGGGATGTGATTTGGGATAGTGCTGCCGGTGCTTTGAAAAACCCAAATCAGCAGTATATACACTTGAAATGTTGTCATACAGCATATCTAACACTGAGAATTAGACATCAAATGGAACTGGTTCCTGACCCATATTGCTCATTTTGCTCCCACGGAACCGTTGGCTCTTTTATACATATTGTATGGGAATGTCCAAGGGTTTTTGGTTTATGGGGGAAGGTTATTAGTACTGTTACAGAACTAACGGGGGTACATCTTCTAAATGATAACTTCCACCTTTCCCTTATGGAAAAAAACCATGCAAAATCTGGCTGGCAGGTCTGACTGCAGCTAAGAAGATTGTAGCCCAGCGTTGAAAACCTCCCCATGATATTTCAAATACTCACTGGCTTTGAAGCTTTTTGGACATTTCTTACCTGGAATTATCATCAGCAAGAGTAAATAATGCACCCCCAAACACAATCTTAATGTGGACAGATTTGATAGCTAACTTAAAAGATCTTCTGTTAAAATAGGAATGCTCTGTTTGTGTATGCACTACTATTCAGTTGGTTGGTGGAGGGGAGAGGGGGTTGGAAATGAGGGTTGGGGGGGCTGAGTTAAACGGTCAAAATGTAATCGGCAACTGGTTGTATTGAACGTAATTTGTCAATGTTGCAATAAAAATTAGTGATTCTTTTTTAAATCACTTAGATCACATTTCTTCCCCATTGAGATATTTGGTCTGTACAACAAATGAACCTCTTGACCATGTCTGTGTGTTTTTATGCATTAAGTTGCTGCCACATGAATCGCTGATTAAATATTTGCATTAACGAAGCGTACAACTGTACCTAATAACATGGCCACCGAGTGTATTTTGCCCTGCTGTCTTGTCTATCAATGTTCTCCTGTAATTTAAATCTACTTTCCACTCCCCCCCCCACCCTACTTTCAATCCCTTTGCCAATTTTTGATTTGTCTGCAAATATCATTCTATTTCAAATTATTAGTCAACTGATTAATAAATATAACAAACAATGACGGTTAAGCAGTGTTGCTGTGACTAGGAGGCTGTTTTCAGTAGGGATCCCAAAGGCTCAGAATTTGGCTTGTGTCGCCTTTATTAATGAATAAGTTAAAAGTAGGAGGAATAAATCTTTAAGCAGAAGGATAAAATTGATGGAATGTTCAGCTGGATTGAAATGCAGCCAGTAGAATTCCATTCAAGAGTCAAGATTGGTTAATGTCATTTGCTGTACACAAGTGTAAGGGAGACCAAAATAATTGTTACCTCTGATCCACTGCAGCAATGCAGCACAAAAAAAAACAGAATAAGATAAAGAGCACAAAAGTTAAATAAAAACAAAAACTTAAAAAACGATATATAAGATTCCACCTGATGAAGTGTAAGACACCAGAAGACAGGAGTTTACAACAAATGAGAAGTTAGTGTGAGGTGTGGAGAATCATAGACCTTGGAATGCATTTCTGTGGATATGGAAATGTTGTGGAATTGATTGATAGGTTAGTATTAGTGATGTACAAAATGCTTAGTAGAGACATAGAACACAAAAGCTGGGAACTCAGGCTATAACTGTATAGACTAGGCTAGGCACACCACAACATGAACACCGTATTCCATTCTGGTCACGATAAAGTGATGTATTACAGTGGGTGTAAAGAATTAGCTTAAGGATCTGCCAGGAATGCAAAGAACTCAATCCTAATTTAAAGGCTTCAGCTTGAAACATCAACTGTTTATTCCTCTCCATAGATGCTGCCTGACCTGCTGAGTTCCTCCAGCATTTTGTGCAGTATATATTGCTCTGGATTTCCATCATCTGCAGAATCTCGTGTTTACATAAAATATTTTCTATGAGAAAGGATTGGATTTGGCTCTTTGGATGTCAAGGGAAGAGTTAATTAAGGTATATAAAATTATGAAGACACAGAAGTCTGCAGATGCTGAAACCTGGAGTAAAGAATGAGCTGCTGGAGGAAATCAGTGAGTCAGGCAGCATCTGTGGAGGGAAAAGTCAACGTTTTGGGTTGACACTCTTCATCTGGATTCTGTGAGCAAACAGGAAGAACTGATTTCCCTTAGCAGTGATGAAAAATTTGGGGGTATTACATTAAACTAATTGAGAGGGGAATTGGGGAAATTAAGGAAAACTGATTTCACCAGTAGGGTAGGGGTCACCTCAATTGTGAACAGATTCCGCAACTTATGGATTCATTTTCAAGGATTCCAACTCACGTTCTTGGAAGTATTTATTTATTCGATTGACTAGTTGATGGCATACTTTCTCTTCTTTTGAATATTGGTTGCTTGCAAGTCTTTGTGTGTAGTTTTTCCACTGGTTCTATTGCATTTGTTCTTTTGTGAATGCCGATGCTGGCAATGAATCTCAAGTACATGGTGACATAAGTGTTCTTTAATAATAAACTTACTTTGACTTTGAGTCTGGGACATACAGCTTGAAAGACTGGTTTGAAACCTTTCTGATCATGCAATGCCCATGGAGGAAAACATGAACTTCTGTTGAGATTTTTGTGGTCAAGACTCCGGATTAGGGCACACTTGCCACACCTAATGATTCAGAGGTGATATCACTACCAGTGGAGCTACAAGACCAATGAATATATAATTAAAAGCAATAAGAACTGAAGCTGCTGGAAATTGTAAAGCAAAAGTGAAAAGGCTGAAAACAGATCAGCAGATCAGGCAGTAACATTTCAGGTCAAAGGCCATCCCTCAGAACTGGGCACAATTAGAAGAAAAAAAGGCACAATTAAACTTGCAGAAAAGGGGAAAGGAGGGATAGAGGGAACACATGTCTGAGATAGGATGGACATCAAGGGACGATGACTGGTAACATGGATTTGATAGTGACCTCAAGATACCACCAAGAACCACGTGCTCAAATTACACATTCTAAAAACAAACTTCATTATTTTGGGTCTTTTGTAAAGAAATTAATCAGTATATGATGTAATACTCAATCCCATGATGAAAGGAGAACGGAAGTAAATTTCCCGTAAAGATTGATCACAGGGGTACATAGCGATCTGAATTGTGTGATTGTAACAGAAAAAAAACTGCTGCTAACTTAACTAAAATTAGCATTTGCCATCCTATTTACTTATCTTAATTTGTCACCGATTCCACTAACAGTATACTTTCCCAAGATCACTTACTTTAAGGCAGGTTCCCTATATTCTGCACTTTACGTTTACAGACATTGGGATTCCAAAGTACTTCACAGCCACATGCACTTCAATCCATTGGTCAGTTCCCACACAGTTCCAGAGCAATCCAAAGCTAACATACACCCTTGTTATTCATTCCTCTACTTCAAATATTTATTTAATTTTAACTTGAGAAGCAGTTCATTCTGGCTTAACCACCCTGTGTGTCAGAACAACTCTGCCTCACCAGTAGGCTCTTTGAAGGAGTTCCACCTAAACCACTCCCCTGTGCTCAATGACAATATTGAACTGATAATCTGTCAATCTGCTCAGTCTAAAGAAATCGTATTTAACTCAATGAATGCTTAAGTTTTCAAAATTTTAGTCCAAAGCAAAACAAAATTAAAATCAAAGTCGGGCTTATTATCACTGGCATGTGTCATGAAATTTGTTAACTTAGCAGCCGCAGTACAATACAATACATGATAATATAGAAAGATAAATAAGTAGATCAATTACAGTAAGTATATGTATATTAAACAGCTAGATTTTAAATCGTGCAAAACAGAAATTATATATTTTTAGAAAGTGAGGTCATGTTCATGGGTTCACTTTTCATTTAAGAATCCGATGGCAGAAGGAAAGAAGTTGACCCTAAAACACTGAAAGTAACAATGATGGTAACAACGAGAAGAGGGCATGTCCTGAGTGATGGGAGTCCTTAATAGTGGACGCTGCCTTTCTGAAGCATCATTCCTTAAAGATGCCTTGGATATTATGGAGGCTGGTACCCAAGATGGAGCTGACTAATTTTACAACTTAATGTAGCTTATTTCAGTCCTGTGCAATAGCTCCCTCCCCCCTTACTGGAGAAGTGATGCAACCTGTCACAATGTTCTCCACAGCTTGAGTGTTCCCCTGACAACCCAAATCTCTCCAAACTCCTAATGAAATATAGCTGCTGTCTTGCCTTCTTTATAGCTGCATCGATATGTTGGGTCCAGGTTAGATCCTCAGAGATCTTGACACACAGGAACTTGAAAATGCTCACTCCCTCCACTTTGGACCCCCCCAAGGACTGGTTTCTGTTCCCTTGTCTTATCCTTCCTGAAGTACTGCTCCCAAAAGCCTAACTAGAACATTGGCTTTTTTCACCAATGACATCACATTCTGGCAATAAATGTCAGTCAGGTATAATTTGTACTTCCACTCATTTTGCTTTGGAATGCAGCATGAGATTTCCAAAATGTTCACACAGACAAGTCTCATATGTTCCATTTGTCTGTAGGACACTGGTTAATGGAGTACTAATGGTGTAAATGAGAACAAAAGTGCAGACAGAAATGAAGCTTGAAGCAAATTGTCTTCTTGATTACATGAAACAAAATGATCTCTATAATTTGTAAGTATTATTACCAATCTGGATCTCCTTGAGCTTTTAAGAAACTGAAAGTTAATGCAATTCAAGTGAATTTTTAAAGTAATTTTCTGACTATTAAAACACACAGTAGGACTGCAAGAGATATATAAAATAAAAAAAAATTCAAGACCAGGACGCATCTGTTAAAAGCTCATTATGTATTCCTCTGTTCTGGTGGAAATGATCCCTTTGAATCGAATCTCTGAGAACAAGCAGCAGGTAATCATCTAGCCAAAATAAAGTCTAAGAAGTAGTTTGAAATTATTGGATAACTCAGATTTGTTTTGTTATACAATTTCTACACAGATATGAGTTATGTTTCTCTTGGCTTAGCCCATTTCATGGATATGGTCCTTGGTGCAGTTTAACAACAAGCATAATACCAGTCAGTTTCTTGCCTTTGTCTCGTATGTCCACTGACTGGTTATTTAACACCCCAGCTGTCTGATGAGGCACAGAAGGAAATTAAAGGCATTGTGGCGACCCATTTCCTGGCACATCCGAACCAGCTCACAATTAGCCAGCGTTCCGGCTAAGGGAGATAGCCTACGGGGATTTGTGAGTTGTGTCTTTTGGAGCATCTGCGCCACACCGGGGGGGGCAGGTTGAGGGAGGCTTAAAAGCAAGGCTGTGTAGTTCGAATAAAGTTTTCTTTGACTGCAGTTTTCGACTCCGTGTCGTTATTTTAGCGCTGCGTGTAGCACACCGCTACAATTGGTAATCCCGACGGTCCAAACGATTTTTGGACCAGAGATGACCGATGGCCGCCTCTGTTCATGCGGTTTCATTGAAACTGCCTGGTTTCTGGACGCCGCAACCACACCTATGGTTCCAGCAAGCAGAAGCCCAATTCCACGTTCGGCAGATAACCTCAGAGGACACACGTTACTACTACGTGGTGAGCTCCCTCGACGAGGACACAGCGGCCTAGGTCGCGGAGTTCGTACAGTCGCCCCCGGCGGACGGCAAGTACACGGAATTCAAAGCCCTGCTCCTAAGGACTTTCGGATTCTCACGGCGCGAGCGGGCTGCCCGTTTACTGCACCTGGATGGCTTGGGAGACAGGCCTCCATCGGTTTTAATGAATGAGATGTTGTCTCTGGCCGACGGACACACACCCTGCCTCATGTTTGAGCAGGCATTCCTGGAGCAGCTGCCCGAGGACATACGCCTGCTGCTGTCCGACGCGGATTTCAGTGACCCCCGGAAGGTGGCAGCCCGGGCGGACTTGCTGTGGAACGCCAAGAAGGTGAGTGTGGCGTCCATCGCACAGATCACCCGGCCACACTCCCAGCAGCAAACCAGTCCAGGCCCGGCCGCAGAGCCCGCTAACCCCAGGGGCAGGGGTGCGGAGCCCAACGAACAATGGTGCTTCTACCACCAGCAGTGGGGCGCAGAAGCCCGCCGTTGTCGCCCACCCTGCAAGTTCCCGGGAAACGCCAGGGCCAGCCGTCGCTGATGGCTACGGCAGCTGGCCATCGGGATAGCCTCCTGTATGTCTGGGACAAGCGGTCAGGACGCCGCTTTTTGGTCGACACCGGTGCCAAGATCAGCGTTTTACCTCCGACGAGTTACGACACCCGCAGCAGGGCACCGGGGACCCCCTGAGGGCCGTGAACGGCAGCACAGTAAGGACCTATGGCACCCGTCAGGTGCAGCTACAGTTCGGCTCCAGCCAGTTCACGTGGGACTTCACACTGGCCGCCGTAGCCCAACCGCTTCTGGGTGCGAATTTTTTGCAGTCTCACTGCCTACTGGTCCACCTGCCCAGGAAGAGACTGGTACACGCCGAGACCTTTCAGACGTTCTCCTTGGGTGCAGCCCAGTTGCCAGCCCCAAACCTCGGCTCCATCACGCTGTCCGACAACGACTTCACCAGTGTCCTGGTGGATTTTCCTTCGGTTCTGGCACCGCAGTTCATGGCAGCCATGCCCCATCACGGCGTACAGCACCACATCCCGACCCAGGGACCACCCCTCCACGCCCGTGCTCGGCGGCTTCCCCCGGACAAGCTCCGACTGGCGAAGGAGGAGTTCCAGAGGATGGAGGAATTGGGGATCATCCGGCGGTCTGACGGCCCATGGGCCTCCCCCCCGCACATGGTGCCCAAAGCGACAGGGGGCTGGAGACCGTGCGGCGACTACCGCAGGCTGACCGAGGCTACCACACCGGACCGCTACCCTGTGCCGCACATTCAGGACTTTGCAGCAAACCTGCACGACGCACGGATCTTCTCCAAGGTAGACCTCGTCCGGGGCTACCATCAAATCCCGATGCATCCGGACGACGTCCCCAAAACGGCTCTCATCACCCCGTTTGGCCTTTTCGAGTTCCTCCACATGCCGTTCGGCATGAAGAATGCCGCACAGACGTTCCAGCGGTTAATGGATGCGGTGGGACGCGCCCTGGACTTCGCATTCATCTATTTGGACGACATCCTCATAGCCAGCAGCAGTCGTCGGGAGCATCTGTCCCACCTCCGTCAACTCTACGCCCGACTAAGTGAGTACGGTCTAACAATCAACCTAGCCAAATACCAGTTCGGGCTCGACACCATTGACTTCCTGGGCCAAAGGATTACTAAAGACGGGGCATCCCCTCTGCCCGCTAAGGTAGATGAGGTCCGGCATTTCCCCCGACCCACCACGATCAAAGGCCTTCAGGAATTCGTAGGTATGGTCAATTTCTACCACCGCTTCCTCCCTTCAGCTGCCCGGATCATGCGCCCCCTGTTCGCCCTGATGTCGGGTCCGGGCAAGGACATTACCTGGGACGAGGAGTTCGCCGCCGCTTTCGTTCAAACGAAGGAAGCCTTAGCGAATGCCGCGATGCTAGTGCACCCCAGAATGGATGTCCCTACCGCCCTCACAGTGGACGCATCTAACACAGCAGTCGGTGGGGTACTGGAGCAACTCATCGCAGGTCGCTGGCAACCCCTGGCGTTTTTCAGCAAACACCTGCAGCCACCTGAGCTCAAATACAGTGCTTTCGACCGGGAACTGTTGGCGCTATACCTGGCAATCCGGCATTTCAGGTACTTCCTCGAAGGTCGGCCCTTCACCACGTTCACGGACCACAAACCACTTACCTTTGCGTTTACGAAAACGTCCGACCCTTGCTCGTCCCGCCAGCAGCACCATTTGTCCTACATCTCTAAATACACAACGGATGTCCGGCTCGTCTCGGGTAAGGACAATGTCGAACGCGCTCTCTCGCCCTAACATTCATGCCCTTTCCCAAGGGGTAGACTTTGAGGCGCTGGCAGAGGCACAGCAGGCAGATGAGGAGATTCCGAGTTACAGAACCGCAGTCTCTGGTTTGCAGCTCCAGGACCTCCCCGTAGGCCCAGGTGAGAGGACCCTACTCTGTGACGTCACCACCGGCAAACCTCGTCCTGTCGTCCCGGCAGCCTGGCAGCGGCGCATTTTCGACTCCATTCATAACTTGGCTCACCCCTCCATCAGGACAACTGTCCGGATGGTTTCCAGCAGGTTTGTTTGGCACGGACTCTGCAAACAGGTCAGTGAATGGGCCAAAACGTGCATGCACTGCAGCGGCAAGGTGCAGCGGCACACCAAAGCTCTGCCACAGCAGTTCCACCCCACCCACCAGCGTTTTGACCACATTCATGTGGATATCGTGGGCCCCCTGCCAGTGTCGTGAGGAGTGCGGCACCTCCTCACTATCGTGGACCGGTTCACAAGATGGCCAGAGGCGGTCCCGCTCACTGACACCACCTCCGAATCTTGCGCCCGAGCACTGATCGCCACCTGGATATCTCGCTTTGGTGTGCCAGCCCACATTACCTCCGACAGAGGTGCCCAGTTCACCTCCAGCCTGTGGTCAGCTATGGCCAGCCTTTTGGGGACACAGCTGCACCACACCACTGCCTACTGCCCAGAGTCGAACGGACTAGTGGAGCGTTTCCACCGTCACCTGAAGTCGGCCCTCATGGCCCGCCTGCGAGGAGCTAACTGGGCGGACGAGCTTCCCTGGGTCCTACTCGGCATCCGCACGGCGCCCAAGGACGACCTGCACGCCTCGTTGGCCGAGTTGGTGTACGGCGCAACCCTGGCCGTTCCCGGGGAGTTCATACCAGCCCCACGGGGGCAAGAGGAAGATCCTGCAGCAGTCCTGGGCAGACTACGCGAGAGGCTCGGTGACCTGGCCCCTGTACCCACTTCGCAGCATGGGCAGAACCCGACCTGCGTACCCAAAGACCTGCAGAACTGTAAGTTTGTGTCTGTATGAAGGGGCGGGCATCGGCCACCGCTGCAACGGCTCTACGAGGGGCCGTTAACGGTGCTCTAGAACAACGGGTCCACGTTCGTGCTGGATGTTGGGGAGAGAGAAGAGGTTTTCATGGTGGACCGGCTCAAACCGGCCCATGTGGATCTGGCGCAACCGGTCGAGTTTCTGGCACCTCGGCGCAGAGGCCGACCTCCCAAACAGGTTCCGGCCCAGACTGTGGACATTGGGGGGTGTATCGCCAGTTCTGGGGGGGGGGGGGGTTATGTGGCGACCCATTTCCTGGCACATCCGAACCGGCTCACAATTAGCCAGCGTTCCGGCTAAGGGAGATAGCCTACAGGGGTTTGTGAGTACGTGTCTTTTGGAGCTTTTGCGCCCCACAGGGGGCAGGTTGAGGGAGGCTTAAAAGCAAGGCTGTGTAGTTCGAATAAAGTTTTCTTTGACTGCAGTTTACCAACTCCGTGTCGTTACTTTAGCGCTGCGTGTAGCACACCGCTACAGCATAGCCATATAGACCATAAGATATCACAGCAGATGGAGACCATTTGACCTATCAACTTTGCTCTTCCATTCAATCATGGCTGAATTTTTTCCGACTGCAGCCTTACTCACATAACCCTTAATCCCCTTAACAATCAAGACTGTATCAATCACTGCCTAAAATGCACCCAATGTCTTACCCTCCACATCTCTCTATGGCAATGAATTCCAGAGATCTATCACCATCTAGCTAAAGAAGTTCCTCATCCCAGTTTTAAGGGAGCATTCCTTTTCTCTGAGGCTGTCCCCTCTGACTCTATAATCTCTTCACATCCACTTGATCCAAGCCATTCAGTAACTAGATACACAGATGATTCTGCAGAGCCTGGAAATCCAGAACAACACACACACAATGCTGCAGGAACTGAAGTCAGGCAGCATCTATGGAGCTGGAAGAAACAGCGGACCTTTAGGACTGAGTCCCTTCATCAGGATTGTATCCAGTCCTGATGAAGTGTCTCGGCCCTAAACATCAACTGTTCATTCTCCTCCATAGATGCCGCCTGACCACCTGAGCTCCTCCAGTAGACAGTATCCAATAGTTTTCAATGAGATCTCCTCTCATCCTTCTGAACTTCACTCACTACGGCCCAGAGGCATCAAGCACTCCTCAAAAGTTAAGCCTTTCATTCCTGGGATCATTCATGCAAACCTTCTCTGGGCCCTCTTCAGGGCCAGCATATTTTTCCTCAGATATGGGACCCAAAATTGTTCAAAATATTCCAAGTGCAACCTAACCAACACTTTATAAAGCCTCTATATTGCATCCTTGGTTTACTATTATAATCCTTTCAAAATGAATGGTCACATTGCATTTGTCTAATTTACTTCTCATGCATACACCAACTTAACATTAAGGGAATCCTGAACCAGGACCCCAAGTCCCTTTCCACCTCCTGTTCGTGAATTCTTTCCGCATTTCACCATTATTCTTCTTACCGAAGTGCGCAACCCCACACTTTCCAACACTGTATTCCATCTCCCATTTTGTTGTCCAGTCTCCCAATCTGTCCAAGTTCTAATGAAGACTTCCTGCCTCTGTAATGCCCTTTCAACTATCATCTGCAAATCTGGCCACAGTGCCATTGGTCACTTCATCCAGATAATCATTGTATAAGGTGAAAAACTGCAGTCCCAACAGTGACCCATGTGCAACTCCACGAGTCACCAGCAGTCTCTTTATCCCCACTAGCACACAGAAAGTGCTGGAGGAACTCAGCAAATCAGGCAGCATCTATGGAGAGGAATAAACAGTTGGTGTTTCGGGACAAGTACTTTCATCGTCACTGACTGACTTCAGACAGTCAGTCAATCTTTTATGCATGCTAGTACTTAGCTTCTAACAAGGTTAATACTGACTTGGGTGGTTTTAACCTGCTCCTGCTTGCTGCCATTTTAACTTTGCCCTTTGTGGAGGTCAGGTAGGACTCCTTACTTTTAAATCAGTGTCTAAAGGCACAGTTACCGCCCTTCTGTGATTTTACCTGATGCCTAACCAGCTGGCAGTCAAAAGAGGCTAAGAAAATATTTACAAACAAGAGAAAATCTGCAGATGCTGAAAATCCAAGCAACAGACACACAAAATGTTGGAGGAACTCAGCATACCAGCAGCACCTATGGGCCCAAAACATCAACTGTACTTTTCTCCATAGACGCTGCCTGGCCTGCTGAGTTCTTCCACCATTTATATTTACTATGCATTTCTTTTTCCCCAATTACTTGAAAGTCAAGAGCAGCAGAGACACTCTCTTGGCTCCCACAGGATCTCCCAGCTGTATTCTCCTGGTAACAGCCATTTAGAACTTGGGGGTCTTTAATGAGTGTGGCCAAAGGGATTGAAGTGCTGCAGACATAGTAGGTTCAGAGAAGTTCATAGAAGCTTGTCAAAGTTTTAGATGTTATACCGAATCTTCACAAACTCATCTGATTCATACCAGCCTTGTGACTGGTCTGCGGAATTCTCTCTCTGAACCTACCATCTCTGCAGCTCCTTCTACTAATATTCACCTCTTTGGCCACAAAGACCATCCAGGGCATCCTTATTGTTACCATCAGGGAGAAGGTACTGGAACCTGAAGACAACACACTCAACATTTCAGGAACAGCTTCTTCCCTCCGCCATCAGATTCCTGAATGGACAATGAACCCATGAACATCACCTCACTATTTTGCACTCTTATGGCAATTTTTAAAATATTTCTTCTTTATATATATATATATATATATATATATACACACACACACACTAATACATAAATATTGCATATGTATCTCTGTACTGCTACTACAAAACAGCAGGTATAACAACATTTGCCAGTGATAATAAAACTGATTCTGACACTCATGGTCACCTCTCTTAACAGTTCTTTCTTCATGTTGGTTTCAATTTTTTGCTGTAACATCTCCTGAGCAGAGGCACTGAACTTTTCGCGAGTTTGGCGAGTGTATAGAATTCCACAATTTAACACCAGTGAAAAAACAAACTGGCAACACTTAAGGCAGGGGAAAAAAAAAATTAAAGACCAAACGGAACTTGCCAAATATTACTGTGAAGTAATCACGTCCCAGAATAACCAGGTCCCGGAATGTCCAAGAGTGTTGCGTGCATCGCACTAGAGTTTTGTTAAGTTGAACCTGCACCGCTTTTTGACATCATATACCCAGTGCATGGGCCCACGTTTTTAGAGAGACTGACATCTGCAGATCTAACACGGCACGTATAATGCGGCCGGGGCGTCTGAAGCCAGTGGGATAAACTGCGAGATTTGCCCTCTTAGTGCCTCGGTACATGCCCCAACTTGTTCAACGCACGGAACTGCTGTAGCGGAAAAGTGAAAGGGGAGGAATTAAATCAACACTTCCTAAATAATTTAACAAATTATACGGATGTATGAAACAGCCAATTACCGAGAGAATGAAGGTAAGTTACAATTATTCGATCTTATGCACCGTAGTAGATTGCTGGACAGTTACTGAAGTATACATCAGGAATGAATTAAGTTTGCTTGCAGCGGCGCTAACTTCATCATTCATAACATGCCCGGGCTAGCAAATCCAAGTCGTTAACTCAAAATTAATTTAAGGCAAAATAAAATTCGGAAATGTAAGAAATAATATTTATACACCTGTGCAAAACTTTGGTCAAAAGAATTATTTCTTAATTCTTAATGTTTGCTTGTTTAAACTTCCTGTCAAGCAATTATTTCAATCAGTGGAATATTTAACCACATGATAATTGTACTGAATCGCTGTTCTTTCCATTCAGCAGTGAACTTCATTAGCTCCCAACTTCTTTTTACCTTGGAACTTGCAGGACACAGTAACCGTAAGATTTGACCCCTTCACGCCACGCACCGGACAACCTTTGGAGCCTGGATTTCTGTTATTCCTGCTTTCAATTCTCCCCGCCCCTTCTGGCTGAATGATGCTAAATCCTCTTTTAACTATTGGAGAACCACACACTTCCTTCTCCCGTCTTTGCTTGGCCTCAGTTTTTGGGAGAGTTCCCCTGAACTCTCAACGGTGAACAGACCTGTAGACTTTTATACTGTCTGCTTGGTGCATTTCTTTCCCAACCCTACTATCAAGGTTCAAGATACTTTGTTGTCATTCTTCAAGGAGAACAAAATAATTGCTGCTCTGGATCCAATGCACCATTAAAAACAATAAATATAAAAGCAATCCTATGAAACACAATGTAAAAGTAACTGTAAAGTGGCAGGACATGGGGGGGGGGGTGAAGGGTGCTGAGGGGCTGTGGGAAGGTGTGGCTGATATGGATGCAGTGATGGTGGGGCGGGTTAATGGATGGAGGTGTTTACCTGATGGCTTGGAGGAAGTAACTGTTTTTGAGCCTAGTTGACCCCAGAGTTTCTTCCCTGATAGGAGTGGGACAAACAGTCCTTAAGCAGGGTGGGTGGGAACCTTTATGAAATTACTGGCCTTTTACCGGCATCTTTCTGTGCATATGTCCTTGATGGTGGGTAGACTAGTGCCAGAGATGCATTGGACAGTTGTAGAGGCTTCTTGTCCGCCTCGGGCATTTTCCTGGCGTGCCGTGATGCTCTCAGCTGCACACCTGTAGAAGATCATGAGTAGCAAGGTGCTTAGTCCAGCTCTCTTCAACCTCCTCAGTAATTAGAGCTGTTGATGTGCTTTCCTAACTGTGGAGGATGTGTTTTGGGGCCATGAGAGATTGTGCGAGATGTGCTTTTTGCAGGAACTTCTCTTCAAGGGCAATGGTGTTTCCATACATGGATGTGATGCAACCAACCAATCACTATGCTCTCTAGCACACATCCATAGAAGTTTGTCAAAGTTTCAGATGTTGTGCAAATACAAATACTGCACACCACAGATCTCACCAAGTCCTTTTGTAATTGCAATAAGAACCCATCATCCTTTCCCTTCTCTGGCTCTGTATCCCTTTTGCTAATTACCTTTCTGGCTCTCAGCTTCACCCCACTCCCTCTGGTCTTCTCTTATCATTTTGCATTTTCCCCTCCCCTTCCTACTTTCCAATCTCTTACTATCTTTCCTTTCAGTTAGTCCTGACGGAGGGTCTCGGCCCGAAACATCGACAGTGCTTCTCCCTACAGATGCTGCCTGGCCTGCTGTGTTCCACCAGCATTTTGTGTGTGTTGCTATTTTTATTATTTGTCTGCTCATAATAAATGGAAACATATTATTTGTCTTCCTAATTGGCCACTCTACTGTATGTTGACTTTCAGGCACCCTTGTACAGGACACCATGTAAAAATAATCTGTCTTTCTGTTATCTGCACCAAAGTATAGATAATTTTACATTTTTTTCACTTTGCCAAGTGTTTGCTGGTCTATGTTTGAATTGTAGCCTCCTCCCTTCTGATATTCCCAACCAGTCTGTAGAACATGGAACTGTGCTGCACAGGAGCAGGACCCTTAGCCCACAACACCTGTGCTGAACACAGTGCCAAATTAAACAGAATCTCCTCTGCCTGGCATACTCCTACCATCCCTGCATATTGATGTCTGCACTTCAAGGTCTCTTAATTGCCACTATCATATCAGTTTCCACCACTATTCCTGGCATCTCAATCCAAGAACTGACCACTCTATGTTTAAATTAAAACCTGCCCCACGAATCTCCTCTAAACTTCCCTCCTCTTACCTTATAACCTTATAACAATTACAGCACGGAAACAGGCCATCTCGGCCCTTCTAGCCTGTTCCGAACACTTACTCTCACCTAGTCGCACCTACCTGCACTGAGCCCATAACCCTCTATTCCTTTCCTGTCCATATACCTATCCAATTTTTTTTTAAATTACAAAATTGAACCTGCCTGCACCACTTCTACTGGAAGCTCGTTCCACACAGCTACCACTCTCTGAGTAAAGAAGTTCCCCCTCGTGTTACCCCTAAACTTTTGCCCCTTAACTCTCAACTCCTGTCCTCTTGTTTGAATCTCCCCTACTCTCAATGGAAAAAGCTTATCCGCATCAACTCTATCTATCCCCCTCATAATTTTAAATACCTCTCAAAAGTCCCCCCTCAACCTTCTACGCTCCAAAGAATAAAGGCCTAACTTGTTCAACCTTTCTCTGTAACTTAGGTGCTGAAACCCTGGTAACATTTTAGTAAATCTCCTCTGTGCTCTCTCTATTTTGTTGACATTTTTCCTATAATTCGGTGGCCAGAGCTGTACACAGTACTCCAAGTTTGGCCTCACCAATGCCTTGTACAATTTTAACATTACATCCCAACTCCTATACTCAATGCTTTGGTTTATAAAGGCCAGCATACCAAAAGCTTTCTTCACCACCCTATCCACATGAGATTCCACCTTCAGGGAACTATGCACCATTATTCCTAGATCACTCTGTTCTACTGCATTCCTCAATGCCCTACCATTTACCATGTATGTCCTATTTTGATTATTCCTACCAAAATGTAGCACCTCACACTCATAATATACCTCACACCCTTATGTGCAGGTCCTCTAGCATTTGACATTTCCATCCTGGGAACAAAGTTGTGCTTGTATACACTATCTGTGTATCTATGTCTCTCATAATTCTATAAATTTCTATCAGCTTCCAATGAAGTTCTGGAGAAAACAGCCCAAGTTCATTTAACCTCTGTTTATCGTTCACACTTTATGGAACACACTTATCCAAGCAGTGTTCTTGTAAACGTCTTTTGTACCCTTCCAAAACTTCTACAGTGGGGCTAGAAAGTGTGCAAACCCTGTAGAATTTTCTCTACTTCACATAACATAGAACATAAAAATTTACAGCACATTACAGGCCCTTCGGCCCACAACGTTGTGCCGACCATGTAACCTACTCTAGAAACTGCCTAGAATTTCCCTAGTGCATAGCCCTCTATTTTTCTAAGCTCCATGTATCTAAGAGGCTCTTAAAAGAACCTATTTTATCAGCTTCCACCACTGTCGCTGGCAGTGCATTCCATGCACCCACCACTCTCTGTGTGAAAAACTTACCCCTGACATCCCCTCGGTACCTATTCCCAAACACCTTAAAACTATACCCCCTCCTGTTAGCCATTTCAGCCCTGGGTAAAAGCCTCTGGCTATCCACACGATTAATGCCGCTTATCATCTTATACATCTCAATCAGGTCACCTCTCATCCTCCATCACTCCAAGGAGAAAAGGCCAAGTTCACTCAACCTATTCCCATAAGGTACGTCCTTCAATCCAGGCAACATCCTTGTAAATCTCTGCACTCTCTCTATAGTATCCACATCCTTTCTGCATACATATTCCTTAAAATGTGATCAAATCTTCACATGTCCTAAAACTAGATAAAGAGAACCAATTAAATAAATAACACAAAAACATTATTCTTGTTTATTTATTTATTGAGAAAAATGATCCAATATTACGTGTATTTGTTGGAATAAGTATGTGAACCTCTGGGGTAATGCCTTCTACAAAATATATTTGGAGTCTGCTGTTCCAATCAATGAGACGAGATTGGATGTTTACGTTGTAGAGGTGTCCTGCCCTATAAAAAAGATACACAAAGTCAGGTTGCTGACAGAGCCTGCTCTTCTCAAGAAAGGTCTGCTTATGTGCACCATGTCTCAATCAAAACAGCTTTCAAAGGACCGTAGAAGAAGAATTGTAGAGATGCATGAAGCTGGAAAAAGCTACAAAAGGATTTCTTGGGACCTGAATGTTCATCTGTCCACAGTAAGAGAAATTGTCTACAAATGGAGGAAACTCAGTATTTTGCTACTCTCCCTATGAGTGGGCTCCTGCGAAGATCACACCAAGAGCACAATGTGGGAGATGAAAAAGAATCCAAGGATAACAACAAAAGACCTGCAGAAATCTCTGGAACTTGCTAAAGTCTCTGTTCATGTGTCCACTATAAGAAAAGCACTGAACAAGAATGGTGTTCATGGAAGGCCACTATGGAGGAAGCCACTGCTCTCCAAGAAAAATACATTGCTGCACATCTCAAGTTTGCAAAAGACACCTGGATGTTCTAGAACAATGTTCCGTGGACAGATGAGACAATTTGAACTTTTTGTCAGAAATGCATATTGCTATGTTTGGTGGAAAAAGGGCACTGCACACCACCAAAACCTCATCCCAATTGTGAAGCATGGTGGAAAGAGCATCATGGTTTGGGGTTGCTTTGCTGCCCCAGGGCCTGGACAGTTTGCAGTCATTAATAGAATAATGAATTCAAAATTGTATCAAGACATTTTACAGGAGAACGTCAGGGTAGCAGTCCATCACCTGAAGCTCAATAGTACTTGGATAATGCAAGAAGACAATGATCCTAAAGACAGGAGTAAATCAATAACATGATGGTTTAAAAAGAAGAAAATTGTGTTTTGGAATGGTTGAGACAAAACCCTCACCTTAATCCTATAGAAATGTTATGGAAGGACCTGAAGCAAGCAGTTCATGCAAGGACGCCCACCAACATCCCAGAGTTGAAGCCATTTTGTAAAGTATAATGGCCTAAAATTCCTAAAGCCGGTGTGCAGGACTGATCAACAGTTAGCAGAAACGTTTGATTGAAGTTATTGCTGTACTAGGTGGTCACACCGGTTGCTGAAAGCAAGAAATTCATGTAATATTGGATCATTTTCTCAACAAGTATAATGTTTTTTGTTTATTTAAATGGGATCTCTTTATCTAGTTTTAAGACTGATGTGAAGATCTGATCACATCTTAGGTCATATTTATGCAGAAATAGAGTAAATTCTACAGAGCTGACAAACTTTTTATCACCACTGTATATCCTTCTTGACTCTTTTACTCAAAGCCCCAGTCACTGAAGACTAACATGCCATTTGCCTTTTTCATGTCCCTATCTACTTGTTTTCATATCATCGGCAAATGTGGTTCCTTTGGCCAATTGTTGTTAATAAAACAAGAATAGCTGGGGTCAAAGTGCCAATCCTTTGGTATCCTGGCAATCCCAGCCTGTCAGAGGAAGGATCCACATCCCACTCTTTACTTTCTGTCTGATAACCATTTCTCAATCCATGTTGGCATTGTTGGATCCGGAAACAATTTTGTCTAGAAGGTTCTTCTAAAGATATGAATGAGGCTAAAATCTTCGGGTTGCAGCCCTTGTACGAGGGTTGATTGATAAGTTTGTGGCCTAAGGTAGAAGGAGTCAATTTTAGAAGACCTAGCACATTTATTTTTCAACATAGTCCCCTCCTACATTTACACACTTAGTTCAGCAGTCATGGAGCATACGGATCTTGGACCTCCAGAAAATGTTCACAGATGGGTGGTTGATAAGTTTGTGGCCTAGGGTAGAAGGAGATGAGTTATACAGCTCTCGTTATATGCACATGCAGGTCAACTCTTTGAGTGATTATGCAGAAAGTTTGAAGTTAATAACTCACCTTCTACCTTAGGCCACGAACTTATCAGTCACCCTGATGCGTTATTAACTGATGAGTTATTTTCTTCAAACTTTCTGCATAATCACTCAAAGAGTTGAGCTGCATGTGCATGTAATGAGAGCTGTATAACTCATCTCCCTCTACCTTAGGCCACAAACTTATCAATCACCCTTGCTGTGGACATTTAAGTGTGTAAATGTAGGAGGGGACTATGTTGAAAAATAAATGTGCTAGGTTTTCTAAAATTGACTCCTTCTACCTTAGGCCACTAACTTATCAATCACCCCTCATATAAGAAATAGCTGTCAAGTATAACAGCAGGCAACCAACTCTCACTAAAACCAACACTCTTTGGTAAGTAAGGAGGAAAGGAAAGGACAATGAACTTGTATCATTGTCTGTCTTTATACTGAAAACTAATTCAAGCTGGATAGATGAGGGAATTCTCTGATAAGGACAGCCTAGGAGACAAACAGGATAGCTTTGATTTACTTACACTGCCATGACATCCCAGGCTTACAGACTAGAAACTACAAAAACATAGAATCAGAGATACCACTAAAAAAGACAAAACACAATACCACAGACAAACCGGTAGTTAAACAAGCATACAGTATAAGTCATCATAAGTAAATTTAATCCACCAGAAGAATGACAATACAGGCTCTAATGCAATGTTCTATTATCCCCAACTCTGTAACTGTTGAGTGATTTGTTGTTTGGAAGTCTTAGCCAGATGGGACACACAGTGAAAACCTACATCAAGGAGTATAGGAGGTATGTCTGTTTGGGTTACCTGGAGAAATTGGTGGTAGCAGAACATTGCATTTGCAATGGTCATAGGATTGACTTTGATGGCACAAAACTTTGTGCTGCGCCAATGGCTTTTTGGACCACTTGGTAAAGGAAGCCATTGAAATAAAACTAGAGAAAAAGAATTTTAACAAAGGCAAGGTCCGCTCTAAGTAAGAACTGGCATTCAATTGTAAACAAGGTGGGTGAGCAGAAACAAGAGAAAACCTGCAGATGCTGGAGATCGAAGCAACACACACAAAATGCTGGAATGGGAATGACAGTGGAGGAGGCCATGGATGGACATTTCAGAATGGGAATGAGAGTCTCCCAATGGCCACCCATTTCAATTCCACTCCCTATTCCTATTCCAAAATGTCCATCGATGACTTCCTTCACTGTCGGGATAAGGCCATACTTAGGTTGGAGGAATCAACACCTTATATTCCATTTGGGTAGCCTCCAAACTGATGGCATGAACAGCAATTTCTCAAACTTCCAGTAATGCCTCCACCACCACACCCGCTTCACCATTTCCTATCTCCTTGTTCTTATCTCATGTTACCTCCTTGCTCGCCTGTCGCCTCCCTCTGGTGCTCCTCTCTACCCCACTTTTCTTCTTTCTTCCATGGCCTTCTGTCTCTTTCACCAATCAACTTCCTAGCTCTTTGCTTCATCCCCCCCCCTCCAAGTTTCACCTATCACTAGGTGTTTCCCTCTCCCCTCCCCCATCTTTCAAATCTACTCCTCAGTTTTTTTTCTCCAATCCTGCCAAAGGGTTTCTACTCAAAACGTCGACTGTACTTTTTTTCATAGATGCTGCCTGGCTTGTTTAGTTCCTCCAGCATTTTGTGGTAGAGCAGAAGCTTGATTGGATGAGGACTAACCATTCAGGAGGGATAGACAAGGGGATATAAATACCACTGGGCTAGACATGCCCAGGAATCATCCCTGATGAAGATGGCAGAGTTTGTCATCGAAGCATTGTTTATAATCAAGACTTGTACCCAGCTGGAAGCCCAAGAAGCGTTTATTCATAACCAGTGTTTTGCAAAGTTGCAACATAACAGCCCAGTTTTTATAGTCTGTACACAGCCTGTGAAGGCAAACATGCCATATGCCTTCTTCATCGCCCTATCAATCTCAAAGTCAAAGTCAAGTTTTATTGACATATGCACAAGTACATGTATGCACAAATGTAATGAAAAACTTACTTGCAGTAGCATGAGAAGCACATAGCATCATTTAAGCAGCATTCACATCCACTGCTGACCTTTCAATGAGATCTGGTGAGTGTTCTCTCAACCAGACAAGCACACAATATTCCAACTGCACCATAACCAAACTTTTATACATCTGAACCGAACAGTTTCTCAATCATAAAGCAGCAGTCACACACACGAAGAATGATGTTAAGAAGTTTATCAGTCCTGATTTTTATCCCAGGATGGGTCACTCACTCCAGGGAAGAAGAGGAAGATGACTAAAATTACTGGAGCGTTGCTATTTTTCAGCCTTGTTTTCGTGGCACAGTCACAATCAAATTGGCAGAGGCGGCCTCATCCAGGTCTGGGAGTAGAAGATTTAAAAAAGGAGGTTTTGCAGGATCTTAGCTTTTGTTGGCAGCATAGTCACAGTCAAATTGGCGGAGGGGGTGTCATGCAGATCCAGGTGCAAAATATTTTAAAAGGGAACTTTCACGGGATTTAGGCAGCACAATCATGATTCATTAGCAAGGGCAAATAAAAATGAAGCAGTGACAAGCAGAGCAGCCATTGTGTGAGGGGACCACTGTTAGAGTGGAGAGACTTCAGTAAAAATAGGCTTGGGCAAGGTAAATATCTGATGAGTTTCCTCTTCTTTCTTCTTCATTCTTCATTCCTCATCTGTCAGTGCATGGTTAGAGCAGTGAGAAAGACACCAGGGGCTGGTGTGTTCTACATGTGAGATGTGAGTATTCTGGAAGAGCTCCAACCTCCCGGATAACCATATCTCCACCAGGTGCAGTAAGCTGCACCGCCTCTGGGAATGTGTTAAGGAGCTGTGTCTCATACAGGAAACTGAACAGCTGATAGGAACTACAGGGAGGTAGTCACCCTGAAGTCACAGGAGGCAGGAAAATGAGTGACTATCAGGAGAGGAAAGGGAAATGGACAATTGCACCGCCTCAGGGAATGTGTTAAGGAGCTGTGTTTCATACAGGAAACTGAACAGCTGATAGGAACTACAGGGAGGTAGTCACCCTGAAGTCACAGGAGGCAGGAAAATGAGTGACTATCAGGAGAGGAAAGGGAAATGGACAATTGCACCGCCTCAGGGAATGTGTTAAGGAGCTGTGTCTCATACAGGAAACTGAACAGCTGATAGGAACTACAGGGAGGTAGTCACCCTGAAGTCACAGGAGGCAGGAAAATGAGTGACTATCAGGAGAGGAAAGGGAAATGGACAATTGCACCGCCTCAGGGAATGTGTTAAGGAGCTGTGTCTCATACAGGAAACTGAACAGCTGATAGGAACTACAGGGAGGTAGTCACCCTGAAGTCACAGGAGGCAGGAAAATGAGTGACTATCAGGAGAGGAAAGGGAAATGGACAATTGCACCGCCTCAGGGAATGTGTTAAGGAGCTGTGTCTCATACAGGAAACTGAACAGCTGATAGGAACTACAGGGAGGTAGTCACCCTGAAGTCACAGGAGGCAGGAGAATGAGTGACTATCAGGAGAGGAAAGGGAAATGGACAATTGCACCGCCTCAGGGAATGTGTTAAGGAGCTGTGTTTCATACAGGAAACTGAACAGCTGATAGGAACTACAGGGAGGTAGTCACCCTGAAGTCACAGGAGGCAGGAAAATGAGTGACTATCAGGAGAGGAAAGGGAAATGGACAATTGCACCGCCTCAGGGAATGTGTTAAGGAGCTGTGTCTCATACAGGAAACTGAACAGCTGATAGGAACTACAGGGAGGTAGTCACCCTGAAGTCACAGGAGGCAGGAAAATGAGTGACTATCAGGAGAGGAAAGGGAAATGGACAATTGCACCGCCTCAGGGAATGTGTTAAGGAGCTGTGTCTCATACAGGAAACTGAACAGCTGATAGGAACTACAGGGAGGTAGTCACCCTGAAGTCACAGGAGGCAGGAAAATGAGTGACTATCAGGAGAGGAAAGGGAAATGGACAATTGCACCGCCTCAGGGAATGTGTTAAGGAGCTGTGTCTCATACAGGAAACTGAAGAGCTGATAGGAACTACAGGGAGGTAGTCACCCTGAAGTCACAGGAGGCAGGAAAATGAGTGACTATCAGGAGAGGAAAGGGAAATGGACAATTGCACCGCCTCAGGGAATGTGTTAAGGAGCTGTGTTTCATACAAGAAACTGAACAGCTGATAGGAACTACAGGGAGGTAGTCACCCTGAAGTCACAGGAGGCAGGAAAATGAGTGACTATCAGGAGAGGAAAGGGAAATGGACAATTGCACCGCCTCAGGGAATGTGTTAAGGAGCTGTGTTTCATACAGGAAACTGAACAGCTGATAGGAACTACAGGGAGGTAGTCACCCTGAAGTCACAGGAGGCAGGAAAATGAGTGACTATCAGGAGAGGAAAGGGAAATGGACAATTGCACCGCCTCAGGGAATGTGTTAAGGAGCTGTGTCTCATACAGGAAACTGAACAGCTGATAGGAACTACAGGGAGGTAGTCACCCTGAAGTCACAGGAGGCAGGAAAATGAGTGACTATCAGGAGAGGAAAGGGAAATGGACAATTGCACCGCCTCAGGGAATGTGTTAAGGAGCTGTGTCTCATACAGGAAACTGAACAGCTGATAGGAACTACAGGGAGGTAGTCACCCTGAAGTCACAGGAGGCAGGAAAATGAGTGACTATCAGGAGAGGAAAGGGAAATGGACAATTGCACCGCCTCAGGGAATGTGTTAAGGAGCTGTGTCTCATACAGGAAACTGAACAGCTGATAGGAACTACAGGGAGGTAGTCACCCTGAAGTCACAGGAGGCAGGAAAATGAGTGACTATCAGGAGAGGAAAGGGAAATGGACAATTGCACCGCCTCAGGGAATGTGTTAAGGAGCTGTGTCTCATACAGGAAACTGAAGAGCTGATAGGAACTACAGGGAGGTAGTCACCCTGAAGTCACAGGAGGCAGGAAAATGAGTGACTATCAGGAGAGGAAAGGGAAATGGACAATTGCACCGCCTCAGGGAATGTGTTAAGGAGCTGTGTTTCATACAGGAAACTGAACAGCTGATAGGAACTACAGGGAGGTAGTCACCCTGAAGTCACAGGAGGCAGGAAAATGAGTGACTATCAGGAGAGGAAAGGGAAATGGACAATCAGTACAGAGTACCCCAGTAGCCATTCCTCTCGATAATAAGTATTCTGCTTTGGATACTGTTTTGATGGGGTGGGGGGGGGGGGGGAATGATCTACTGGAGCAGTCACAGCGACCAGGTCTCTGGCACTCAGTCTGGTGCTGTGGCTCAGAGGAATACAGTAGTAATAGGGGATTCCATAGTTAGAGCAGTAGATATGAGATTCTGTGGACATGACAGAGTCTCCAATTTGGTAGGTCGCCTCCTAGGAGCCTGGGTTAGGGCCACCTCGGATCAGGTCCGGAACATTTTAAAGAGGGAAGGTGGACAGCAAGAAGTCTTGGTACATATTGCCACCTATGACATAAGTAAGAAAAGTGCGGAGGTCCTGAAGAGAGAATTCAGGGAGCTAGAAGCTCCAGGGTAGCAATCTCTGAATTGCCACATGCCAGTGAGAGTAAGAATAGGATGATTTGTCAGATGAATATATGGCTGAGTAACAGGTGCAGGGGGCAGTGTTTGAGATATCTGTATCACTGGGCTCTCTTCTGAAGAAATTATGACCTGCTCAAAAAGGGTGGGGTTACACCTGAACCCACAGGGGACCAATAACCTTGTGAGAGCAGTTGGGAACAGTTTAAACTAATTTCTCAGGAGGGTGGGAACTGGAGTGATAGGGCTGTTGGGTTAGAAACAGAGGTAGCGTGTAGTGGGAACTTCAGGAAAGACAGGCAGAAGATAGGGCAACATTGCAGTCAGTGGGATGAGTTGCAGAGTAAAAGGGAGACAGAATCGAAAAGGGTGATGAATACAAAACTGAAGGTGTTATATTTGAATGCCCACAGTGTACGGAATAAAATACAGTTAGAGATTGGCAGGTATTGTGGGCATCACTGAGTTGTGGCTGAAAGAAGGTTATGCTTAAAAGTTTAACATCCAAGGGCACACGTTATATCAAAAGGACAGGCAGTTAGGCAAAAGGGGTGGAGTGGCTCCACTGGTGAAAAATGAAATCAAAACCTGAGGAAGATGTGAGACAGGATCAGAAGACGTAGAGTCCTTTAGGGTTGAGTTAAGAAACTACAATGATAAAAAGACTCTGATGGGAGTTATTTATGGGCCTCCGCATGGGGATTTCAATATGCATCTAGATTGGGAAAATCAGATTGGTGCTGGATCCCAAAAGAGAGAATTTGTAGAAGGCCTTCAGGATGGATTTTTAGAGCATTACGTGATAGAGCCCACTAAGGGATCAGCAATTCTGGATTGGGTGTTGTGCAATGAACTGGATTTGATTAGGTAGTTAAGGTAAAGGAACCCTTAGGAGGCAGTGATCATAATAAGGTCGGATTCACCCTGCAATTTGAAAAGGAGAAGCTATAGTCAGGTGGATCAGTATTTTATTGGAGTAAAGGGAATTACAGGGGCATGAGAGAGAAGATGGCTAAAGTTGATTGGAAGGGAACACTAGCAAGGATGACAGCAGAGCAGCAATGGCTGGAGATCCTGGGAGCACAGGATAGATATATCCCAAAGAAGAAGTATTCTAAAGGCAGGATGATGCAACCTCGGCTGACAATGAAAGTCAAGGTCAACATAAAAGCAAAAGAGAGGGCATATAATAGAGCAAAAATTAGTGGGAAGGCAGAGGATTCTGAAACTTTTAAAAAATAACTGAAGGCAAAAAATTAAAGGCATAAGTGTGGAAAAGATGAAATGTGAAAGTAAGCTAGATAATAATATCAAAGAAGATACCATTTGCTTTCAGATATACAAGGAGTAAAAGAGAGGCAAGAGTAGATATTGGACCACTGGACGACAAACCTGCTGATGAACTAAGTATTTTGCATCAGTCTTCACTGTGGAAGACACTAGCGCAGGCATGGGCAAACTACGGCCCGGGGGCCATTTGTGGCCCGTTAAGCTTTTTAATCCAGCCCGCAGAACTTGATGAAATTATATTAATAAACCTTGTTAACGTTTTTTTCCCGCAATTCTGGCGTTTTCCCAATAGGTGACACACTCTATATACATTGACCTTTGTTGAGGTGCAGCGTATTACTCCACATTTGCGCTTTACTCTTTGTTCGGCTCGACCTATTTGTGTGAACAGGCGTTCAGCATCATGAACATCAACAAAGGCAGCCACAGATCCAAGTTAACTGACCAACACCTCAGATCCATCCTGAGAATCGCCACAACAAAACTAAATCCAGACTTTGATGCGCTGGCTAAAAATGGAGACCAACAACACTGTTCCCACTGAAATTAAAAATAAGTTTCTTCGTTGTGTTATGTAAAAAATGCATTTGAAAATATTTTTTTCAATAATCCTTACATGTTACATGTCATTTCTGTTAAGTAATGGACATGAGTAGTGCGCAGGTGCACGTACGTTCTCAAAATAAAAAATGCGCTCCAGATCAAATAACGCGCTCTGCATACTGGCGTTCTGTCCTGTTCTGTCCTTGTGCTGGTCGTTGTTGAGTTTTGGCACAGGGGACAATTGAATAAGAAGGAGCAGGACAAGTAGACCTGCATCTCCTACCATTTTTGAAATAAAGACAGTCAGGAGGAGAGTGATGATGATAATATCTTGAAGGGTAACAGAATTTTCAGTGCTTTAAAATAATAACTGTTACTATTAAAAAAGCTGTATTTTATTCATTTAGTTTTCAGTGTTTTAAAATTCATTTCAATAAATAGCCAAATACCATGGGACTACAAAGACAGATATTTTGTTGTAATGCACTTGTTCATTTTCAATTGAAATTAAAGCACATGTTTTCTACATATCCCATGATATTTTATTTTCTCTTATGAGGTGTATTACCAAAACACTCCGTCCATCTGCTCCTGGTCCGGCCCCCCTGTCAAATTTTAGAATCCTTTGTGGCCCACAAGTCAAAAAGTTTGCCCACCCCTGCACTAGCAGTATGCCAGACGTTCAAGAGTGTCAAGAGGAGAGAAGTGAGTGCAGTTATGATTACTAGGGAGAACGTGCTTGGGAAACTGAAAGATCTGAAGGTAGATAAGTCACCTGGATCAGATGAACTGCGCCCCAGGGTTTTGAAAGAGGAAAATGAAGTGATGGTTGTCACCTTAGCACTGATCTTTCAAGGATCACTGGATTCTGTGAGGGTTCCAGAGGACGTTAAATTGCAAATGTCACTTGAAGGGAGAGAGGCAGAGAAAGGAAATTATAGGCCAGATAGCCAGACTTCAGTGGTTGGAAAAATGTTGGAGTCAGTTGTTAAGGATGTGGTTTCTGGGTACTTGGAAGCACATAACAAAATACTCCACAGTAAACATGGTTTCCCTAAGGGAAAATCTTGCCTGACAAATCTGCTGGAATTATTTTGAGGAAATAACAAGTAAGATAGGCAATGGAGAATTAGTGGATGTTGTGTACTTGAATTTTCAAAAGGCCTTTGACAAGGCACAGCACATGAGGCTGCTTAACAAGACAAGAGCCCATGGAATAACAGGAACGATACTAGTATGGATATAGGTTTTGCTGATTGCAGGAGGCAAAGAATGGAAATAAAGGGAGTCTTTGCTGATTAGCTGGCAGTGACTAGTTCCACAGGGGTCTATGTTGGGACCAATTCTTTTTACGTTATATGTCAATGATTTGGATGAGAGAATTGGTGGCTTTGTGACTAAGGTTCTGTACAAAACAAAGATAGGTGGAGGTTCAGGTAGTGTTGAGGAAGCAGGAAAACTGCAGAAGGACTTATAAAGATTAGAGGAATCGGCAAAGAAGTGGTAGATGGAATACATTGGTGGGAAGTGTATGCTCATGCACTTTGGAAGAAGGGACATAAGCATTAAACTATTTTCCAAACAGGGAGAACATTCAAAGGTCTGAGTTGCAAAGGGACTTGGGAGATCTTGTGCAGGATTCCCTAAAGGCTAACTTGCAGGTTGAGTCAGTGGTGAGGGAGACAAATGTACTGTTTGCATTCTTAAAACATTGAAATCTACAGCACATTACAGGCCCTTCAGCCCACAATGTTGTGCCGACCATGTAACCTACTCCAGAGACTGCCTAGAATTTCCTAATCACATAGCTCTCTATTTTTCTAAGCTCCATGTACCTGTCTTAAAGTCTCTTAAAAGACCCTATAGTATCTACCTCTATCACCGCCGTCAACAGTACATTCCACACACCCATCACTCTCTATGTGAAAAACTTATCCTTGACATTCCCTCTGTACCTACTTCCAAGCACATTAAAACTATGTCCCCTACGTGCTAGTCATTTCAGCCCTTGGATAAAGCCTCTGGCTATCAACATGATTAATGCCTCTCATCATTTTATACACCTTGATCCGGTCACCTTTCATTTTCCGTCACTCGAAGGAAAAAAGGCCAAGTTCACTCAACCTATTCTCATAAGGAGCATGCTCACCAATCCACACAATGTCCTTGTAAATCTCCTCTGCACTCTTTCTATAGCATCCACATCCTTCCTGTCGTGAGGTGATTTCGAGAGGATGTAATGCTAAGGCTTTATAAGACACTAATGAGGCCTTAGTTGGAGTATTGTGAACAGTTTTGGGCCCCTTATTTAAGAAAAGAAGTCTTGACAATGGAAAGATTTCAGAGGAGGTTCACAAGAATTATTCTGGGAGTGAAAGGCTTATCGTATGAAAAGTGATCGATGGCTCTTGGCCTTTACTCACTGGAATATAAAAGAATGGGGAGGGATCTCATTGAAACCTATCAAATGTTGAAAGACCTGGATAGAGTGGATGTGGAGAGGATGTTTCCTGTGGTGGGGGAGTCTAGGACCAGAGGCACAGTAGCAGAATAGAGTGGCATCCATTTAGAATGGAAATGAGGAGTATTTTCTTGAGCCAGAGAGTGGTGACTGTAGAATTTGTTGCCACATGAGGCTGTGGAGGTCAGGTCGTTGGCTGTATTTAAATACAGTTTGATATTTTCTTGATTATTCCAGATGTGAAAGATTACAGGGACAGGAGAATGGGGTGACAGTAAAATGGATCAGCCATGATGAAATGGCAGAGCGGATTTGATGGGACAAACAGTCTAATTCTGCTCCTGTGTGTTAGGATCTTATTTATGAGCACAAATTGGGATGGGGGTTGGGAGACAATGAAGATAGAGGAGGTTGTGCTTATATAAAGTGACATGTCTGCTGCTTGCTTTGATGTGATTTGCATCAATACATTGTGTGCTTGCAAAAAAATAAAACATTTGTTAAGCACTTTATCACAAAGACTGTACTCTGTTCAGTTAATAAAATTTATAGGGATCTTGGCACATCAATCCAGCACAGATTGTAGCAGTGATAACATAATAATCCTTGCAGGGTTTTCCAGATTCGTAATCAACATCATATCTTTCTCTCTATAATCGGTGCCATCCCACTCAAAGTGTTTCTTATAAATGACTGTCCAATTTCCTGTCAGTTTCTTGTAAGTGAAAACATGCACAGAAATCATGAATTGTTTCTACAATAGACTTTGGCAGATAATGAGCAATAAGTTTGGATGATACTGTGAGATGGTCATTGTGCATTCACACCTGAAGACTTTTGCAGACTCGTGGACTAAATTTCTCCTTAGATCATAATGGTTGAATGTGAAAATAATTATCCATTGCCAAACAAGATGCTAATAGCTCTCTCCTGATTGTTCATTTGTTAAAACTCACTTGTCAGGAGTTCAACTGAGTCATATGGACCAAATGTAGTTTCTGATCTTGGCTGAATTACCTACTGTTGGTCATGCCAGCTCCTCCAAGACGACCACAACTTTGTCATGGGTTCCAGGCTAGTGTGCTTCAATGACCCACAGAGCTATGTTGACTGGAAGAAAATAGCTTTGGTTCAGCAGATTTTTAGAGTCTGGGTCAAGAAAGAGAGAGGAAGGTTGAGTTATTTTTGTCAGCCCCAAAACATTACTGCATGCTGAAAGAAAAGGAAGTATTTGTGCAATTGTTTATCAAGATGTTGAAGATACAATATTTTTCAACACCATTTACAAAAGTCTTGGCACTTATTGTAACTGCTAATGTGCTATCTCTCTCAGAACCTATGGACTCATATTCCAAGCCGAGTACTGGGTCTTCCCACTCCGCCCCCCCCCCCATTCACTTCAAAGTGTTCAGCTTGTTCCCCATAAATACTTAACCAGTTTCCTGTCCCCTTTCTTGCAAACATATTTAATGCAATCGAAGCAAACTGATTGTCTCAGTATTTGCCAGATATAAAGTAACAGCAAGTCTGAATGGTAAAGAGAATTGGGATTATCTTTCCTCTTTTGAGGAATGTTTTTTCTTAAATATACAAAAGGCTGCAGAAATCGGGCTATAATCATTTCCAGCCCCTTTTCACAGGCTATTTTACATGTGGGGAGGGGTTAAACTGAAGAAATGCCTGATCTCCATAACTCGCACGATCCCTACTATATCGAGCCTAATCTACTGATGGAAATATCCTTCTGCTGCTGTACCCATTTCTGTGATTTAATTGTTGGAGAAGTAGCCATAGTTCTGGACCACTGACCAAAAGCATGGACAAATCCCACAGGCATGAGATTTAAATTAAAGTAATTGAATAAAATAAGTAAAAGTAGTCTCGAGTAGCAGTGGTTATAAGAACACTAGCTTGTTGCAAAAACCCCTTCTCCTTCACTGATGACCTTCAAGGAAGTAAATCTGGTGTTCTTACCACACATGACTTACAAGTATATGTGACTTTGGACAAATCGGTGTCATTAATCCTTACGACATAGGAGCAGAACTCACCCTATGGGATCTGCCCTGCCATTCCATCATGGCCGATCCTATCTTTTGCCTTCTCCTCATAACCTTTGATGCTCTTTTTAGTCAAGAACCTATCAATCTCCAGTTTAAATGTGCTGAATGACGTTGCCTCCATGGCCATCTGTGGCAATGAATTTCACAGATTCACTATGCTCTGGCTAAAGAAATTCCTCCTTATCCTAGCTCTAAATTTACCTCACTCTGTTCTGAGGCTGCGCCCTCTGATCCTAGACTCGCCCACTGTAAGAAACATCCTCTCCACATCCACTCTATCTAGGCCTTCAATATTTGATAGGCTTTAGTGAGGTTCCTCCCCCGCCCCCACTATTCTTCTAAATTCCAGTGAGTACAGACAAGGAATCGTTGAACATTCCTCATACATTAACCCTTTTATTCCTGGAAACACTTGTGATCCTCCTCTCGACCCTCTCCAAAGCCAGCACATCTTTTCTTCGATAAGGGGGTCAAAACTGTTACAATACCTCAACTCCTTCAAGGAAGTAAATCTGGTGTACTTACCTGATATAACCTATTTGTGATATCCAAACCATCGATGCGGTTAGTACTGAACGGTCCCCCTAACTTAGTGGCACTGAAGTATGAACAGTGAGTGCCAGTCACACAGGAATACCCTCATCCCATAAACAATAGAGGTTCATTATGACAATGAATCATAATGCATGTAGATAGATGTATTCAGGTGGTCAGATCCATCCCCATCTGAAAAAATATTCTGAAAGCCACCTTTTCCCAATAGTTACTGTCATCTTGTTTGCAAACTGCCCTAAAGTTAATATCAACCATTGCCCTCTGTCATTCTAACCTTGCAGAGAAACAATAGATCTCCCACTGCTAGACCAAAGCAGTCTAGTAGAAATCACTACATCTAGTGTACATTGAAATGAATGTCTTCAGAAAGATGGGAGTGTGGGCTGAGGCAGTATGATAGACAAGAGAACTATTCAGGAACAATAAAGAATGATGATGCTCCTGTGACTTAACAAGGCAGGTACGATAGCATAGTGGTTAGTGCCATGCTTTTCAGTGTCAACTATATGTTCAGGGTTCAATTCCCGTCACTGTACCAAGAGTTGGTACATTTTCCCTGTGTCAGTGTGGGTTTCCTTAATTCCTCTGGGTGCATCAGTTTCCTCCCATGTTACGAAAAAACGGACAATTAGGATCAGAGAGCTATGGACATGCTATGTTGACACTGGATGCATGGCAATACTTGTTAGCAGCCCAGCACAATCCTTACTGATTTCATTTGGTGCAAACAGTGCATTTCAGTGTAGCTGTATGTGAGAAATAAAACAACATTCAGACCCCACATAACACTACCCTGATCTGTTGCAACACGGTTATTCAATTCTTTATTGAAATTTTTTCAAAATGACTAAAAGTCATTCTAAACAAAACTTCTCAAGAGCAGTCACCAATACAGTAAACATTCAATCAGCCAATGAGAGCACTCTACATATGTTCTGAGCCACTCACAGCCAATCATATACTAGTTCATGCACTGCTTCCCCCCACGTGTGTAAACGTTCTTGCTCTTTTGCAAATGTATTCCATTCTTTTTCACCTATAATGTCTGGAAAACAGCCTGCAGTGAGTGTAGTAAATCTAAGATGTCTAGGCAAAGAATTAGCATGGATGTGAAACTGCAAAGTGATATGGTGTGAGGATGTTAACGATGGCAATGTTGAAGCATTACTGCATTCTCATAGTGAGAGCCTTAATAATGAAGAGCTTCCAGAATTGGCAGAGCAGCACATCCTGGGTGAATCTGAGGACACAGATGGAGAAGAGGAAGCACTAACAAGAAACCTCACCACAAAATTCCTCAGCACCAGCATCACACAAATCGTGGACCAATTCATCAATAATGAGCCTGACTGGGAGCGAAGCAATAAGGCAAAGAGAGGTGTTCTCAACATGATTCCCTGCTGCCAAGAACTGCTTCATGAGCGGAAACTTAGGCAAAGATTAACTAATCTCGACGCTTGCTGGAGGAAGAAGCCAAAGTTCGAGGAGGACTCACAGCCTGGTCCATCCTCTAAGATGTAACCACCACCCACTTCCCTCCGCTGCTGCTGCCCTGTGTTGCTGCTCCATTGAGGTACAGGTTAGGCTTATTTGCATCTTTGTTACTCCACAAATTACTGTACATACATAAAATAATATAGCACACATGTCCATTGACGTAATGTTAGGATGACCCTGCACAGCATTGATTTGTGTAGCGCTCCAACTCCAAGAAATGCGTCCTCAGTGCTAAGCGGTGTCTGAGTGTCACCGCTTCAAAGATCTTTAACATTCGTCATCATGGATAATCAGCATTGGCCATTTAAGGCTGGCCTTGCCTGAAAGGTGTAAGTTTACAGGAATTAATATAAACCATGGTATTTTTTAAATAGTTGGTTTTTACTCAAATTTTAAACCCATTTGGCACAACAGGTCCACAGCAGATGCCATTTCATTGGCTCTTCACTCAACCCTAGAATGTCTGGACAGCAAAGATGCAAACATCGGGATGATCTTTATTGACTACAACTCAGTATTCAATACCATCGTTCGCTCAAAACTAATCAATAAGCTTCAAGCAACACACACAAAACGATGGAGGAACTCAGCAGGCCAGGCAGCATCTATGGAAAAGAGACCTTGGCATCAATATCTCCTTGCAAAATTGGATCCTTGATTACCTCACTGGAAGGTCCCCAGTCAGTTCTGATTGACAACAATACCTCCTCCACAATCACCCTCAGTCTGGGTGCACCACAAGGCTGAGAGCTTAGCCCCCTGCTCTACTCACTTTATACTTAGGACTGAGGCAAAGAACAGCTCAAATGCCATATTTCAGTTTGCCGACAACATCACCATCAATGACTGAAACAAGGGTGGTGACAAATCAGCACATAGGATGGAGATTGAAAATCTGGCTGCTTGGTGCCATTGTCAGCAAGACCAAAGAGCCGATTATTGACTTCAGGAGGAAGAAACCAGAGATCCTTGAACCAGTCCTCATTGGGGCATCAGAGGTAGAGGGTCAGCAACTTTAAATTCTTCGGTGTCACCATTTTGGATAATCAGGTAGAAGTTACAGGAGCCTCAAGATCTACACCAGTAGGTTCAGAAACAGTTACCACCTCTCAACCATCAAGCTCTTGAACCAGAGTGGATAACTTCACTCACCCCATCATTGAACTGTTCCCACAACCTGTGGAATCATTTTCAAGTATTCTTCAGCTCATGTTCTCCATATTTATCTTATTTTATTTAGAGTTACAGGGTGGAATAGGCCTTCCCAGCCCTTTGAGTCAACTCACAACAACCCCGATTTTACCTTTTCTTAATCACAGGAGAACTTACAATGACCAATTAACCTACCCGGTACATCACTGGATTGTGGGAGGAAACCAGAGCACCAGAGAAAACCCATGCATTCCATAGGGAGGATATGTAGAAACTCCTTACAAAGGACGTAGGGATTAAATTCCAAATTCCAATGCATCAAACTCTAATAACGTTGTGCTATCGTCATGTTTGTGGATGACACAAAATCAAGAATATCAAGAATGATGACAAATTGGAGTTTGAGAGGAAGTGGGGCAGCTGGTGGATTGGTGTGCGAAGAACAACGTAAGCCTGAATATGGAGAAGACAAAGGAAATCATTCTGGAGTTCAGAAAGGTGCAGACAAGCCATCCCCCTCTGAGAATATATGGCTCCTCCATAGAGAGCTAAGTTCACCAAGTTGCTGGGTGTTCACATCATGGATAACCTCACCTGGTCCCTTAATGTCACCTCCTGGATCAAGAAGGCACAGCAGCAGCTCCATTTTATAAGATTATGCCAAGCAAGCCTCCCAACACTCATCTTAACTGTGGTTTACAGAAGCACCTTTGAGAGCACCCCGACAAGTTGCATCCCCATTGGGTATGGGAACAGTTGAGTATTGGACCAGAAGACCCCACATAGGACTGTGAGAGCAGCTGACAGGACCATAGGGGTCTCCCTACCATCCATCGGGAACATTTATCAGGTGCGCTGCATACACAGGGCCCTTAGTATTATTAAGGACCCCACCCACCCATCCAACATCCTCTTTGACTTTCTACCATCAGGCAGGAGACTCTGATGCATAAAAACAAGAATGGTCAGGATGAGAAATAGCATCTTCCCCCGGGCCATCAGGCTTCTGAATTCCCGCCTGCATTATATTCAAAGTGTCACTGGTTAATCTGTTCCATACCTTACTACATTTAATATTAATACACTTTGATTTGTTATTTATCTGTGATTCATCTGTAGATTTTATCCTTACCTTCATAAGTTATTGTATGTTATATGAGTTATGTGTACTGCTGTGCTTTACACCTTGGTTTGTTGCCTGATCATATACATAACCATATACATCATATGGCTATATATGTTTTATATATATGTATGGAGTTAAATGACAATAAACTTCACTTCACTTCACTTGACTAACTGCTACACTACCATGGCACCACAGCTATTGTGTTTTTTCTCTTCTATATTTTCAGTTTGTTGGTTTTTTCACATTGGTTGTTTGTCCGTCCTATTGGGTGCGGTCTTTCATTGATTCTATTGTGTTTCTTGGACTTACTGTGTATGTCCACAAGAAAACGAATATCAGGGTTGTATGAGGTGACGTATATGTACTCAGATAATAAATTCACTAAACCCTTGAACTCTCTTATACAGGGGCTGAAGAGAGAATGAATAGGCTTCTTAAACAAGATGGCCACATCAGCTCACTCTCGAAAATCAATGGAAATCACAGATGCTTGAAATCTGAAATAAAAATAGAAAATGCTGAAAATGCTCAGCAGTTCTGGCCATTGAGAAATGTTTCAGATTTAAGACCCTAATCAGGGTCACGTGCAGCCACTTGAGCAGGTGGTGGAAGGTCTTATGAGCAGATGGTGCATATCACAAGTCCTAGTTATGCGACTACTGACACCAGGCAGACAATTTTTGAAGAGTATTGATAATGGCTGAGGTCACCAGTCTTGAAAAGACACTGGTCTTTACAATGGCAAAACACTTCTGTCGAAAAATTTACCAAGAGCAGTCATGGTCCTGGAAAGACCATGGTCGTTCACATCAAACAACAGTGTGGCCTGACTAGTGTCTTATAAAGCCTCAGCATTATCTCCTTGTTTTTATATTCTATTCCCCTTAAAATAAATGCCAACATTGCATTTGCCTTCTTTACCACACACTCAACCTGTGAATTAACCATCTGGGTGTCTTGCATTCCTAAGTCCATTTGCACCTCTGATGTTTGAATTTTTTCCCTGTTTAGATAATAGTCTGCACTATTGTTCATTTTACCAAAATGCATTATCATACATTTCCCACCAATGTATTCCATCTGCCACTTTTTCCCCTTTCTTCTACTTTGTCTAAATCCTGCTGCAATCGCATTGCTTCTGCAGCACTACCTACCCCTTCACCTATCTTCGTATCATCCACAAACTTTGCCACGAAGCCATCAATTCCACTATCTAGACCGTTGACAAACAATGTGAAAAATATCAGTCCCAATACTGACTCCTGAAGAACACCGCTAGTCACTGGCAGCCAACTAGAAAAGGCCCCTTTTATTCCCACTCTCTGCTTCCTGCCTGTCAGCCATTCCTCTATCCATGAAAGTATCTTTCCTGAGGATTTTCCACAGGATTTTATCTTGTTAAGCAACCTCATGTGAGGCACCTTATCAAATGCCTTCCGAAATGATATCCACTGCCTCTCCTTTGTCCACCCTACTTGTTAGTTCCTCAAAGAACTCTAACAAATTTCCCATTACAGAAACCATGCTGACTTTGACTTATTTTATCATTAGTCTCCAAGTACCCCAAAACTGCGTCCTTAATAATGGACTCCAACACTTCCAACAACTGAATTTAGGCTAACTGACATATAATCTCCTTTCTTTTGTCTTCTTCCCTTCTTAAAGAGTGGAGTGACATTTGCAATTTTCCAGTCCTCAAGGACCATGCTAGAATCAAGTGATTCTTGAAAGGTCATGACCAATGCATTCATTGTCTCTTCGGCGACCTCTCTCAGGACTCTGGGATGTAGTCCATCTGGTCCAGGTGACTTAGCCACCTCAAAATGTTTCAGTTCACTGCCACTTTTTCCTTTGTAATAGCGATGGCACTCATGGACCTCTGACATACAGCTTGCATCTTCCACAGTGAAGACTGAAGCAAAGTACATATTAAATTCATCTGCCATTTCTTTGTCCCCCATTACTACCTCTCCGGCATCATTTTCCAGTGGTCCAATATCAACTCTTACCCTCCTTTTACTCTCGATATAACTAAAAATACTCTTGGTATCCTGCTTTATATTATCCACTGGTTTGTCCTCATATTTCATCTTTTCCCTCCTTATAGCCTTTTTAGTTGCCTTTTGTTGGATTTTAGAAGTTCCCCAATCATCCAATTTCACTTTTGCTATCCTTGGCTTTTATGCAGTCCTTAACTTCCCTTGTCAGGCACAGTTACCTAGCCCTGCCACATGAGAACAACTTCTGTGGGACATCTATCCCGCTCCTTGTGAACTAGTCCCAGAAACTTCAGCCTCTTCTGTCCTGCCGTCATCCCCACCAGTATCTTCCTCCAATCCGTCTGGGCAAGCTCCTCTCTCATGCCTCTGTAATTCCCTATATTCCATTGTGATACTGAAACATGTGACTTATGCTCCTCCCCCTCAAATTGTAGTATGAATTGAATCATATTATGATCACTGTCTCCTTACTTTAAGTTGACTAATAAGATTGGATTATTACACAACAACAAAAGAACATAGGAATTGTGAAGTGTCCATTCTTGCCCCTCCATGATGGTAGCAGCCAAATCCCCAGGCCACAAATGCCTGACAAGTAGTTATGCAGCCTGCTGTCTGATTGTTCACATTACGCAAAGGCTTCCTGTAAATCTTACACATTTAGGATTATTGAACAAATGAACTTTTAGAAATGGTGTCACCAGATATTCCACTTTGCCCATTCCCTTGCAGTCAACCACTTGCATGGAATATTTCTCAATCTCCATCTCATTTTTTTTACTTTCTATTAACCTGGACTTGTGGTAAATATATCATTGCTGGCAACTAACTGATCAGGCAACATTTATTGAAATAGTTAACATTTCAGTTTGAAGACCCTGACAGATGCTGCCTGATTTGCTAAATATATTTAGATTTTATTTCCAACATCCAGATATTGAAAGATTTTTCAAGCAGGGAACAGATGCGTCCAACTGCACAACAGATGATTGAATCATGTATACACAACAAATTGAGCAGTATTTTAAAGCAAGTTGTTCAATGGTTCCATTTAATATCAGAGAATGTATACAGTATACAACCTGACATTCTTACTCTCCACAGACATCCACGAAACAAAAACCCCAAAAAATGAATGACAGAAATATCAGAACCCAAAGCCCCCCTCCCCTCCCATGAATAAGCAACAGCAAAAGCAACAACCCTACTCCTCCCCCTCCCCTCTGCTTGCACCAGAAAAAGAACCAAACCACCCCTGCCATGCAAGCAATTGCAAAAGTCAGTGAGAAACTTACAATCCATAACCCAACACTTTGGTATCTCAGAAAGGCTCTCTTGCATCAGCGAGGGTGAGAGGTCGCTCCTGCAATAACGAGAGCAGGACACCAACAGCTCACTGTTCTGATATTACAATATACTGTATTGCTTCTCCAAGCACCCACCCCACCAATTCGAGAACCGACAGGCTCTCACACAACATCAAAAAGAGAAAGAGAGAGGACCTCTCAAGCACAGGGTCCTTCTTCCGAAAGTGTCACACACCACCTGCTGTCTCAGTGTTTCAGTCTCCCGTGATGCTTCAGTTGGCGACATCGGTGAAGAACCGGGTTGTCTTCGGGGGCCTCACCCAGACAGTGCACGTCTTCCAGGCTGCTCCTGCAGATATCGAACTATCAGTCCACACGGCCAGTCCGAGAACCTACCACTCGTGGAGAACCATAGTCTGAGCTACAGCTGTAGATCACGGACTCTGACAGGACCCCACACACCATAGAAAGAAAAGGAAGACATGAGAAAAAAAGAATAAGGATGAATATGGTGGGACTTAAGTTCTGAGTGGTGTACATTTCAATACAAGTAACATTGTATGACATTTATCCCTCAATGAGACTTGGTTGCAGGAGGGGTAGGACTGGCAGCTCTGTGTTCCAGTATTCCGTTGTTTTTTGTCTCAAGAGAGTGGGAGGGATTAAAAGGGTAGCCTTACTACTCAGGGAAAAGGCCACGGCAGTGCTCAGACAGGATAGATTAGAGAGCACGTCTACTGATGATATGCAGGTGGAAATGTGGAATAACAAAAGGATGAACACATTAATGGGATTATTTTATAGACACACAACAGTCTGCAGGGTTTAGAGGAACATATTTGTAAAGAGATTGCAGTCTGTTGCAAAAACATATGATTGTAATAATAGGTGATTATAACTTCCCACATACTGTGTAGGGGAACACTTTGCATCTCGTGATCATAATACCATTAGATTCAAGTTAATTATGGAGAAGGATATGTCTAATCCTCAGATTGAGATAAATTAATTGGATAAAAGCCAACTGTGATGGTATCAGAAAGTGTCTGGCACGGGTGGATTGGGACAGCTTGTTTTCTGGCAAAGATGTACTTGGTAAGTGGGAGGTTTTCAAAGGTGACGTTTTGACAATACTGAGTTTGTTTCTCCTTGTCAGAATAAAAGGCAAGGATACCAGTTTTAGGGAAACCCAGTTTTCGAGTTATTGAGTTATTGAGTTATTGAAAAAGGAGGTGCGTAAGGAAGGAGTAAACAAAGTGATTGAGCAGACAAGGTGAAGGAGAATCCGGAGGACTTCTACAGATTATTAAAAGAAAAAGCATAGCAAATTGCTCCTTTGGAAGATCAAAGTGGACATCCATGCAGGGAGCCAAAGGAGATGGGGAAGATCTTAGATGGATTTTTTGAATCTGTATTTACTCGAGGGACAGACACAGAGTCTATAGATGTGAGTCAATGCAGCGGTGAGGTCATGGACCATATGCAGATTACAGAGGGAGGGGAAGTGTCTTCTGTCTTGAGGCAAGTTAGAGTTGATAGATTCCCAGAGTCTGACAAGGTGTTCCTTCAGACTCTGTGGGAGGCAAGTGCAAAAACTGCAGAGGCCTTAGCAGAGACATATAAAATAGTCTTAGCCATGGGTGAGGTGCCAGAGGATTGAAGGATAGCTAACATTGCTCCATTTAGGTAAGGCTCTAGGCACAAATCAGGAAATTATAGGCCGGTTAGCCTGACATCAGAAGTGGGTAAATTATTGGAAGGTATTCTAAGGTACCGGATATATATGTATTTGGATAGACAGGGACTGATTAAGAAGAGTCATCATGTCTAACCTTACAGAGTCTTTCAAGGAAGTTACCAAAAAGGTTTATGAATACAAGGCAGTAGATGTTGTCTACATGGACTTTAGCAAAACCTCTGACAAAGTCCTGCATGGGAGGTTGGTCAAGAAGGTTCAGCTATTTGGCATCCAAGACAAGGGAATAAGTTGGATCAGACATTGGCTTTGTGGGGGAAGCCAGAGAGTGGTAGTAGAGGGTTGCATCTCTGGCTGGAGGCCTGTGACTAGTGGTGTGCCACGTTTTTGTTTATCATCTCTATCAATGATCTGGATGATAATGCGGTAAACTGGTTCAAATAATTTGCAAATGACACCACGATTGGGAATGAAGTGGAGAGTAAGGAAGACTATCAAAGCTTGCAGCAAAATCTGAACCAGCTGGAAAACTGGTCTGAAATCTGGCAGATGGAATTTAATGCAGACAAGCATGAGATGTTGAAATGCAAGGATAAACCAGGGTAGGTCTTACATGGTGAGCAGGAGAGCAGATCGGAATACAGATCCTTAAATCCTTGAAAGTGGCATCAAAGGTAGGTAGTATCATAAAGAAAGCTTTTGGCTCATTGGCCTTCAGAAATCGAAGTATTAATTATGTGAGATGGGATGTTATGTTGAACTTGTATAAGAACTTGTTGAACCCTAATTGGGAGGATTATGTGTAGTTTTGGTCATCTAACCAACAGGAAAGTAGTCAGTAAGATTGAAAGAGTGCAGAGAAAATTTACAATGATGTTGCCAGGACTTGAGGACTTGGGTAAAGGGTAAGGTTGAATACATAGAAACATAGAAAATCTACAGCACAATACAGGCTGTTTCGGCCACAATGCTGTACCGAACATGGAATTACCTAGGGTTACACATAGCCCTCTAATTTTCTAAGCTCCATGTATCTATCCAGGAGTCTCTTAAAAACCTTGTCATATCCACCTCCACCACCATTACTGGCAGGCCAATCCACACACTCACCACTCTCTGCATAAAAACTTACCCCTGACATCTCCTATGTACCTACTTGCAACCACCTTATGTTGGCAATTTCAACCCTAGGAAAAAGCCTCTGACTGTCCACACAATCAATGCCCCTCATCATCTTATATACCTCTATCAGGTCACCTCTCATCCTCCACTGCTCCAAGGAGAAAAGGCCAAGTTCACTCAACATTGTTCTCATAAGGCATGCTCCCCAATCCAGGCAACATCCTTGTAAATCTCCTCTGCACCCTTTTCATACTTTCCACATCCTTCCTGTAGTGAGTTGACCAGAACTAAGCACAGTACTCCAAGTGGGGTCTGACCAGGGTCCTATATTGCTGTAACATTACCTCTCAGCTCTTAAACTCAATCTCATGGTTGATGAAGGCCAATGCACTGTATGCCATCTTAACCACAGAGTCAGCCTGCACAGCAGCTTTGAGTGTCCTATGGACTTGGACCCCAAGATCCCTCTGATCCTCCACACTGCCAAGAGTCTTACAATTAACACTATATTCTGCATCATAATTGACCTACCAAAATGAACCATCTCACACTTATCTGGGACTTCATTCCCGAGAGTGTAGGAGAATGAGGAGAGATTTGATAGAGGTATTCAAAATTATGAGGGGTATAGACAGGATAAATGCAGGCAGGCTTTTTCCGCTGAGGTTGGGTGAGACTAGAACTAGAGGTCATGGGTTGAGGATGAAAGGTGAAATGTTTAAGAGGAACTGAAGGGGAATTTCTTTACTCATTTCTGAGGAGTGTGTTGCCAGCAGAAGAGATGGATGTGGGTTTGATTTCAACATTTAAGAGAAATTTGGATAGGTACAAGGATGGGGGTGGGGGGGTATGGAGGGCTACTGTCCGGGTGCAGGTTAATGGGACCAGGCAGATTAATAGATTGGCATGGATTAGATGGGCCAAAGAGCCTGTTTCTGTGCTTTATCTGCAGGGTATTTTTTATTTTCATTTACATTAGTCTTCGCTCTACTATTTCAGTTTTATCTCACTGATGTTTGTTTGGGCGTTTCTGAGCCTTATGTTATTTTTATTTCAGTCTAATGTTTTAATAGACACATAAACTCATTAAATTGGAGAGGGCCATTAGTGTGGAGCACCAATCATAGCATCACATGTAGTAATAACTTTCGGGGTTATGTTGCAGTTGCTCTCTGAGCTGCTGTCTGTCTCGTTCTCTCTCTGTCTCTCTCCTTTTCTTCCTTCTTTGAGTATTTTCTGCCAAATTCACTGTCTTTGTGAGTATTAAGGTGAGGATGTTTTCAAAATAAATTTGGCTAAACTAAAGGTGACAAATACTTCAAAAATATGATTTGTTCATAACAAAAATGTATGCAAAGGAAGGAACAGTGCAGAAAGTTATTTTGCACTTATGGTTATTACATTACAGTAGTACAAAGTTCTTTTTAAATGAAAAACAAACAGCACCATTGCCACTCATATGGTACTCTGAAGTGATATGTTGTGATATTCCCTTTTCTTTGTTTGAGGGGCATCCCCACTCAGCTCCATTTGCAGATGGACCCTACACTGTTGTCCTTGTCCACAGAACCTTTGTATTGTCTGCGTCGAGCTTCAGTTCATCCTCCAGCACATACTAGAGTGCACTAGTCAGCAGCATCCCCTTACGGACATCTCGCTATGCTAGTGATGCACCATCAATAACTCACACTGAGACGTAAGGCGAGATATCGGCTTTAATTGACTGAAGAAGGAACCAGCAGTGAGTGACCATCATATTACATCCTGGAGAATGAGGCAGAGGATTAGAACTGAATCGCCTTTATACAGGGGCCTGTGGGAGGAGCCACAGGAGCAGTCAGAAGGGGGCGTGTCCAGACAGGCACATAG
The DNA here is from genome assembly GCF_030144855.1 of Hypanus sabinus. Classification (NCBI taxonomy): domain Eukaryota; kingdom Metazoa; phylum Chordata; class Chondrichthyes; order Myliobatiformes; family Dasyatidae; genus Hypanus; species Hypanus sabinus. The sequence goes on along the minus strand of NC_082713.1, from coordinate 21,343,493 downwards.
TTCACCACAGCTAGAAGACTCATAGGTTTCAAGTAGACCAAAAGGCAACGCTCACCAAATTGAAGACCTCCTGTTTGATGTCTGTCTTGCTGTGTATCCTGGGAAAGCCATAGATCAGAGAGTATGTAGCTGCTGGTGACGGATTGGGACACGGACCCTTGTATTCTTCTCCACACACTCTTAGCAAAACCACAGTCTGCAAAGAGGTGGATGCCACCAGTGTGATAGGTCGTTTGTTGGTGACACAGCTCAAGGTTTAATATAGCTCAGGTACTTGCGGGTCTTTTCGATGGGCTGCAATCAGCGCGAGAGGTCGTTTGTTGACAGACAGACATACTTTATTGATCCCGAGGGAAATTGGGTTTTGTTACAGTCACACCAACCAAGAACAGTGTAGAAATATAGCAATATAAAATGATAAATAATTAAATCATGCCAAGTGGAAATTAGTCCAGGACCAGCCTATTGGCTCAGGGTGTCTGACACTCCGAGGGAGGAGTTGTAAAGTTTGATGGCCACAGGCAGGAATGACTTCCTATGACGCTCAGTGTTGCATCTCGGTGGAATGAGTCTCTGGCTGAATGTACTCCTGTGCCTAACCTGTACATTATAGAGTGGATGGGAGACATTGTCCAAGATGGCATGCAACGTGGACAACATCCTCTACAGTGTGAGGTTTAAAAAGAGCCAGTGCTTTGGTAGAAGGAATAAAGGCACAGACTATTTTCTAAATGGGGAGAAATTTCAAATATCAGAGATGCCAAGGGGCTTAAGAGCATTCATTTGGAGAGGACTAGAATGCAATAGTGAAACTTTATAAGGCATTGGTAGACCACGCTTTGAGTATTGTGAACAGTTTTGGGCCTCTTAAAGAAGAAAGGATGTGCAAAGAAAGATTGGAAAGGGTCCAGAGGATGTTCATGAGAATGATCTCAGGACCATTAACATTAGCATTAACATTTGAGGAGCATTTGATAGCACTGGGCCTGTACTCAATGGAGTTTATAAGAATGAGGGCAGATCTCATTGAAACCTAGCGAATATTGAAAGGCTTAGATAGATTTGCTATGGAGAGGATATTTCCTACAATAGGTGAGTATATTACCAGAGAGCACAACCTCATGATAGAGGGAGATTAGAACAGAGATGAAGAAAATGTTCTTTAGCCAGAGGGTGGTGAATCTGTGGTATTCATGGCCAGATATGGTTGTTCAGGCCAGGTCATTTGGTATACTTGAGGTGGATGTTGATAGGTTCTTGATTAATCAGGATGTAAAAGGTTACAGGGGGAAGGCAGGATAATGCGGTTGAGTGGGATATCAAATCTGCCATGATGGAATGGTGGAGAAAATATGCCGAGCTGCATGGCCTAATTCTGCTCATATGTCTCATGGTCTTGACTGTTAAAGAGCCTCTCTGACAGACGGTTGGGACCATTTACTCAGGGAACAAACCTATAAAATCCTTAGAATCCTTGTCGCACAGTGTCTGCAGGAGGTTCCTTGCTGACAACTGCCTGATAGATCTGAGGTCAAAAGTGTTTACTTGGTAATACACTTCAACAAAGGACAGGCAGCACAGCAGTGTCCATTTGGCTGGGACGTGGTGGGTAAATGGGGTCAGGCCTATCTTCTGCAACACTGGGAATGGACAGAAACTTGGCACATTAGTAACTTGTCCATACTTTACTTGATGCAGTCAGATAAAAAGGATGGGGGCAATGCCCCCTTTTGCCCCCATTGCCTGGGCTCCTTTACAACATGACCCGTCAGACATGTTCCAGCTTGCATCCCTAAATAGACTGGAAAAGGCAGAGGAAGCTGAATAAAGTTTATTGTCACTGTCTTACATGTCGTGAAATTTGTTGTTTTTATGGTAGCAGTTCAGTGCAAAAAAACATAAAATTACCATAAATTACAAAATAACAAAAAGCACAAAAAATAATGTGGTGTTGCTCATGAGTTCATGGATTGTTCATCAATCTGATGATGGAGGGAAAGGAACTCAAATTTTATTTTTGTTTTTCATTTCAAGATATAGCACTGTAACAGGTCCTTCTGACCCAGTGAGTCCACACCTCCCAACTACACCCACTTGACCAATTTGCCCATGGACCCGTACATCTTTGGAATGTGGGAGGAAATGGGAACACCGTAAGGAAACCCATAGGGTCATGGGAATACTGTACAAACTCCTTACAACGACAGCAGAATTGAATCCAAGTTGCCGGCACTGTAATTGTGTTACCGGAATCTCTGTACTACCGGGCCACCCAAAGATATTCCTGAGTTGTTGAGTATGGGTCTTCATGGTCCCTGAGAAGAGGTTATGTCCGGAATGTGATGGCACTTAGTGATAGATTCTCTCTTCATAAGACACTTCCTCTTGAAGGTATTCTCAGTGGTGGGGAGGGTTGTGTCCTTGGTGAAGCTGGCTGCATCTTGAGGTCCTGTGCATCAGAGCCTCCAAGCCAAGCTGTGATGCAACCAGTATCAGTGCTGCCCAATGTACATGAATAGAAATGCGCAACTCCTTGGTGACATACCAAATCTCTTCAAATCCCTAAAAAAGTAGCACAGGAAGGAAAAGACCACACCTGCACTATTCACAGCAGCACTGAGAGCATATTAGAGCTGATTCATATGTTATTGAAAGAGAACTCTGTGTCCACTAAACCATTTTTTGTTTGACATTCCCAATCCACCACAGCCAGTCTTGGTTACATACATCAGGTACTCTGAACCAGATCGCCAGCGCTCTCAGGTAACTGAGCCTGATGGCGAAGGGAGCAATTGTTTGGTCAGGCCAGTTGCTGAAAAGCATGTCTTTACTCTTCCTGTGGTTGACTCTGGCACCTGATACCAACCCAAATTGGTCACAGATGCAGATCAGTCTGTGAATTTACCGAGGAACCAAACAGAAGACAGCAACATATATGCCTTATATCGTACATGTACAAGGATGTTTTAACTCATGAACACAAAAGATTCTGCAGATGCTAGAAATCCAGAGTAACACACTCAAAATGCTGGAGAAACTTAGAAGGTGAGGCAGCAGATATGGAGGAAAATAAACAGTCAGTAGTTCGGGCTGAGATTCTTCATCAGGACTGGAAAGGAAGGGGGAAGGGGTACAAACTAGAAGGTGATAGGTGAAACCAGGTACAGAAAGGTGGGTGGGTGGGGGAAGAGGGGTGAAGGAAGAAGCTTTATTGGCTGCATGGAACAGTCCATGTTTTTGTTGGCTATGTGTAATAGTCTATGATCTAAACTCACATTGGTATCACTCCCCAACTTTTGTGCCTCCATTTCCTGACGATAGCACCCTTTTTGTACTTTTATCCTTACTGACGGATTTGGCATAGGGTTCAATCTAACACACACAAAACAGGGGAGAGTGGACAACCCTGCCTGACTCCAGACTTGATGGGGAAGCAATCTGTTTCCCACCATTGATTTAGACTGTACCGTGGATATTTCTGCAAGACAGTTGGATCAAGTTTCTAATTCCCTCCACAAAGCACGTCCATCATGCATGAGTGTAATATTCCGCTGAAGGCCTTCTCCAGGCCCAGGCATCCATCTCTCTACCCTGCACAATAAGCAATGGTATCCCTGAACAGCACAAGGCTGTCAAAGATTTTCCTGCCAGTTACCACACAGGTTTGGTCAGGATAGATCAGATTTGACCTGGTTGGCGAGATTCTCTGATAGGACCTTATAAACCACATTCAACACTGCAATGGGTCTTCAGTTCCTGATGCCCTCTCTCTCCCCCTCCTGCCTGTTGATGAGGATACATTCGCATCCGAAAGATGACCTCTTCTCATTCGTACCATCAAGGAGGAGATATAGGAATCTGAAAGCTCACAATCAACATTTTAGAAACAGTTTTGTCTCCACTGCCATCAGATTTCTGAACGGTCTATGAAGCCAGTAACACTAGTCCTCTTATGCATGATTGATTTATTTATTCATAACTTATAGTAACTTCTTTGTCATGCACGGTACTACTCTAGAAACTGTTGTGCATGAAAATCCCAGGAGATCAGTAGTTTTTTTTAGATATTCTGGCACCAACAATCATTCCATGGTCAAAGTCACTTGGATCACATTTCTTCACCATTCAGTTGTTTGATCTGAACAACAACTGAACCTCTTGACCACATCTGCATGCTTTTATTTATTGAGTTGCTGCCTCTTGATTGGCTGATTAGATATTTCCATTAACAAGCAGGTGTACCTCATAAAATGGTGACTGAATGTATGTCAGTGATAGTAAACCTGATCCTGATTTGACTCTAAGACCCTTTTACTTTGCCAGAAAGAAATTAAGGGAGAGTTGATTTAACTGGAAGTGGTAATGAACCAATGGGATATTTTGTCATTTTGTAGAGGATGTGCTGATCTGAGACTGGTTAATAAGCATCTCTGAAACAGACAATTAAATCAGCATAAGAACACTGCCCTTTTAAAAGTGTGAAATGCATTTGATTATACTTGAAAGTATCATTTTACCATCAGTTCTGGCTGTTTAAGCAAATAGAGAATCAAATTATGAAATAACCAAGTGAAAGTTTTTTTCAATCTCATATCTCGGCAGATTCAATTCCCAAATTTGTGAGTATTTCTGCACTGAAGCTTGCGCACACACAAGACAGGAATCCAAACTATTTGACAACTGAGCACATCATAATGTGCCGGAGAATTCGCCCTCTCGACGTTGATTTGTTCATCTGACACGAGTTTCTTTGGTGCTCAGTCGTCGCAGGAATGTCACACATTGAGCAATTGTGTCATATCCTTCACTTGTGAACAGATCTAAAATATACTCCTTAACTAAGCTACAATTTTCCTTTCTTTGAGTAATGCATCCTTCCCCACTGGTGTATTTGTTTTTTTTTATTCATAAGCATGTTGGCCCACAAATCGGCTCTGCAGCCGTGCTTTATAATCCAGTTTCAAGGAACATTGAAGCCACTGGGACCAGACTGCAGACTTGATAGGATGAAAGTCTGGCTGCCAGATGCAAAGGGCCCATTTGCAATGAACCTCTACCTATTTAATCTCTACCTAGATCCGTGATGCTAGATTTTATTTTAATCCTATTGAAATGAAGGGTATCAAAGTTAAGGTGAGGATGGGGTCCATTTTTCCCCTAGAGTTCTTTTATCTTTTATCAGTCATGGTTCAGATGCCAGTTTAATGATATTTCCAATGCTGCCTAATCAAATGCACCCATGTAGCATAGGTTATATTCATGGTTAATCTTTTCTTACAGTTTCCAAACAGCTGGCTGGATTACCATAAATTAGACACAAGTGATTGACAGCTGGTTTTCTACAGGCTTATATGGAAGAGTACTTTCCATTCCGTTTTCACAGGTATAGTAGAGAGATTACTCATCCAGTGAGATGTTCTCCTAAGGGGTTGTCTATTGGTGGATCCTCAGGTGGCGATAGAGGTCAATCCAGGATCTACAAATTCGTTGGCCATGTGCGCATGAGTAAGTGGCAGCCGTATTAGAGGTTGGATCTTTTGGTTGTTCATTTTCTCCTTTGGCAGCTGCTGCTTGTCCTCTGTAGCACAGGCAACACCGTTCTCATTCAGCACAGCTCTCTTTTGAACAGATTTCCTCTTAGTTTGTCAATTAAGTGCAATGTCTTCCCAGTTCTTAGATGTAGTGTTGAATTTCCTCAGGCTGATATTGACATTATCTTTGAAGTGTTTCCTTTGCCCACCAGGGGCTCTCTGACATTCCTTCAACTGGGAGGAAAGGGCCCATTTGAGGAGATGTGAGTCAGGTATCGAAGTTGGTATTTCTCAGGTGCACAATTTAGAAACAGAGCCTTTGCCCCACCATCTTGCTTCTCTTTGTACTTTACCATTTGCCTCATTTAGTCCAAAGCACTCTGTGCCTTGACAATAGAAAGCTTGTCTAAATGATTGGACTAGCTTTATTTGTTGCATATACATCAAAATATTGAAACCAGTGGTGAAATGTGTTCAAACAACAACACACACAAAATGCTGGTGGAAAATCAGCAGGCCAGGCAGCATCTATAGGGAGAAGCGCTGTCGATGTTTCGGGCCGAGACCCTTCGTCAGGACTAACCGAAAGGAAAGATAGTAAGACATTTGAAAATAGAGGGGGGAGGGGGAAATGCGAAATGATAGGGGTAGACCGGAGTGGGTGGGATGAAGCTACGAGCTGGAAAGGTGATTGGTGAAAGTGATACAGAGCTGGAGAAGGGAAAGGATCCTGGGACGGGAGGCCTCAGGAGAAAGAAAGGGGGGGAGCGCCAGAGGGAGATGGAGAACAGGCAAACAACTAAATATGTCAGGGATGGGGTAAGAAGGGGAGGAGGGGCATTAACGGAAGTTAGAGAAGTCAATGTTCATGTCATCAGGTTGGAGGCTACCCAGCCGATATATTCCTCCAACCTGAGTTTGGATTCATTTTGACAATAGAGGAGGTCATGGATAGACATATCAGAATGGGAATGGGACATGGAATTAAAATGTGTGTCCACTAGGAGATCCTGCTTTTTCTAGCGGACCGAGTGTAGGTGTTCAGTCTGCGTCGGGTCTCACCAATATATAAAAGGTCACACCGGGAGCACCAGACGCAGTATACCACACCAGCCGACTCACAGGTGAAGTGTCATCTCACCTGGAAGGACTGTCTGGGGCCCTAAATGGTGTAAGGGCAGGTGTAGCACTTGTTCTGTGTTATTTGAAGTGTGTTATTTGCCCACACAGTTCAAGAATAGGCTAAGGGCAGTTCACAAGTATCATCAAGTTTCTGGCACCAACGTAGCATACCCCAGCTTACTAGCTGTTGGGATGTAGGAGGGAAGCGGAGCACCCAGAGGAACCCCACATGGTCATGGAGAGAACATCCATATTCCTCACAGACAGCGACAGGAATAGATCCCTAGATGGTGATTACTGGCTCTACTGCTGGCACAGTGGGGTTTAAACTAGAGTTGCGGGAGCCAGAGTGCAGTTAGTTAGCGGAGAGGTTGTGGAGGCATATATTGGAAAGACCTCAGAATAAGTTAGGAATCAAAAACCTGAGCATGGTGTGACTAATGCCCCATGCTGGCTGTATTTCAATGCAAGAAGTAGCATTGTGAAGGCAGATAATAGTGCTGAAGGTGGCATAGCTGGCTTTCAAACAGGCAAATTGAAGTGAGGAGAGGCTGTTGATAGGGAAAAATTGCAGACAAAGGATGAGTTGCAAGGTAGAAAGTGGACACAATCGAAAAGGGAGAAAACAGGATGTATCTGAATGCACACAGTGTACAGAATAAAGTAGATGAACTTGCAGCACTGTTGCAGGTTGGCCGGTATGACGTTGTAGGCATCACCGAATCATAGCTGAAAGATTACAGCAGGGAGTCTAATGTCCAAGGATGCACATTGTATCGGAAGGATAGGCAGGAAGGCAGAGGGAGCGGCATTGCTTTATTGGTAAAATATGAAATCAGACTATTAATAAGAGGTGGCTTAAGGTCAGAAAGTGTTGAATCATTGTGGATAGAGCTAAGGAACCTGCAAGAGTAAAAAGACCCTTATGAGTGTTGTATACAGATCCCCTAACAGTAGTAAGGATGTGATAGAAAATGCATGCCAAAAGGACAATGTTACAATGGTCATGGAGGACTTCAATATGTGGGTAGATTGGGAAAATCAGATTGGTGCTGGATTACAGGAAAGGGAATTTCAAGAGTACCAACGAGATGGTTTTTTGGAGCAGCTCATGGTTGAGCCCATTAGATGATCAGCTATTCTGGATTGGGTGCTGTGCAATGAACCAGAATTGGTTGGAGACCTTAAGGTAAAAGAACCCTAGGGGATAGTGATCATAATATGGTCAAATTCACCCTGAAATTTGAGAAGGAGAACCTACATACAGATGCATCAGTATTACAGTGAAGTAAAGGGAATTACAGAGGCATGAGAGAGGAGTTGGTCAGAACTAATGTGTAAAGAACACTGGCAGGGATGACAGCAGAGCAGCAATGGTTGGAATTTCTGGAAGCAATGTGGTAGGCACAGGATATATACATCCTGAAGAGGAAGAAATATTCTAAAGGAAAGATGACACAAACATGACTAACAAGAGAAGTCAAAGCCAACATAAAAGCCAAAGAGAGGGCATATAATAGACCAAAAATTAGTGGGAGGTTAGAGGATTGGGAAGCTTTTAAAAACCAACAGAAGGCAACTAAAAAGTCATTAAGAAAGTAAAGATGAAATACTAAAGTAAGCTAGCCAATAAAATTAGAGTGGATACCAAAAGTGACTTCAGAGACATAAAGTGAAAAAGAAAGTTGAGAGCAGATATCAGACAGCTAGAAAATGATGCTGGAGAGGCAGTAATAGGAAATAATGAAACGGTAGACAAACTGAATAAGTATTTTGCATTAGTCCTCACTGTGGAAGACACTAGCAGTATGGTGGGAGTTCCAGGTGTCAGGGGGTGATGAAGTGTGTGAAGTGACCCTAACTTGAGAGAGGGTTCTTGGGAAAAAGAAAGGTTTGCAGTTACATAAATCACCTGGACCAGATGGTGTACACCCCAGAGATCTGAAAGAGGTGACTGAAGAGATTCTGGAAGCATTAGTAATGATCTTTAAAGAATCACTAGATTATGAGATGGTTCCTGAAGAGTGAAAAAATGCAAATGTCACTCTACTGTTCCAAGAAGGGAGAGATGCAGACGAAAGGAAACTATAGACCAGTTAGTCTGACCTGTGGTTGGGAAGATGTTGGAGTTGATTATTCAGTATGAGGTCTCAGGGTACTTGGAGGCACATGATAAAATAGGCTGTAGTCAGTATGGCTTCCTCAAGAATTCTATAAAGAAATATCAAGCAGGATAGACAAAGAAGAATTGGTTGATGTTGAAGGCCTTTGACAAGTTGCCAAACATGAGGCTGCTTAACAAGCTATGAACCCATGGTATTACAGGAAAGATTCTAGTATGGATAAAGCAGTGGCTGGTTGTCAGGAGGCAAAGAATAGGAATAAAGGGAGCCTTTTCTGGCTGCTGCAGGTGACTAGTGGTGTTCCACAGGAGTCTGTGTTGGGACCGATTCTTTATATGTTATATGTCAATGATTTGGATGATAGAATTGATGGCTTTGTTGCAAAGTTTGCAGATGATATAAAGATAGGTGGAGAGGCAGGTAGTTTTGTGGAAGTAGAGAAGCTACAAAAGGACTTAGACAGATTAGGAAAAATGACAAAGGAATGGCAGATGCAATACAGTGCCGGGAAGTGTATGGTCATGCAATTTGATAGAAGTAATGAAACGGTTGACTTTTTTCTAAATGGAGAGAAAATACAAAAACCTGAGGTGCAAAGGGACTTGGGAGTCCCTAAAAGATCATTTGCAGTTTGAGTCTGTGGTGAGGAAGGCAAATGCAATGTTATCATTCATTTCAAGAGGACTAGAATATATAAGCAAGGATGTAATTTTGAAGTTATATAAAGCACTGGTGAGACCTCACTTGGAGTATTGTGAGCACATTTGGTCCCCTTATCTTAGAAAGGATGTGCCAAACTTGAGAGGGTTCAAAGGAGATTCTCAAAAATGATTCCAGGATTGATTGGCCTGTCATACAAAGATTGTTTGATGGCTGTAGTCCTGTATTCTCTAGAATTCAGAAGAATGAAGAGAGACCTCATTGAAACCTATCAAATGGTGAAAGGCCTTGATGCAGTGGATGTGGAGTGGAGGTCTTCTATGGTGGGAGAGTTGAAGACCAGAGGGCACAGTCTCAGAATAGAGGGGCTTCCTTTGAGAATTGAGATGAAGAGGATGTTCTTTAGCCAGAAAGTGGTGATTCTGTGGAATTATTTGCCACAGGCAGCTGTGGAGGCAGTCTTTATGTATACAATATTTAAGGCAGAGGTTAATATATTCTCGATTGGTCAGGGCATGAAGGGAAGAGAGAAGGCACGAGACTGAGGTTGAGAGGAAAATTGAAACAGCCATGATGTAATGGAGCAGACCCAATGGGCCAAATGGCCTAACTTTGGCCATATATCTTGTGGTCTTATAATGGCGGCAGTTAAACTGCGCTACCTCTACCATTTAGTCAGGCAGTGCATTCCAAATTCCAACCTACCTTTTTGAAATATCTCCCTTTCAGAACCCACTTTAGACAAAATCTATTATAGTCATTCTCTTCAAAAGTATATCTAATGTTCTCCAAAAAGTAGCTTTAATTGCTTCAGTTTCATTGAGGGAGATGAATTCACTAAGAGTTACAGAGCAAAACAGACAATGACTCTGGGTCAGCCTCACCAGATACTAATCTGCAATGGTGTAGAAATTCAGCTATAAACTAGGCAGATGAAATATTCTGCTTATTTTACTCTGCAGCTCAGATGTCTTTCTGATAATTGTATCCCTTTAAACTCTCCTTTTTAAAACTTTACTTCCAAGTGCCTATTTATCTTCTTCCATAGTTTTTCTTTCTGTAAATTCACCAGCACTGATGTTACAATGACTAGCTGATAGTTTCCAGGTATGTTCTTCCATTTCTTTGATCAAAGGCATAAAATTACTCATTCTTTAGATCTTTGGCACCACTTGCAGAGTCAGAAAACAACTAATGCTTATAGTTAATTCTTCTTCTTCCTCAGCCCCCTCTTACTTCAATTATTTGTGATGAATCCCTTCTGGACCAAGTGGCTTGTTAACTTTAAACATAACCAGCACTTGCAGAACTCATTCCTTATTAATTTTCAACTTATCCATGTTAATTATTATTTTCCCATACTGAGGTTTTGGCAGCATGCCAAAACCTTGGTAACGATCTTTGAGAGTACACACTTAGTAGTCCAGCCATGCCCTACCATTATTTACTTATTCTCTGTTTGGCCCATTCCTTTTTTGAACACCCTATAGAAGATTTCTGCATTCCATTTTATACTGTGCTTTTGACCACTTCTTTGTCTGCCTTATTTTCCTTTTTCACTTGCCTTTGTGTCCTTCAATTATAGCTTGATTCCTGTTTCCATTTTCTTTGATTGTCCAGTTTTGGGATCTGAGCAGTGTAGACTAGGACAGCATTGACCCAGCGTAAATTGGCACAGCTTCTTCCAGCACCTTTACTCCACCCAGAACAAAAGGTGGGATTTCCTGGTGGCCACCCACTTCAATTTGACTTTCCATTCCCATTCTACCATGTCAGTCCATAGCCTGCTCTATTGCCATGAAGAGGACACAGTTGTGTTGGAGGAACAACATCTTATATTCTGCCTGGGTAGCCTCCAGCTTGATGACAGTACATCAATTCCTCTAACTTCTGGAAATTCTCTCTTTCTCTATTGTTCTGGTTATTCTCCCACCTCTTCTCTTCTCCTCACCTGCCTATCATCTCATTCTGGTTCTTTTCCTCTTTCCCTTTCTTCCACGTCCACTGGCAGCTCCAATCAGATTCCTTCTTCTTCAGCCCTTCACCTCTTCCACCTATCACCTCCCATCTTCTTACTTCATTCCCCCTCCTGCACCAACCCACTATATCCCTCACCTCATTTCACATCACCATCCAGCTTGTACTCCTTCTCCCTCACCTACTTTCATTTCTGCCCCCTTCTTTTCCAGTCCTGATTAATTGTCTCAACCTGCAATGTCACCTACTTATTCTTTTCCATAGATGCTCTCTCACCTGCTGAGTTCTTTCATCATTTTGTGCGTGTTGCTCTAGATTTCCAGCATCTGCAGAATCCTTTGTGTTTATTTATTGTCTTTCTGGTCCTATTTGCAGCTGAGGATGAAATGATGAACTATCTTCTTGAACCAGAACAGTGATCCTAATAATGTTATTGGGTGGGAAATTCCAAGATTCAAACTCAGAAACAATGATGGTACATTTTCAGGCCAAGATGTTGTATGACATGGAAGGGAATCCACAGCTGGTGATGTTCCCAGGTGACTGAAGCCCAAACCCTCTCGATACTAGGAGTAGCCTAGGTGAGTAACTGCGGTGCATTTTGTCAATGATCCATTTTGAGGTCATCGTGTACTGGTAGTAAGGGATACTTTTCTAACTCTATTTGCACAAGGTCATCGCCCTGACCTCCGGGAACTCCCCTGTACCCAGGAAGTATTGCAAGACTATGTAGTGGGCCAAATGGACCATGAAGAACAGAAAGAAGCAGTGATAATTGGATTATAAAGAGGTGTACAGGGGTGAGGTAGATCAGCTCTTTGAGTGGTGGCTCATGAACAACTCAATGTCAGCAAGGCTAAGGAATTGATTGTGGACTTCAGGAAGGGGAGGTTGAATGTACACACACCAGTCCTGATTGGGAGATCAGCAGTGGAAAGGGCAAGCAGTTTCCTGTTCCTGGGATCCAGCTTATTGATACAATCATAAAGAAGCCACGCCTTTACTTAATTCAGAGTTTGAGGAGATTTATTCTGTCACCAATCACTCCTGCAAATTTCTATACATTTGGAGAGCATTTTGATTGATTGCTTCACTGCTTGGTATGGAGGTTCCAAGGTGCAGGATCACAAGAGGCTGCATGGGGATTGTAGACTTAGTCAGCTCCGTCACAGGCACAGCCCTCCCCACCACTGAGGATGTCTTCAACACCATTGAGGAAGTACCTCAACAAGGAGGCATCCATTAATAAGAGCTGTGATAATCCAGGGCATGCATTCTTTTCATTACTGCCATTAGGGAGGTGGTACAGAAGCTTGAAAACACACACACAATGTTTCAGGAACAGTTGCTTACTCTCTGCATCGTATTTCTGAACAGTCCATCTGCCGATGAGCACTACCCCGCTATTCCTCATTTGCCTTATTTATTGCCAGCCGAACAAGTGCCAACCTGTGCCTACGCTTCCTCCATCACTACCATCAGGGCAACACTTAACCTGTGAGTCTGTTGGGGTCATGTACTGTACCTGGTGCTCCCGGTCTGGCCTTCTGTATATTGGTGAAACCGGACGTAGGTTGGGAGGCCGCCTCACCGAGCGGCTATGAAAAGCAGGATTTCCTGGTGGCCTCCCATTTCAATCCTACTTCCTATTCGCATTCCGACATGTCCGTCCACGGCTTCTTCGACTTACAACTGCAATGAGGCCACACTCAGGTTGGAGGAACAGCACCTTATATTCCATCTGGCGAGTCTCCAACCATGACATAAACAGCGATTTCTCAAACTTCTGGTAATTGCCCTCTCCCCTCCCCTTCACCATTCCCTATTCCAGTTTCCCTCCCTCCTTTTAGCACCTTACCTGCCCATCATCTCCCTCCGGTGCTCCTCTTCCTTCCCTTTCTTACATGGTCTTCTACCCTCTGCTATCAGATTCTCCCTCCTCCAGCCCTTTCTCTCTTTCACCAAGCTTCCCAGCTCTTTGCGTCACACTCCCTCCCGTTTCCACCCGTCACTTGCCACCTTGTACTTTTTCCTCCCCTCCCCACCTTCTTACTTGGACTTCTCCTCATTTACTCCCATCCTCCCATCAGCCCAAAATGTCGACTGTTTAATATTTTCCACATATGCCACCTGACCTGCTCAGTTCCGTCAGCATTTTGTAGGTGTTCCTTTGGATTTCCAGCATCGGCTGATTTGCTCGTGTTTGCACTATTTATTTAGTTACTTCTAACTTATAATTTTCATGACATACTGTATGTTAGTGATAATATACCTGATACTCATTCTGGTGAAGATCAGACCAGTAATGGATAAGATCAAGGAGAAATCTGAAGCAGCACTTGTAAAATGGATGAGAGCTAATTCAGAGAGTTGAGCAGAACTTGTCAGGATAAATAGAACAAAAACTTGAGAGAACAGTAATGGATTAATGGGTGGCATTTAAACTGGTGGTGTTTTACATATATTTTAATGCACTTTCTGGAGAGGAAAAGGCAGGAAACCGAAAACAGATCTTTATTATTCTTTATTCAACGTGGCATAGAGATACAGCATAGGAACAGGCCCTTCTGGCCAAAAAACCTGGTCTACCCAATTACACCTATGTGACTAATTAACCTGCAACCTATATGACTTTATTGTGTGGGTGGGAGCTCACATGACCATGGGGAGACTTGACAAACTCCTTTTAGACAGTGACGGGAATTGAACCCTGGTTGATGGCACTGTAATAGTGTTACAGTAACAGCTTTACTACTGTGCTGCCCTTGGGAAGGGCGAGAACATTCTAGAAAAGGTGCAGAAAAGGTTTAGTAGAAAGAAGGGTTTCAGTGACAAGAAAATAAGGTGGTTACACTTGGAGCAAAGAAGACTATGAGTAGATCTTGAGGAAAAATGATGCTGGATGGACTCATAAGGTCCGGCAGCAGCTATGGAAATGAATAAACAATTGAGGTGTTGGACTCAGACTCAATCCTGATGAAAGGCATTGACCTGAAAAGTTTGAACATTGTCCCCCTCATTTTCTGGTTCTGATGAAGGGTATCGGCAAGAAATGTTGACTGTTTATTCCTCTCCATAGATGCTGACTGACCTGTGGAGATCCTCCAGCATTTTGTGTGTGTTACTTTGAGTTTTCAGCACCTGCAGAATCTCTTGTATTAAAGCAGTCTTCCACAACTGAGGGGAGATTTTGTCTACAAGCGGGAAATTCCCTGTCACTCTTGCCTTGAACATAGACTCCTGTACAGCTCAGTCACCCTCTTGTAACTCATTCGGACACTTATTGCTAATAAACCCCTTGGGACCTCACCCTATAACTGTGGCAGAAGTGTTCAGAAATGCATCTGCCTTTTATGAGATGTTGGCTTCCACTATGTAGCAGTGCATGTTTCCAATATTACCAATTGCCACTGCAACCATTCACCATCCAAAGGCTTTCAACCCATAATACTAACTAATACTGTCAACAGTATACCCATCAATTTAAATCTGTCTTGAACCTTCCTTTATCAAACTGCCCCACCCCACCTCATGGCCATGACACATTTATCAGTTTGCAAAATTTGACTACGATATTTACAATAAAAACAAAATTGTTTATATATTCCTTATTTTTGTGTGATACCTTTTCACCTTCCTTTCATTAAGGTGAGAAATCTGTTGATGAATCCCATCCCATACTATAAACTTGAAGGGGTAAAGTCTCCGTAGTTGAAGCCCTGGGAGCCAGAGCCAGAGGTTCCGCCAAGTTTAACAGCCAGCCAGACATCTGTTAATTCAGTTCCTGGCAGTTATATTTTGCTTGCATTGGAGAACTGGAGTTAAAATCTAAGCTATTAAATAGGATTTTTCACTGGATGTCTGCTGAGTGACATTAAAAGCACAAGTTTTACTGCATTTCTGTAAATGACAAAATGATTGATTAATAAGTTTGATGCTTAAACAACATTCAGTTAGTAAATGGATTGTAATTTCTAGGCTACTGTCATCATCAGACACTCATGCATATTGGGCATGGAGTAAAGCACTGTTTGCAGTGTCCATTATGTGCTGAAAAGCCATCGGTAATAATGATGCAGAATAAGGTTTTCTCTATACTGCCATATCAAGGCATAGAGTATGGAAACAGGCCATTCAGCCCCTTGAGGCCATACTGAACATGAAGCACCCTTTGACACTAAGATCTGAATTTAAACAGAAGGTTGGTAGCTTGGGTTGGCTGCTTGTTGCCAAGCCTGGAGATTAGATAGCAAACGTTTCATCACCAGTCGAGTTTCATCATCAGTGCATGATTGAATGTTGTTTCTGCCGCGTGCTCGCATTTATATTGGTCTGACACATTGCTCTGATTGGCTGGCTGTTCCGCTGCCATCTAGTCTCCACTGGGTGCAAGCCAACAAGCTCTAAGGTCTTTCCATTTTATTTATCTTAAGGATACCTGCCCTAGTATTCTCTTATGTGGCTCAGTGGTAAATGTTGCTTTGTAAAATGTAGGAATACTTTACTTAATTATTGGTGATGCCAGCATACGGGGATAAGGTTAGGAAACAGGATGATTTAAATCATAATAATGAGCTTAACTTTAAGCTCATTAGACTGTAGAGATAGGTCTTGAGACTACAAAGGAATAACTGAAAGTAAGTAGAAGTGAAAGAGCAGAATGCCCATGATGTGCATCTGCAGTGTTCATCTCACTGAAATCAGGGAGATCATTGTTTAGTGTTTATTTAAAAATGTGTAGAGTAGGGGAACAGTAGTTAAACCATTCAAGCAATTACAATGTGGTCTACAGAGAGTATTCCCAGCTGAATAATAGACAGGAGAAGCTGAGGCTATTCTTGGAGCAAAGGAAGTGGAGAAGAGGTTGATGATGGCAGTCAAGATCGTTATAGGTTCAGAGAGGGTAAATGGAGGTGAGCAGGTCCCATTGGTACATGATTTAAGGACTAGGGCACAGCGAAGAACATAGGATTAGGAAAGTGCAGTAGGCCATTTGGCCTCTTGCTCCAGCATCCTATCTGGATGCATCATGGCAACTGCTCTGCTCGAAACCGTAAGAAACTGCAGCGAGCTGGGGACACCAGCTCAGCACATCACAGAAAAAAGCCTTCCCTTCACTGACACTGTATATGATTCTCACTGTCTCAGTAAAGTAGTAAACATAATGAAAGAGCCTGAAGGCATTCAGACTCAGTCCTAAAGACTGAGCCTGAAACATCAACTATTCATTTCCATCAATGACCTGCTAAGTTCCTCCAGCATTGTGTGTGTGTTGCCTGGAAACATGTATCACCAGGCTCAAGGGCAGCTTTTTTAAGACTATTGAATAAGAGGGATGCTTAACCTCACAATCTGCCTCATTATGCCTTTCACCTTACTGTCTGCTTACATTGCACATTCTCTGTAACACTTTATTGTTATTGTTTTCCCTTCTTCTGTCTCAGTCTACTGAAATGATGAAATGATCTGTATGGATGGTATGAAAAACAAAGTTTTTCACTGTACTTGGCTTCAGTGACAATAATAAACATATTTACCAATTTACTTACCATAATTCAACAAATCACACCTTATCTGTTACCGCGGTGCCACTTTTCTGTACTAATCCTAAATCTTTCAAATCCCCTTCCAGCAAAATATCTATTCATCTCTCTTAAATGCCTGATGGAAACTTCCAATCCACTTGTGTAGAGAATTCCAAAGATCAACTTAGACTGAAAAGGGTTCTTGTCTCACTCTGGAAAAACAAACTGATACCATGATAATGTGATCCTAGGTTCTAGACATGTAAGCCTGGAGAAACATTAGCCTCATAAGGAGATCATACATAAAATGAGGCCACCTCTCATTCTTCAGAACTCTACCTCGTATACATGCACAGAATGCTGGAGGAAATCAGCAAGTCAGGTGGCATCCAGGGAAATGAACAAGCATTCAACGCGCTGAGCCGAGACCCTTCTTCAAAACTGGAAAGGAAGGGGGGAGACACCAGAATAAAAAGGTGGGGGTGGGAAAGAAGCATAGTTAGAAGGTGGTAGGTGAATCCAGGTAGGCAGGAAAGATAAAGGGCTGGATAGAAAGGAATCTGATAGGAGAGGAGAGTGGACCATAGGAAAAAGAGAAAGAGAAGAGGCACCAGGGAAGATGATAGGCAGGTGAGAAGAGGTAAGAGGCTAGAATAGGGAATAGAAGAAGAGGGAAGGGAGAAGGAGAAGTTCTGTTTTACCAAAAGGAGAAATTAATATTCATGTTGGAACTCCACAGACAAAACGTAAGATGTTGCTTCTCCACTCTGATGGTGAACTAAACATGGTACAAGAGGAGTCCGTGGATCGACATGTCAGAATGGAAGTTGGAATTAAAATAATTGGCTTTAGGAAGATGGACCGAAGGTGCTCAACGAAGGCTCAGTCTGCTGAATTTCTCTCATAAGATAAACCCATCATTCCAGAAACAATCCAATTTACAGGAGGTGAGACTGGTGCACAGTGTCAAGGATGGTTCGATTCAGAGCCCTATTTAATTACCACAAGTTGCTTTTACTCTTGAGTTCAAATCTTTTGACAGTAATCGAGTCATAAGTTGGTACAGAACATTAGCAGGCCCTTTGGCCCATCCAGTCCATGCCAATCTTTTATTTTATTTAGTCCCAATGGCCCCCACCTGGATCATAGCCCTCCATTCCCCTTTCATCCATGCACTTATCCGAACTTCTTTCAAATGTTGCATTTGACCCTATGTCCACCAATTTCACTAGTAGCTCATTCCACACACTCCCCACCCTTAGTAAAGAAGATCTCCTTCAGGTTCTACTTAAATATTTTGCCTCTCACCTTTAACCCATGACCTCTAGTTCTCGTCTACACAACCTTCAATGGTGAACATATAATGTACCTTCTTAAATCCTACACCTGCTCATTACCTTGCAGCAAATGGTATTCCAGGACACCAGCTCTCTTTGCGTATCTGTATCCTTTAGTTTCTGAACAACTGAAAGTATAATGTGTTTATATTCTTTTCTTTCTATCAACATGGATGACCTCACATTTTCTTCTGCCGCATTCTCTAACATTTAGCCTGTCCATATTTCTGAGACCTCCCTGCATTCTCTCACAATCCATTCGGCCACCCAATCTTTTACCATCAGCATAATTGGGTTAACTACACTTGATCCTCATACAAATCAATCTTGATGATTGTGAACAGTAGGAACTCCAGCCTGAAAGTGACATATAAAAGATACAAACAGATTATCCTGACTTTCAAATAGAAATAGCATACAAATATTAGGAGAAATAATTTGCCTGACTATGGAGATTGGGCCAAATGGATTAGACTTTATGGGCTAAGTGGCTTGTACAATATATGTGCTAGAATAGTATTCAGGCCATTTTGGCCCATCAAGTTTAATCCATTTGTAAAGTATTGATTGTTAAAACGGAAAATCCTGGGTTGGCGGTCAGAATCTATAGAACTGATCCCAAACATGGGTAAAAAGGCAAGAGGTGTCTGAAAATATCAGAGAGCTGGTTGGAGACACAAGAGGTTCTGAAGATCCTGGAAATCTTGAGTAACACACACAAACTGCTGAAGGAACTCAGCAAGTCAGGTAGCACCTACGGAGGGAAATAAACAGTCCATGTTCTGGGCTGAGCCCCTTCATCAGGACTAGAAAATAAGGGGCAGAGGCCAGAATAAGAATGTGAAGGAAGGGGGAGAAGATAGATTAGTCCAGGTGAAGAGTGGGGGGGGGGGGATGAAAGGGAATGATGCACGAGCTTGGGAGGTGATTGGTCGAAGAGGTAACGGGCTGAAGGAGAAGGAATCTGATAGGAGAGTTAACCATGGAATATAAGGAAGGAGGTGGGACTAATACCAGTCTCAAACTTCTTATTGCCAACATTGTCAAGTCGACCCACTTGCATTGATCGCACCGTCAATCTCTCATCAGTATATAGCACCAGCTCCATACCGACTCACTGACTATTACCGGTTATACATTGCTAAAACCAAAAATGGGCGTTGTTGAAAATATGAACAAAACGATTGGTAAACTGGCAAACTGACATATTAACAGTACCGAGACACACCAGTTTAAATGAAAGCACAACCCAGAAAAATAAAGAAACTCTCACTACAGAAGAAAAAGTTAGCCAATGGAAGAGGTTGACCTTCCATGGACAACTTACCCATGATCTGAGCAGACTAGATGTCGACAAGGAAGCGGTAGACCCCGGCTCAGAATTAGAGACTTCTTCCCAGAAGCAGAGGGGCTCCTTGTAGCAATACAGGACCAGGTGATTAACGTTAAAAAATATATCAAAATACATAATAAAACACCAACATATTAAAGGCAGTAAATGCAGAAAGTGCCAGGGGAAAACAAAAACAATCCACACATTTCAAAATCCTGCAGCAGTTTAACTCAGTAGTTTTATTTACACAGATAAAATCAAGAGGCAAACATCACTCACCAAAATCTTGCTTTAAAATACAAACTCATAAAGAACCCATATCTTATTAAAAATACAAGTTTAATCCAGTTTTAGAGCCAGATTCCTACAAATTACTGCATATTATGACCAATCCATTATCACAAATAGGGCAATCCATAATAACAGTCTGGATATAATACTACAAGATAAACAAACAAGAACAAACTGCTTAATAGATACAGCCATTCAAAATACACATCACATACAGAAGACAGTAAGTGAAAAACACCAGACTTATGCTGAATTAAAAGAGGAAATTGAAAGACTATGGAACATGAAGAGGATGTACATTGTCCCATTAGTAATGTCTACAACTGGTATCATCCCAAAGTCACTACATAATAGCAATAAACAATTAAGCCTACATAGCAATATTTATGTAGATCTCCAGAAAGCCACAGAATAGTCTGGAAGTTCGTAGCAATTGAGAAATGAATGTTCTTGGCTATGCATGTACCTCAGGTTTTACCAGCTTGCGGTGAGAAAAATAAATCAATATAAATAACTAAGTAAACATTACTGGGAACATGAGTTGTAGAATCCAAGAAAGTGAATTCCTAGCTTGTGGAATCAATTCAGTGTTGTGGTGAGTGAAGTTATCGATACTGGTCTAGGAGCATTATGGTTATAGGGTAATAACTGTACATGAATGCTGGTAGTGAGAGTCCAAAGGCTCTCATACTTTAATCCGCATGACAGCAGTGAGAAGTGAGCATGACCTAGATAGGGGGAATCCTTGATGATGGATACTGCTTTCTTGTGGCAGCATTCCTTGTAGATGTGCTGAATGATAGGGCGGGCTAGTCCTGTGACGGACAGGGCTGTGTCCATTAATTTTTGTGGGCTTACACAACAACCCTACAAAATATTATTCTTAAACCTGTAAAATATACTTTGTAGGCTCTGTATAAAGAGCAATAATGACCAGGAAGAGGAGAACAGACACTGAAGGAGTGAATTTCTATAAAGGATCTCCAGTTTGTTTACCAGAACATTAGCCCAGTTGGAGAAAGTGCCACAGAAATAACAGCAATGTGCTTTTTTGCAGTTTCCTTGGGTCTTGTTCTGAAGTTAATAGTGGAATGCATTCAGAAGTTAAGCCTTGGGTTTTCTTTGAGGTTGAAGAGGATGATCTTGGACATCAGTAGTGGATTGAGCAAAAATAAACATGCAAGTGTTTAAAGCATTCTCTCCATAATCTCAGTCAGCTATCTTGTGATTGCATCCGCCAGCTGAAGTATGTACTTTCAGAATAAATATTGTGTATTTCTCAGTTTAACTCCAGAAGTTAATGCTTCTAACTTCTTTCATTTGAGACCTTGCTTGGACAGTGAAATAATAACATATGTAAAGTTGGTTTTACATTATTGCACAAGTGGCTAGGCAAGTGACTCTAAAAGATACTGGTCTACACATTATTCGTCCAGTTCTGATTGATAACCATTAAGAACATTGGGAAGATGTTTCCCTCGAACTTTATCCGAGGACAGTAAAACTAAACATACTGAATAACACCAGTTCATTGTGCTTAGCTTCTGAAATTTATTCCTGAGTACAATGCTAATTTATAAACCATTTAGCTCTCCCAACTAGGAATATATTTCTAAACAAACATCAAAGTGAAAATTCAAAAAGAAATTACAGATGTTCTATATTTTAAGTTTAAGAACAAAGAATTTCTGACCTTAAACATTTCTCTTCCCACAGATGCAGCCTGCCCTGTTGAGCATTTCCAGCATTTTCTAGTTTAATTTCTCCTTGTTGTTAAGCTTATCTGAAACATTATGGCATTGTGCAACAGTAGCTGATGGAAGTTCTAATTAATTCTGAAATCTGACTCTTCTCTACCATTTAATATTGATCAAGCCATAGTTAGCCTCTAAAATCAGGACACAATGTGCAGACTTAATGAGGAGGCACAGGGATAACACATTATCTTTGTCTATACCACTGAATGAGCTCAATTGTCCCAACCATCTTCTTTTCTCTGGTACAACAGAGATTGCATTTCTCCTAGCTTGCAAGCATTAAACCAAAATTATGGTGAACCAACTCATGAACACTACATCACTGGTTTTGCTTTCTTTTTGCCCTTCTTATTTAATTTATGTGTGCATACAGTATCTGTTATTGCAACGATAGCATCTTTAATATATTAATGCTGCTGCAAAACAACAAATTTCACGATGTATGTCAGTGATATTAAACCTAATTCCAATTCAGATTCTGAGATTCTCATGTTTTCCCTTGCAAGTGCAAAGGGCAGCAGAAAGCTGCACTTCAAATGGCCATTTAGCACCAGCAAATAAAAAGGGAACTCCAGGTCATCACCTTAACACCATTAGTTTCCCTATAAAATTTCCCCATTTCTCTGAAGATGCTGAATTGTGTGAAAACACTGTGTCATCGTTGTTCAGTGATAATGCTCTTGCCTGTGAAGCTGTTGTATCTAAGACACACACCAAAGACTTTGAGCTACATTCAAGCTAAGCCTCAAATTGCAGTACTGGGTGGCATTTAACTTGGCCTTGATTTGCTCTTGTTGATCTTGTTCTGGTGAGAGCGTGAAAACAGATCCCACATCAAAGAAACATAGAAAATAGGTGCAGGAGTAGGCCATTCGGCCCTTAGAGCCTGCGCCACCATTCAGTATGATCATGGCTGATCATCCAACTCAGAACCCTGTACCTGCTTTCTCTCCATACCCCCGATCCCTTTAGCCACAAGGGCCATATCTAACTTCCTCTTAAATATAGCCAATGAACCGGCCTCAACTGTTTCCTGTGGCAGAGAATTCCACAGAATCACCACTCTCTGTGTGAAGAAGTTTTTCCTCATCTCGGTCCTAAAAGGCTTCCCTTTATCCTTAAACTGTGACCCCTCGTTTTGGACTTCCCCAACATCGGAAACAATCTTCCTGTATCTAGCCTGTCCAATCCCTTTAGAATTTTATATGTTTCAATAAGATCCCCCCTCAATCTTCTAAATGTTCACCAGCTTTAGTAAAAGTTACTACCCTACAACATCAGGCTCCTGAAATAGTTTGGATAACTCCACTGATTCCACAACCTACATACTCACTTTCAAGGGCTCCACAGCTTGTGTTCTCCGTATTATTCTTTTTATTTGCTCAAATTGTCTTCACGGCAAATTGGCTGTTTGTCCGTCTTTGTTTATATTTAGTTTTTATAAATTCTGTTATATTTCTTTATTTTCCTGCAAATGTTTGCAAGGAAAGAGGCAGCATGGCAGCATAGTGGTTAGCATAGCACTTTCCGATACAGGCGACCCGGGTTCAATTCCCACCGCTGCCTGTAAAGAGTTTGTATGTTCTCCCTGTGGCTGTGTGGGTTTCCTCTGTGTGCTCCAGTTTCCTCCCATAGTCCAAAGATGTACCAATTGGTAACTTAATTGGAAATTGTAAATCGTCCTGTGATTGCGTTAAGATTAACTTGGGAGTTACTGGGCGGCATGGCTCGAGGGGCTGGAAAGGCCTGTTCCATGCTGTATCTCAATCAATACATAAATAAATTCCTACTGCTGCCTGCAAGGAGTTTGTATGTTCTCTCCATGACTGCATGGGTTTCCTCTGGGTGCTCCAGTTTCCTCGCACAGTCCAAAGACATAACTGTTGGTAGGTTAATTGGTCATTGTAGATAGTCCAGAGATTAGACTGGGGTTAAATTGGGAGATCACTGGGCAGCATAGCTCAAAGGGCTGAAAAGGTCTATTCTGTGCTGTATCTCAATAAATAAATAATAATAGAATGAATCTCAATGAAATATATTGTGACATAAGTGTACTTTGATATTAAATTTACTTCGATTTTGACATTGCACAGATGCTGAGCAACCAAAACCCCATCAGATGAAATGCTGGATTTAAGCAATCAAATTTGGTCTGGTTGCTGATTCCATAATGGGAAATAAAACCAAAAATATTATGGAATTATGTAGCAGATCGCGTTGATTAAGAAAAAGAGTTGATGTTTCAATCTGATTACCTATTTTCATCTGAAACAAATCATGATTTAACATTGCTAAAACATCTTTTGGTGTACCTCTCAATTAATGACTAACCACAATTATCTGGAGCACTGCACATTGGCTTCATTCACATGCTTCCACCAGAGGTGTGAAGCATTCCAAATGAAAAAGAATAGTGTCTTGTCTTTTGACATGAACTTGATGGGCCGAAGGGCTTGTTTCTGAGCTGTCGTGCTTCTTGACTCTATGACTTTCACAATAGCTCAGAGGTCCAATGAAGAGTATCACTGGAGGTAGAGGAGAGCTCTGTTGTGGAGGAACACACTCTTAACTACCTGGCCATTCTTCCCTTTGCAGCCAATGCTCCACTTACTGGAATATATCTCCTTCCATTCTTCATCCATCTTCTGTCTTCATTTTCTGGTGACTCCTGTGAGATGCAATTGAGCAATTCTAAACAAAACATCTGAAGTCCAGCGTTCTGCGAACTTATTTGTTCTAGATATACGGGCATAACCAATGCCGGTTTGTCTTTATCTCAACCATTCCCCAAATTGAAGAGGCAATTAACATCTTACTGGGTCTGGAGTCACATATAGTCCAGTCTGAGAGATTACTGGCCTCAAATGACATTTATGGACCAAATGACAATCCTTTAGTTTCATGGGTAGTGTTTCTGAGATCATCCTTCCCATGCAATTGATGTGGCAACTTGCCCCCAAATGATCCTCAAGATTATTGTCCTATGTGCAGAATTTAGTTTTTAACCAGGATATGCTGTACAAAAATTCAATTTAAGATACTACAAAAGGCTCCTTTGGAGTTTTGACGTAGTGTTAGAAATTGTCCTTGCTTTTCATATAGGCTCCCTGAGTCATTTTTCATAGTGTGTCAGGGACATCTTGAGAAACGGCTCCCAAAAATGTTCTTGATGTGCTCCAGAAGTCTTTCATGAGCATTGAGCAACAGGCAAGTGAAGAAGGATGATATACCTTTAAGAATGCTTGCCATCCTTGGAAATGCTAAATTTACTGGCAATCAGCTAGTTGACGTGCTGAGCAGGCATCAGGTCAAGGACTAACCACC
This sequence comes from Hypanus sabinus, assembly GCF_030144855.1. Classification (NCBI taxonomy): domain Eukaryota; kingdom Metazoa; phylum Chordata; class Chondrichthyes; order Myliobatiformes; family Dasyatidae; genus Hypanus; species Hypanus sabinus. Next base: position 21,318,513 of record NC_082713.1, on the reverse strand, counting down.
AAATTCCTTGATAATAACTGCTAGCAGACAGTTTAAGGGACAGTCAGCTGCTCGACAATCTTTCAGCTGTAACTCCTTTCCTAAGATAACACCCTGCATTATATGTGGGTGAAACAGCTTTCAGCTCATGACTAAGTCTTGACTATGTTTATTTAGAGCAGTTTGGACTAACATGGCAATTCAAAATACTCTGAGATTTTAAACATTGAAAGCATACTTGCTTTTTAGAATAACAATCTCCTGTAACTATGAGCTTTAGAATCTTGTTAAAGATAAAAAAGGAAAGTGTCTTGCATTAAAGGTGTGATCAACAACTGATTAAGTAGCAAAATGCTTGTAGTTTACATTGGAAACATTGTCCTTTTTGACTGGCAAACTCGTCTGATCTAGTAAAAATATTAGAATTTCATTTGACAGGATGTTAGAGAATTGGAGCTGCAGCTGGATGGCTTTTGGTTCATACGAGAGATTCAGGAGGTGTTAGATAAGGTAGTCACGTCTATGTTGCAGGAGGTAGTTAGCTGGGTGACTTTCTGGTGAGGGAAAGGGAATAGGCAGATAGCTCAGAGTACCCCTGTGGCGTACCCCTCAGTAATAAGTATCCCATTGTGGACAATATTAAGGGGGATGCCTTCTATCAAGGGAAAGCCTTAGCAATATGGTCTCTAGCACCGTCTAAATCAGTGGCTCAAAATGGAAGGTGGGCGGGGGGAAGAGAGCACTGGTGAAACAGGATTAAGCAGTTAAGGGAACAGACAGGAGGCTTTATTGATGAAAAAGACTCCTAGATGTTATGTTACCTCCCAGATGCCAGGGTCATGGATGTCTCCAATCAGGTCCACAGCATTCTAAATGTGAAGGTTAAGCAGTCAGAAGTTGTGGTAGATGTTGGTACCAATAACGAAGGTAGGAAAGGGGATGAGGCCCTGAGGAGAGAATATAGGGAGCTAGGTAGGAAGCTGAAAAGCAGGACCTCCAAAAGCTTGTGCCACCCACCAGAAAGGGTAAGAAATAGATAATTTGGTAGATGAATGTGTGTCTGAAGAATTGGTGCAAGGGTAGGGTTTCAGATTTGTGGATAACTGGGATGTCTTCTGAGAAAGGTATGAACTGTACAAAAGGTTCAGGTTACACCTGAATTAACAGGCAAATTTGCTAGAGCTATTGAGAGGGTTTAAACTGGTTTAGCAGGAGATGGAACCTGACTGAATGAAAGGGCCTTTGGTGGTAAAGATAGATGCAGCACGTAGAAAGACTGTGAGGAAGAATAGGCAGTGTATAGTGAACTGTATTGGATTAATTATTTTGAATATAGCAAGTGCGTATTTGGCCAAGTGATCACGTGGGAAATCGATTGGGCCTCCTACGCACGGTGGGCTCTCTCTTCTCGCATGGGCGCTCGTAGTTCCCATGCTGTAAATTGCCCAGTGTGTATTGTTCCTAATGTGACTCAGTAAAAACATTTAACCATACTGCTGTACCTCCCTCTGAAACTGGATCCACAACTTCCTAACCAGTAGACCACAATCTGTGCGGATCCAAAACAATGTCTTCTTCTCACTGCCAATCAACACTGGAACATCTCAGTGATGTGTGCGTAGCCCACTGCTCTATTCTCTCCACACTCATGACTGTGTAGCCAGGCACAGCTCAGTTCCCATCTATAAATTTGCTGATGATACAACCATCGTTAACCGAATTTCAAATGGTGACGGAAGGGTATAGAGTTGTCAGTTGTATCAGCTAATTGAGTGGTGTCATAGAAACAACCTTGCATTCAATGTCTGTAAGTCCAAAGAACTGATTGTGGACTTCAGAGAGGGTAAGATGAGGAAGCACACACCAGTCCTCAGAGGGATTAGAAGTGGAAAGAGTGAGCAATTTCAAGTTCTTGGATGTCAATATCAATATCCCCGAGGATCTAACTTGGACCCAACATATTGATGCAGCTACTAAGGAGGCAAGACAGTGATTATATTTCGTTAGGAGTTTGAGACGATTTGGTATATCTCAAAAGACACTTGACAATTTTTACCGATGTACCACAGAGAGCATTCTCAGTGGTTGCAACACTGTCCAGTATGGGGGTGCACAAGATCGAAGGAAGTTGCAGAATGTTGCAATCTTTGTCAGCTCCATAATGAGCTCTAGCCTTCGTAGTATCCAGTAGTATTCAAGGAGCGATGCCTGGAAAAGGAGGCGTCCATCACTAAGGAGATCATCACCCAGGTCATGTCTTGTTCTCATTGTTACCATCAGGAATGAGGTACAAAAGTGTGATATTGCACGCTTACTGTGATTGAGAAAACGCTTCTTCCCCTCTGCCATCCAATTCCTAAATGAGACATTGAAGCTTTGAACACTACCTCACTATATTTTTTTTCTATTTTTTGCACTACTTATTTAATTTAACTATTTAATATACTTATTGTAATTCAGAATCAGAATCAGGTTTACTATCATCAGCATGTGACGAGAAATTTGTTAACTTAGCAGCAGCAGTTCCATACAATACATAATCGAGCAGAGAGAGAAAAATAATAATAAATAAAATAAAACATAATAAATAAACAAGTAAATCAATTACATATATTGAATAGATTATTAAAAATTGTGCAAAAACAGAAATACTGTATATTAAAAAGGTGAGGTAGTGTCCAAAGCTTCAATGTCTCATTCAGGAATCGGATGGCAGAGGGGAAGAAGCTGTTCCTGAATCGCTGAGTGAGTGCCTTCAGGCTTCTGTGCCTCCTGCCTGATGGTAACAGTGAGAAAAGGACACGCCCTGGGTGCTGGAAGTCCTTAATAATGGATGCTGCGTTTCTGAGACACCACTCCCTAAAGATGACCTGGTTACTTTGTAAGGTAGTGCCCAAGATGGAGCTGACTAGATTTACAACCTTCTTCAGCTTCTTTTGGTCCTGTGCAGTAGCCCCTCCATACCAGACAGTGATGCAGCCTGTTAGAATGCTCTCCATGGTACGACTATAGAAGTTTTTGAGTGTATTTGTTGACATATCAAATCGCTTCAAACTTCTAATAAAGTATAGCCGCAGTCTTGCCTTCTTTATGACGCATCAATGTGTTGGGACCAGGTTAGATCCTCAGAGATCTTGACACCCAGGAACTTGAAGCTTCTCACTCTGTCCACTTCTGATCCCTCTTTGAGGATTGGTGTGTGTTCCTTCGTCTTACCCTTCCTGAAGTCCACAATCAGCTCTTTTGTCTTGCTGGCGTTGAGTGCCAAGTTGTTGCTGCAGCACCACTCCACTAGTTGGCATATCTCACTCCTGTACACCCTCTCGTCACCACCTGAAATTCTATCAACAATCATATCATCAGCAAATTTGTAGATGATATTTGAGCTATGCTTAACCACACAGTCATGTGTAGAGCAGTGGGCTAAGCACACACCCCTGAGGTGTGCCAGTGTTGATCGTCACCGAGGAGGATATGTTATCACCAATCTGCACAGACTGTTGTCTTCTGGTTAGGAAGTCGAGGATCTAATTACAGAGGGAGGTACAGAGGCACAGGTTCTGTAACTTCTCAATTAGGATTGTGAGAATGATGGTATTAAATGACGTAGGTGTTTGTGTTGTCTAGGTGGTCTAAAGCCATGTGAAGAGCCATTGACCTATTGTGATGATAGGCAAATTACAATGGGTCCAGGTCCTTGCTGAGGCAGGAGTTCAGTCTAGTTATGACCAGCCTCTCAAAGCATTTCATCACTATCGATGTGAGTGCTATCGGGCGATAGTCATTAAGGCAGCCCACATTATTCTTCTTTGGCATTGGTATAATTGTTGCCTTTTTGCAGCAAGTGGGAAATTCTGCCTGTAGTATTCAGAGGTTGAAAATGTCCTTGAATACTGCCGCTAGTTAGTTGGCACAGGTTTTCAGAGCCATACTAGGTACTCCACCGGAACCTTTGCGAGGGTTCACACTCTTTAAAAACAGCCTAACATCAGCCTCTGAGACGGAGATCACAGAGTCATCAGGAGCAGCAGGGATCTTCACAGCTGTAGTTGTGTTCTCCCTTTCAAAGCGTGGATAGAAGGTGTTGAGTTCATCTGGTAGTGAAGCATTGCTGCCACTCATAATCTCTGTTATTGTCTATTGCATTATGCCGCTGCTGCAAAGTCAACAATTTTCACAACATACGCCAATGCAATCAAACCTGATTCTGGTTCTCCGTTGTTGTTCTTGCTGCACGCATTGTAACCAATAGGGGGCAATTACAGTCAGATGGACACGTTGAAGTGCACCCATTTTAATGCAAGTGGTACCAGGAACAAGAGTGTTGAGCTTAGAGCATGAGTCAGTGCATGGAATTACGATACTGTGGCCGTTACAGAGATCTGGCTGTCACAAGGGCAAGGATAGGTGCCAGTGTTTCGGGGTGTATATGTTTCAAAAGCGACAGGGAGGGAGGTGAAAGAGGTGGTGGCAGGGTGGCATTGCTAATCGGGGATAGTATCATAGCTGCAGAAAGAGAGGAGGTTGTGGAGGGATTGTCTACTGAGTCAGTGTGAGTGGAGCCAGAAATAGGAAGGAAACAATCACTCTATTGGGAGTATTCTATAGAACCACCTCCCCCCACCCCCAAGTAGCCTCACAGACACCGAGGAGCAGATCAAGAGTCGGATTTTTGCAATGTGCAAAAATAACCAGGTTGCAGTCAAAGGGTGACGTCAACTTCCCGAATATTGATTGGCATCTCCCTTAGTGCAAAAACGTGGGGTGGAATGTGTTAAGTGTGTCCAGGAAAGACTTTTAACACAATATGCAGACTAGCTGACTGGAGGAAAGGCCAATCTGGATCTGGTGCCTTGGAGAATGATAGGAGCAGTCAGTATGGGAAAGTATTTACATGGGGAGGGTGAATGATGCTTAGGCAGGAACTTGGGAGGGTAACTGAGAATAGATGTACTCAGGGAAATGCACAACAGAAACGTAAAATTCTTTAGGGAGCACTTGCTGGGAGGTCTGGATAAGTTTGTCCTATTCAGACAGGGTTGGCAAGAGATGTGGAACATCTAATCAAGAGGAAGAAAGAAGGTTACTTAAGAATTAGGAAGCAAGGATCAGAAAGGGCTCTGGAGAGCTACAAGGTAGTCAGGAAGGAGCTGAAGAATGGACTTAGGAGAGCTAGAAGGAGGCATGAGAAAGCGAGTGGGATTAAGGAAAACCCAAAGGCATTCCACATGTACATGAAGAACAGGAGAATGATTATAACGTGGGTAGAACCAATTACGGAAGGAAGAGGGAATATGCATGAAATTGGAGGTGTAGACGAGGTCCTTAATGAATATTTTGTTTCAGTATCAACAAGTAAGAGGGACCTTGACAAATACAAGGGCTGAGTAAAACAGGCTGAAACGATGGACCATGTTGAAGGTGAGAAAAAGGATGTGCTGGAACATTTGAAAAATAAAGTTAGGATAATAGGTCCTGGAGCAATATGGAATATAACCCAGAATACTTTGGGAAGCAAGGGAGGAGATTGATTTTCCTTCACAATGATCTATCCAGACTTTATTCCTTTGTTATGAAGCAAGCTAGGGCATTTCTTTTTGGAACAAGATGATAAAACACATAGATAGTGTGGATAGCCAGAGACTTTTTCCCAGGACAGAAATGGCTAACATAATTTTACGATAATTGGAGTAAAGTATAAGGGGGATGTTCGAGGTAGACTTTTTACACTGAGTGGTCAGTGTGGGGAACGTGCTTCCAGGAATAATGTTAGAGGCAGGTACCTTAGGGATATTTAGCAGACTCTTAGAAACGCACATGGATGAAAAAAAATGGAGGGCTATGTGAGAGGGAAGGGTTAGCTTGATCTTAGAGTAGGTTAAAAGGTTGGCACAATAATGTGGGCTGAAGTGTCCCTACAGTGCTTTACTGTTCTAAGTTCTTAAATGGGGAAAAGCAGAGACAGAATATATTTCATTCTGTTTATCAGCTTTTGATCCTGCTTGCATTGACCCATTTGTGTTAAAGTGCTTACCATGTGAGCCTGGCATGTTCAAATCTTGACACATTCCCAGTCTGTAATGGAATAAGGGAAATGAAAATCAAATTTACTCCTTAGAGTCCCAGAAATATTGGAAATGGGATTAACATGACTGCCATGTAAATCCCACAAGGTCAATACTAGTATAATTCCTCAGGCCCATATATATAGGTTCAAACAGATTTTACGGGACACAGAAAAGAGAATCAAAGCTGTGCTTATGTTTAAGGTAATCACAGACAAAGCTGCAACGTAGCATTTTTCAGGGATCTTTTGGAATCAGTTAAGTGTCATATTTTGGAATCGCGCTGTACTACAGTTCTTATTTCATTTAACAGATATAAAATATATCTGTTAGGTAAACAAAAATGTAAATATAATCCTATCTGTTTCTCCAAAGTCATTTCCTAAAGGTGTTGGCAGGTTTTGGCCCAGAGTCCCATAGGCCTCAGGGCTTGTTGGCCTCCTCTAAGTGGGCATCCTTTGGTTCCAATGCAGTCTAGAGAATAAAATAGTAAGACGTATCTTTGGCCACTCGTAACAAATAGTGTTAAATGAGAGAATAATCCTTAAGCAAATCAATATCCCAAGTTAAGTCACCAATGCTATAACACAGGAAAATGATCTCCTTCTCCCTCGATGCTGTTGGAGGATGGTGCTGACATTCTGGACCTGCAGATTGTAGTTCACATTATGTTGTGTTTCTAGTTTCTAGTCACCCCTTTTTCTATTGATATTTTGGCCAAATCTGAATTGGGTCAGTCTGCAGATGATGAACAGTGAACTGGTCTGAACGTGGACTCTGTTGATCCTGTGATATATATTCTGTGTTTCTTGCTCGTTCTTTTTTGATGTTGTTTCCGTGATCAGTTTTTTGAACGTGTGGGGTGTTGATAACTTTTTCTCTGAGCAGCTTCCAAGGTTTTCTTTGTTTTGTGGCTGTCTGTGGGGAAGACAAACCTCAGGATTCCATTCTGCATACATACCTTGATAATAAATATACTTTGAATCTTTTGAAAAATAGAATGTAATTATTGAATCTAATGGAAGGAGGACAAATCCTATTCAAATGTACAACTTAAATTTAATAGAAAGGGACAATTCAATGTTTGAGTTGGACAGTTTGGGAAGAATGGGTAAAGAAGTAGCAGATGGAATACAGTGTAGGGAAATGGATGGTCACACACTTTACTAGAGGAATAAAGGCGTAGACTGTTTTCTAAACAGGGACCAAATTCAGAAATCAAAGGTGCAAAGAGACTATGGAGTGCTCATGCAAGATTCACTTGTAGGTTGAGTCAGTGGTAAGGAAGGAACATGCAATGTTAGAATAAATTTCAAGAAGACTAGAAAGTAAAAGCAAAGGTGTAATGCTGAGGCTTTATAAGGTTTTGGTCAGACTGAACTTGGAGTATTGTAAGTAGTTTTGGATTCCTTATCTAACAAACGGGTGGCAGGATGGAGATACGGCTCTACCAAAGAAGGTGTAGGGTGATCCTTCCCTCCGCTAGCCTGCAGGTCACCCGTGAGCAAGGCGCAGCACCTGCTCAGCCCCGCGATCAGGATCACGGTCACGTGAAGCCATGGGAGCAGGTGGGGGCTGGTTGTATGAGCAGCTGGTTCATATCACAAGGCCTGGTTATGTGACCACTAATGCCAGCCAGGCAGACAATTTCTGAAGAATATTGATAATAGCTGGGGTCATCCGTCTCGTAAAGGCACTGTCCAGAAGAAGCAAAGGCGTACCACTTCATTTAGAAAAAGTTGCTAAAACAATCATGATCAGAGAAAGACCATGATCGCTTATATCATGTGATACAGCACATAACAAACTAATGATCTAACAAAGTACAGTATGTGCTGGTATTGGAGAGAGCCCGAAGGAGGTTTACGAGAATGATCCCTAGGATGAAAGGATTAATTTATGAGGAAGCTTTAATAGCATTGGGCCTCTATTTACTGGAGGTTTAGAAGAATGGGGGGGGTGGGGTTCTCATTGAAACACTGAATCTTGAAAGGCCTAGATAGAGTGGATATGGAGAGAATGGTGCCAATTGTGGGGGAGTGCGGGACCAGAGGAAACATCCTCACAATACCAGGATGCCTCTTTAGAACAGAAATGAGATTGAGTTTGTTTAGCCAGACGGTGATGAGTCTGTGGAATTCCTTGTGGGGGCCAAATTATTGGGTATATTTAAAGGAGAGGTGGATAAATACTTGATTAGTAAGGGTGTCAAAAGTTTACATGGAGAAAGCTGGAGAATAGGGTTGAGACGGATAATAAAAGGAATGGTAGAGCAAACTCAATGGGCTGACTGACTTAAATCTGCTCCTAAGTCATATGGTCTTACGGTCTTATGGTTTGACTTGCACTGTAATTAACGGAATTGCGCTTATAAACTCCATGTGAGAAGGTGCTCCTTACTTCAGTTTGGAGAGGCTGGTTCAATGTAAGGGAAATAATTGCTATTTCCTTTTGACGATATCTGTCTTTTCTCTTTAGCTGCTTTCCCCTGTCTGAAGTACACTGGTATCCTGACACTACACAACACTGAGCTAAGTAAGAAGTCTTAATGTCAGAATCAGCTTTATTATCACGGATATACGTCATGAAAAGTGTTGTCTTGCATCAGCAGTTCAGTATAAGACATAAAGTTACAGAAATAAATAAACAATCTACAAGAGGAATAACAAGGTAGTGCATTAGCTCATACACCATTCAGAAATGTGATGACAGAGGGGAAAAAGCTGTTACTAAACACTGAGTGTGAGTCTTCAGGATCCTGTACCTCCTCCCTTATGATAGTAATAAAAAGAGGGCATGTCCCGATGGTGAGGGTCCTTAATAATGGATGCCACCTTCTTGAAGCACTGGTGGTGCCATGGAGGAGCTAGCAGAGTCTGAAACCTTCTGTAGCCTCTTTCAATCCTGTGCATTAGAGCCCCATACCAGGTGGGGAAGAAGTCTCCACTGTACATCTGTAAAATATGCAAGAGGTGTTTTGTGTTCTGTGTTTTTCACTCTTTTTTTTGTCATTTGCGTGATGTGTTCTTTTTTTTGCATGTTGGGAGTTTGTTATTTTTCCTTGAACAGGTTCCATGGTTTTCTTAGTTTCATGGCTGTCTGTGGGAAAACGAATCTTAGGATTGTATGCTGCATATATACTTAAATAATAAATGTACTTTGAATCTTTGAATTTCAAGTCCCTGCAGTTTTGTTGAATTTCCCATCTCCTTATTCTAATGCAATAATGTAAAGCACTTCCTGTGAATGAGACATTCCCTTTGTACTCCTTCAGTTTTCTTCAATTCCAGCTTTATGCTGCTTCATGCTATTTTCCTCCTTGTTTTTCTCACTGTGTTCAGACAAGGGTTCCTTCCACTCTATCCTTACAGAACTCAGTTTAACGTACTCAGAACAATACAGACAGCGGCCATTCAGTTCATTGGATCCATTCTGGCTCCAATGGGAGAAATCCCATTGGTCCCATACACCCCCCTCTTCATTTCTCCATTCCTCTGGACCTTACTTTCTCGCACATATTGTTCATTTCCATTTGGGTTTTTTTAACATTAAACTATGTTAAGGAATAGTTTCCTACTTAACTAACTAACACACCATTGGAGGAAACTGGATGCATTGAGGAAACCCATTGATTCAAGAGAAGAAAGTCAATATCAAATTTGGGAACCTGGAGCTGTGGAATATTGACCTTTCTCATTCTCTCCTTCTCAAAGCCTAAGCCTTGTGTCAAATAAATACTCTTAATATCAGCCAAAAATAACAAATCCACAGCAAATTTATGTGGGAATAAGCAAGTTAATGCACTACACGTCACGCTTTATCTGAAATGACCACAGTAGGATTTCTGAGTATCCTGACGGTAATATGTTCTCATTCTGTGTTTGCTTCATACCAGGTGTACATGTGATGAACCCAGGGAAATGGTTCTTCTAATACCTGTACAGATGACCACTGGTGTGTCCTTTCCCCCCGGTCCACATGGAATGCAACTCACAGAAATGTCTTGGAGCAAATGTTTCTCTCTGTTTCAGTCAGATTACTTATTGGTCCTCTGGGTTCACTTTTAAACGGCATAGTTGAGAGCAATTAAAGAACTTTTGTGGGGGAACGTTATCAAAAGTCAATGGGAAGTCACAAAATCCATTGCTCCTTCATGAAAGGAGGAGTTTGCCAATACATTATTCCCATGAATCTATTATCTATGTTCCTGCATTACAGACATCATTAGGTTTACTCAGAGAATTAATTTTTACAGAGAGGGATTTAGACTAATGGGTTTGTCATTGCCTCGTTCTGTCTGTTAGACCTTAAACATCTAGCTTTTTAGAAATTTAATGGTAGCTGTCCACAGAATCTGTTGACTCAATCATAATAATTGCAAGTTCTTACAGCATCTCTCTCCAGTGTCCCTCCACATTTGCAATAAAAAGCATTTATGCCTGATGATTTTATTTTGAGTCCTTTCAGCCCGTTTGTGATTTCAATGCCATTTGAGATGCAATTGATGTTATTCTAATATATATTTTGGAGACGATACCTTACCTTACCTTGTGAATACTTTGGAGGAAATAATCATTTAGAGTAGGTTATAAACTATTTCATGCTCATCTTTTTTTAACAATGCTTTCGCTGCTTCCTTTCTGTTAAGATATTGAAAGATGTTTGTATGGATTAGCTGCCCCCGTCATTTTCCAGACCCTCATTGCCTTACAGATTAACATTTCAATGGATATCTAGTGTTTAATATGATTTATTTATTATGCGATACAGCACAAAGCAGGTCCTTCTGGTCCAATGAGCTCAACCGCCCAGTAACACACCTATTTAACTCTAGCCTAATCACAGGACAATTTACAATGAATGATTAGCCTATGAACCTGGACACGTTTGAAATATGGGAGGGAACCCGCGTGTTCATGGGAAGAAAGTACAAACTCCTTACAGACAGCACCTGAATTGAACTCTGAACTCCAGGACACCCTGATCGCTAATAGTGTCACACTAACTAACCTCTTCCCTTTTCAGTTTATGGGATTTCAACAGGCGATAAGGTTCTTCCTCTTATTTCGATGTGATATCGTTTAATGTAAATGGGGAACGGAGAAAACCTCCTCCCTTCTTTCTCCATGCTTGGAAAGTTGACGAGGCGGCCAGAGTTTAATGTAAAGCCCACAAACACTGTTAACATATAGCCAATTAGAATCAGGAAATGCTCTCAGCCAAACAGCATTTGTGAACGTGAACTATTAATATCAACAACTACCTTCAACATGACAAAACATTGCAAGATGCTTCACTGGAGGTGAATCTGAAAACTAGCCATCTTGAGAGGTTTTTTTTAAATTCCAGCCTAACAAGCCCATGCTGTCTAATTAATCTACTAATGCATATATATTTGGAAAGTGGGAGGAAATCACAGCATCCTGAGGAAACCCGCCTGTCAAGTGGAGAACATACAAATTCCTTACAACGTATATTATGACATGATCTCCTCTGTCGTCACAATGAAACCTCCCTGTGTTTGGAGGAGCGTCAACTTATATTCTGTCTGGGTGGCCTCCAACCTGATAATAGGAACATCGGTTTCTCTGAGTTCTAGTAATTACTCCCTCTCCCACTTCTCTCTTTTTCTATTCTCCATTCCGGCTTCCCTCTTACCTCTTCACTTCTCCCCACCTGCCCATCAGCTCCCTCTGGTTCTCTTCCTCCCTCACTTTCTCCCATAGTCCACTGTTATCTCCTCTCAGATTCCCTCTTCTTCAACCCTTTACCTCTTCCATCCATCACCTCCCAGCTTCTCACATCCCACCAGTCATCCTTCCCCCTCACCTGCTCTCACCTGTCACCTGCCAGCTTGTAATCCTCCTCCTTCCACCTTCCTATTCTAGTTTCCACCCCTTTCCTTTCCATTACCAATGGAGAGTCTCAACCCAAAAGATCACCTGTTTACTCCTCTTTATAGATGCTGCCTGGCCTGCTGATTTCCTCCGGCTTTCCATGTGTGTTGCACTGGATTACTACCCCTTGTTCATTTTTTTCACAGTCTAAAGAGGAACAAGAGGGTAAGGAGAAGACAAAAGGATGTTCCTTTATATCTGTAGTTCTCATTTTGAAACTATTAAAATCTCTCCACCACAAGTCATTTCAAAACTACTGTAGAGCACTTAGAAATAATGTTCACATTAATTGCATTAATTCACCCAGTGGAACTTTTAATTTCTAAAGGCCTTTTTCTAGGCAGTCATAATAATTGCAAAAAAATGCCTTATTATTTCTCATGGGAATACCCGGCAGCCCTTTACTTGATTGTCAGAATTTCAAGATATTACCATTTTTTTGCATTCCTTTTGTAGTCAGCTGGGTGAAAGAAATGTTTTCTTATCGAACAGAGTAGCTTTCAAAAAGCTTGATGCCCTGATTAGGATCTCCCTCACAATCTAGGTGAAAGGCCATTGATATATTTCCACTCAATTAAGGCAGGCAAACTCAAAATCAAATGACAGTGGTTATTTAAAACATAAACATTTGATTTAAATGGGTGAAGGCAGCCAATGTTTAATGGAGCAAACCAGCCTCAATCTGCACATAAACATCTTCCAGCTCTATAAATGGCTAACTGTCCATTCTGTTCACTTGCAGGAACAGAGGGAAGTTTATCTCCAGAGGCTTGCAAAGGGTTCAGATATATGAAGTTTTTTTTAGCTTTCTTTGATATTTGATTGTTTACAGTAACAAGAATAAATTTTTGCCAGTATCCCAGGTATAATTTGCATACTTGCTTTGTGTCCAGAAATTTGAAATTTGCTAACACTAAATATTAATGCCAAATTATGATCTAACCAATCATCTACTCCAAGGGAATTTAAATCACAGTACTAATTTCACCATAAAGCCATAAGATTATGAGCAGAATTGAGCCATTCAGTCCATCGAGTCTGCTCTGCTATGTATTCATATTTGTTTATAAAGCCCCATTCTCCAGCCTTCCCCTTACCAATCAAGAACCTATCAATTACTGCCTTTGATACACCCACTGAATTTTCCTCAGCAGCCCTCTGTGGCGATGAATTCCACACATTCACCACATTTTTCAACTCAGCTTCAAAAGGGTCCCTTTATTTTGTGCACCCTTAGATCCTAGATTCTCTCACTAAGAGTAAGATCCTTTCCATGATTATTCTGTCCAAGCTTTTCAGTATCCAGTACATTTCACTGAGATCCCCCTCCTCTTCCTGAACTCTATCATGACACAAACTGGTTAAGCCTATTCATTCTTATGAATCTCCTCTGGACTCACCAGGGCCAGCATATCTCTCTTTAGTTACTGGCTCCAAAATTGCTCACTATATTCCAAATGAAATCTAACCAATGTCTTATAAAGTCTCAGCAGCACATCTTTCCTTTAATGATTTTGTCCTCTCAAAAGACAAGCAGATAATATTGGGGGAGGCCTTTCATTCAAGGGCATGGATATCAATGACAAATCCAAAATGCATTATCTTAATTGGTAGCTAGGCCATTTTATAGAGCAGTTAAAAGTTCATGTATTGATTGGCCTGAGGTCATGTATGGAAAAATAAGACGTAGGTGCATGAGTATGCCACCCAGCCCCTGATATATGGTGCCAAGGACTCCTGGGATTGGAGGTCTGTAAGTGTGTGGATGGGCGGGCAAGAAAGAACCTCGTTTTGCTATTCTGCTTTTGCTGCCTGTGTTGTTCTGCTGAACGCTGAGGACATGCCATCTTGGCCCCAGAGTGTGTGGCGACACCTGTCAGCTGCCTCTGGCACATCCTTGGGTGTGTTGGCTGTTCATGCAAAAGGCATGCTTCACTGTGTTTCGATGTACCTGTGACAAATAACGTCTGAATCTTCACTAGTTTAATCTCAGGTCATTTTAACATCATGAATCTAAATTCCTCACCAGTCTCAACATCGGATACCAGCCTAATGTTTCAATCTGCAGGTAAAACATCACATAAGCAACAACAGAAATAACCCCCAGTTTTGTAGATGGGTTCTGATTAAAATTAGAGCTATAGAAAATGAATTTATAAGTGTGAGACGAGACGGAAACCAAATAACGAGGAACTAGTGTAAGAACTAGACAGCCGTATATAATGTGACAGTTAATGTTCACTCTGCTTCATCACTTTGGGCTTAAACTGGAAATTTGGAGGTCCTCCAAGAGCTTACACTTTATATATATCCTGATTTAATCAGACCTCTGAACAGACAGTGAACCAACCCATAAATGCTACCTCACTATTATTTTGCTCTTTTTCTCCTCTACTCCTTTAGTTTAATTTGTGTGTGTGTGTATATATATATTTCTTATTCTTATTTATAATTTTTATATATTACAATGTGCAGCTGTTGCAGAACAACAAATTCCAGGACATATGCCAATGATATTAAACCCGATTCTGATTCTGATTGCTAGTCTTCTAAGTAGGAAATCCCTTCCAACCAAAATACATCTGTGCAGGTTAAAAGTGCCACTTAAAATGTTGATATATTGTTCTCTTTTAAATGCCTATTGTGAATATCCAAACTTTTATGCTTTTATTTCAGAGTTCTACAATGTACAGTTTACATTTAACTCAACAAGTCATATCATATCTTGAATTATTTATACAGAAATGAACTATTACTAATGCAGTGATTATTTGCAGGTGGATTTTGCTACTTGAGATTGCCAAGAAGATTTCCCTACCAGAAATATCATCTAATAGTTGATAGTGAGGCACTTGGGCTGCATAATTCACACTGCTTCATTAATTTCTGAGAACTTTATGGAACAAGCAGTAAAAGCCTTCACTTGGCAAGTGAGCTGGTTTTATCCCGATAACATCATTGTTTGAAACAAGGATATTTGTAGTCCATTTGAAATACTCCCAGACATATTGGATTCAGGTTAAATCTAATGTAGCTATCCGTTAAAAGTACTTCTGCGGAGTGGATATTTATTTACTGCTCTTGTTGGAGATGGTATTATACCCACAGAAGAATAGAGATGTTACAACTTAGGCTGTTTTTCAGAATGATTACGATGGCAAAGTACAGATCCAGGGATCCAGGTTCAATCCTGACCTTGGGTGTTCATCTGCATAAGGCTGTTGGTTTCTGCAGATTTCTCCGGTTTCCTCTCACATCCCAAATGTGCACAAGTATGTTATTTAGCTACCATTAATTTATTCCTTAATGTAGGTAAGTAGTGAAATAACGAAAGGAGAATTAGCAATCATGTAAGAGAGAATAAGTTTCAAGTGTACACAGCAAATAGGACCAATGGGATGGCCTGCTTCAGTGACATAGTCAGTGATCTCGCGGGTCTGTGGATAGATTTCAGGGGGTCCGTGAAATTGGAAAAATTGACATCTTTATTTTCACTAACTTCTATATCACAAGTTTGTTTTTTTTAATATTTTGATCACAGTATTTCAATATATTTGGTTTATTTTGTAATCTGTTTATTTTATACATTTATACACGTTATTCTGAGAAAAGATCCAAAGGCTTCACCAGACTGCCAAAGGGGTCCATGGTGTTAAAGGGTTAAGAACTATCTAGAGGAACTATCTATCTAGAGGGAGTAACAAGGTTTCTATAGGTGAACCTGCAAAAGAATTATTGTTCTGGTCACCAACCTACAGGAAATATATCAATAAGATTGAAAGAGTACTGAGAAAATTTATAAGGATGTTGCCAGCACTTGAGTAGCTGAGTTATAGGGAGTTTATTTCCTAGAGTGCAGCAGAATGGGGTGAGATTTCATCAAGGTATACAAATTTATGAGGGTAAAAAAGGGTAAATGCATCTTCTCACTGAAGATGGTTGAGACTGGAACTAGAGACCTTAGGTTAGGGATTAAAGCTGGAATATTTAAGAGGGTAACTTCTTCACTCAGAGGGTGGTGAGCACGTGGAACAAGCTGACAGTGGAAGTGGTAGATGTGGGTTTGATCTCAGCATTTAAGAGAAATTTGGATAAGCACATGGATGGGAGGGGAATGGAGGGCTATGGTACAGGTGCAAGTCAATGCAAGTAGGCAGTATAATAGTTTGGCACGCACTCAATGGGTCAAAGGATATGTTTCTGTGCTGTACTGGTGACTATCTCCAAATACAATGGTCAATAGAATCAAATGTGTTAGCTTGAAGCAGTGCTGCAGAAATCAATATGCCACCAGCCAATCAAATAAGGCCTTTCCAGTTTATGAGCGCAATCACAGAACCATCAAGTCATTATGAACCAAAAAAGACCATTTGGCCCATTTTTTATTTACACATTGTTTTTCTTTTGCACATGGTCTGTTTGTCAGTCTTTATTTATGCATAGTTTTTCATAAATTGTGTAGTATTTTTTTATTTTTGTATAAATGCCTGTAACAAAATGAATCACATATATGGCCACATATATTTTCTTTGAATAATAAATTTACCTTGACTTTGACATTGAGATTGTTTCCAACACCTTTGCACGGACTGAGTTCCAAACTCAAAATGAAAGTGTGCCCCCACTGCTGATGTGGCTTTTTAACTCCCCACATGGGATCTCACCACTGATACTTGAAGCTAAAATTTAAAATCAGATTTTGAATATCAGAGAATGAACAGCTTACATCGTTCTGTATAAATTTCGTAGAGTCTTGAAGATGTGAGTTAAAGTCACACTGGGCAAAAATTTATCAAAATAAACGAGTGGAGTTCAGCTGAAATGGGTGTTGGTGAGACAAACTTATAAACAACTGTACTTCAATGTGTCAAAGAATGAGTAATATAAGTATTGACAGAGATCTAACATGTCAAGAGTCATTATATACCCCTCAATAAAATCAAATATTGATTGTGCCCTGAGAGTGTAGAAGATTTGCATATTTCAGCATCAGAATCAGGTTTAATATCACCGGCATATGTTGTGAAATTTGTTAACTTTGTGGCAGCAGTGCAATGCGATGCATAATAACAGAGAGGGAAAAAAAGCTGTGAATTGTTGTAAGTATATTAAATAGTTAAATTAAATAAGTAGTGCAAAAATAGAAAAAAAAGTAATTAAGTAGAATTCATGGGTTCAATATCCATTCAGAAATCAGATGGCAGAGGGAAGAAGTTGTCCCTGAATCACTGAGTTTGTGCCTTCAGGCTCCTGTAACTCCTTGCTGATGGTAGCAAAGAGAAGAGGGCATGTCCTTGGTGATGCAGGTCCTTAATGATGGATGCTGCCTTTTTGAGGCACCACTCCTTGAAGATGTTGTGGATACCAGGGCCAGGGCCCATGATGAAGCTGACTAATTTTATAATTCTCTGCAGCTTACTTTGATCCTGTACAATAGCGCCCCCCCCCCCCCATATCAGATGATGGTGCAGTCTGTTAGAATACTCTTCACAGTACATCTGTAGAAATTTACAATATTTTTTGTTGACATTCCAAATCTTGACTGGATGAAATACAGCCACTGTCATGCCTTCTTTATATCTGCTTCAGTATGTTGGGTCCAGGTTAGGCCCTCAGAGATATTGACACACTGGAACATGAAATTGCTCTCTCTTTCCTGGAACATTACTGAAAGACGGCAACAGTTATCATTCCATGACTTATCTTCAATCTCAAATTTGTTGGATTCACGTCATACATTGTACAAATTCCAGGTATTGTCACATATTTGCTGGGTGTCAATGTTGATTTAACTGTTGACTTTTGCTAGGAAGCAATGTTTTAAGAATAATGAGTTATACTGTAATTGAAGGATTTCAAAAGGGAGCGACTCTGCAACACAGAGGTAGAGTTTATCTTCCAGTATCCCTTCAGTATTAATCACTGAGCTTTGAAAATTAAGTCTCTGCATCTTGCTGTGCAACCAGATCCTTGACTTCTTTAGTGGAACATCACAGTCTGTGAAGATCAGTAATAACATAGAGTCATATAGCCATAGAAAAGGACAGCAAAGAAGCAAGCCCTTCAGCCCACCGAGTTGGTGCTGAACCATTTAAACTGCCCAGTCCCATCAATCTGCTCCTACCTCTTTTTCATTAACAATTAACACAGGCACACCTCAGTGATATGTCCTTCGCCCACAGTTCTACTCTCTCTATACCCATGACTGCATGGCTAAGCACAAATCAAATGTTATCTATAAATTCACCAATGACTTAACTGGTCATTTACACTACACGCTGCATCTGCAAAGGAAACAGCTCTATGAAGGACCCCATGCACCCCTCATACAAACTCCTCTCCCTCCTGCCATCTGGGAAAAGGCACCGAAGCATTCGGGCTCTCATGACCAGACTATGTAACAGTTTCTTCCCCCAAGCTATCAGACTCCTCAATACCCAGAGCCTGGACTGACACCTTACCCTATCGTCCTGTTTATTATTTATTGTAATGCCTGCACTGTTTGTATGCACTTTACGCAGTCCTGTGTAGGTCTGTAGTCCAGTATAGTTTTCTCTGTGCTGTTTTTTACATAGTTCAGTCTAGTTTTTGTACGTGTCATGTAACACCATCGTCCTGAAAAACGCTGTCTCATTTTTACTACGTACTGTATCAGCAGTTATGGTCAAAATGGCAATAAAAGTGACTTAACTTGACTTGACTTGGTGTTGGTAAAATTTCAGGTGGCGATGAAGATGCATACAGGATTGAGATGGATTGGTGTCACAATAATAACCTTCTACTCAGTATCGGCAAGACCAAGGAATTCATTGTGGTCTTTAGGAAGGGGAAGTTTGGGAGAACACAGACAATGAGAAGTCATTGGGTGAGCAGCTTCAGGTTGCTGGGCATCAATGCCTCAGCAGATCTATCCTAGGCCCAAAACATTCCTGCAATTAAAAAGAAGGTACATTTGTAGCTCTACTTCATTAGGAGTTTGAGAAGATTCTTACCAGTTTCCATAAATGTGCAGTGGAGAGCAATCTGACTGGTTGCATCACAGCCCAATATGGAGGCTTCAAGGCATGGGATTGCAAGAGGCTGCAGAGGCTTGTAGGCCCGGCCAGCTTCACCACGGGCATAACCCTCCCTACCATTCAGGATATTTTCTCGCGGCAGTGCCTCAAAAGGCAGCACCCATTACTAAGGTCCTCACTGTCCAGGACGTACTCATTTCTCATTACTACCAGTAAGTTTGAAGTACAGGAGCTTAAAGATGAATTCTCAACTATTCTCATATATCTTCTTCCCTCCACCATTAGATTTTCAAATGGTCCATGAACTTATGAACACCACCCTGTTATTCCTTTCTTCTGCACTATTTATTTTTTTAAATTATGACAATTTTACTTTTTGCACTGTAACGCTGCCACAAAAAAACACATTTCATGCCTTATGTCAATGATAACGAAGCTAGTTGTGAATCTGACTCTGAATCCAGCACTCTCATTGCATTATCTTCCCTTCTCTCCTTGCCTGAGTTCCTCATTCAATTCACAGAAGGTCAGCATGTAGAGCGGGGCAGAAACAGGAAAAATGGTTGGTGGGTAGGTAGGGATATGCATGTGTATCCAATTAAAGCGAGCTTAAATACCTAGATTAAGATTAAGGTGTGAAATCCATCAGATGGAAATTTATGTGAATCACAGGAAGGAAAGCATCGGAGCCAGTATGATTAGTTTCTTTATACCATGCAGAGATGCCATCAAACATCACACATGCTATAGTCCTGAAGGCATGACATCTGCTACTAAAATGACATTTCTTCTTTGCAGTGATTATAAGTCAAATGAGTTTTATGAATGGAGTGTAAAGCAGTTTTTTTCCTTGAGCTATTAATCATGAGAGGCCTGTTTTCCTTTGTTTGTGAGTAATTGAAATGGGTTGATAACACTGTGTATGTGATGAGTGGCTAAATGCTCAGGTTCTTCTCTTCATCGGTCCACTAGAAGTAAGAATGTATTGCAGGAGGGACAGATTTGGAGTCTAGTTATAACCCTATGGAGATTGCTTCTTTCCTTACGACCATCAATCAGATTCTCGATCATGATCATTTCCCTCCATAGATGTTGCCTGACCCACTGAGTTCTTCCAACATTTTGTTGCCCCAGATTCCAGCCTTTGCAGTCTTCGATGTCTCTCAGATCTGTTTCAGTTCTGCTATTCCTCCTGCCTGACCAAAACTTAATCTAGCAAGCAGATCTTCTCAGAATTTTCCTCTCCTGCACATCACCAGCCTTTGGTTCCCCTCCTTCTTCCCTTTCTATCAAGGTCCACACTCCTCTTCGTATAGACTCTTCATTCTTTCACGTCTTCCACCTATCACTTTCCAGCTCCTTTCTTCAGTCCACCTCCCCTACCCACACAACTTCCCCCTCACATGGTCTCACCTACCATCTGTCACCTTGCACTCCTTCTCCTCTTCCTACCTTCTTACTCTGGCTTCTTCACCCTTCCTTTCCACTTACGATGAAGAATCTTGACCAGAACCATTGGGTGTTTATTGCTCCATGGAGGCTGCCTGTCCTGCTGAGTTACTCTAGCATTTTGAGTGTATTGCTCAGGATTTTCAGCATCTGCAGAATCTCTTGTCATTTTGATTTTCCAGTTTATCACTCGTCACTGATCTTCTTATTTTGATGATGTGAGTGAAATTTTCTAATTGTTGGGTTTTGGGAAGCCCTGCCACATAGAATCCCAAGAAAGTAAGAATGTAACGTGCATTGTACCTGCACAAGCAAACACTAGAGGGCATAGTGACAGGAGCTAGCATTCTGCGGCTGTTCAGACACCATGTTCTCCACAACCCACCCCATACTGTCAGAGTGTATAAAAGAAATCTATTTATTTCATTTAGCGATGCAGCACACATAGGCCCTTCCTGTCCTTCAGGCAGTCTTGCCTAATCACAGGACAAATGACAATGACTACTTAATCTACTAACTTTGGACAGTGGAGGAAAACCAGAGCACCCAGAAGAAACCCACACAGTTCACGGGGAGAATCTACAAACCCCTTATTAACAGCACAGGGACTGAACTCCAAACTCCTTGACAAGTAATAACGTCATGCTAACTGTTGCACCACTGAATTCCCAACAGCTTTAAATGAAAGCAGCCAGTATATTATCTCAACAAAATGGATGTTGATCTAACAAGAGAAAAGGGAAATGATCTTCTTCTAGCCTCAGTTGCCTTGAAGGAGGGGTGATGGACAAGTTTGTGGCCTAAGGTAGAAGGAGTCAATTTTAGAAAACCTAGCACATTTATTTTTCAACATAGTCCCCTCCTACATTTATACACTTAGTCCAGCGGTCATGGACCATACTGATCTTGACCTCCAGGAAGTGTCCTCAGCAGGGCTGATTGATAAGTTTGTGGCCTATGGTAGAAGGACATGACTTATACAGCTCCCATTACATGCACATACAGTCAGCTCTTTGGGTGATTATGCAGAAAGTTTGAAGTTAATAACTCATCACTGATCGGGGTGATTGATAAGTTTGTGGCCTATGGTAGAAGGAAATGTGTTATCAAATGTGGTATGAATAAAAACCACAAGAGATTCTGTAGATGTTGGAAATCCAGAGCAACACACACACATGGGAGACATGGTTGTGTAATGTTCCTACAGCTCAGGGCATTGGAATTTGGAGTTCATTCCCGGCATCCTCTGTAAGGAATATAAGTACTTCCACTCCATGGAATGCATGGGTTTCTCCAGGTCCTCTGCTTTCCTCCTACAGTCCAAAGATGCAGTGGGTAGGTTAATCAGTCATTGTAACTTGTCCTGTGGTTAGGTTAGGGTTAAATTGGGGTTATCAGGGGTTGCTGGGCAGTGTGGTTCAAAGGGACAGGAGGGTCTATTCTTCCCTGTATCTCTAAATATAAATACGATAAAATGCTGGTGGTACTCAACCAGTCAGGCACTGCCCATGGAGAGTTGACAGATCAGGCTGTGACCCTTCATCAGAACTGGAAAGGAAGGGGGGAGAAGCAAGAGTAAGAAGGTGTGGGGGGGTGGCAAGGAAGGACTACAAGCTAGAAGGTGATAGGTGAAGCCAGGTTAGGGGGAGGGGGGAATGAATTGAGAAGCTGGGAGGTGATAGATAGAAGGGGTAAATGACTGAGGAAGAAGGAATCTGATAAAGAGGAGAAGGGACCATGGGGGCTGGATCTAGTAGTAGGATCGTGGCTGGCTAAGTCAAGGAGGTAAGCATGCCTTTGCTACTTTGTGGGTTATGCCTCTTCAAGCAAAGGCTGCACACAACGAGGACGCCAGCAGTGGGGCACCTGATGGTGTCTGTGGCAAATGAATCCAAAAGGGTCAATGGTACAGCCACCTTGGTGGCATGCAGGGGAACCGGAGTGCTGGTCAACGGATGGCATCACTAGACTAGTTAGTTGTCACTGTGGGGCAGCTTCCTTATCCGCTAAGTCTGTTACACTCCTGTGTACCACTTAGCATCAGATCTGGAAGCCCGGAGAGACTGTATGGTGGGGGCACAACACCATCTGTCTTATTACTGTACAAGGCATGTTGGAGTAGAGTTTCTGGATGGTGTTGTGGGAGACAGTGCTGATCCAATCCTGGTCTTATGGCCCATAAATATGCCCGCAGAGACTAAACTCTCTGCACAGTCAACATCAAAATCGATGGACAACCAAAGAAGTGAGACAGAAGACGCTGATTACAACCAAGCACATTAATCATCTATTTACAAACAGTGGAACATTCAACCAGGCATCTGAGTCCCTCTCAAGTTACAAAAGTACAAAACTAAAATTCAGCAAACAGACACTTGGCTAACAGTGCGCGTGGGCCTCGTATATTTGTAGCACACTTTCCCAGTGGCTCTTCAGCACCGGCCACAACCTCAGTGTGAGGATGAGTGCCTGGGGACAAAGGAGAGCATGAGGAACTTGAAACCAGACACTAGTGCTATGCACAAATGGCAGCCAATGGGAAAGAGCTGCTGCATCCTTTGAACGGGCCAATTGATAACTGGCATGACAGAAGTAGCTGTGGCCGACAAGTAAACTAGCCACCTCACATGACAAAAGTTGAATTCCACATTCACACCATGAACATATAAGTACAAACAAAGGGGAACTGAGGTACATGTGTCACTTTGTATGGCTCTAATCTTATCAACAGTTTTCTTAAGGCTTTAGGTGCTTAGGGTGATTTTGGTCCTCAGTTGATGGTGGTAGGTCAGTCATCCCTCATACAGCCAGCACAAAAGAAAATAAATAGCTGGAATGGAATATAGGTTTACAACCATTGGATCTCCAGCTGAAGCATCAATATTAGATTCAAATCAGATCTGCATCTGCTCCGTAGCCATTAAATCGAGATCACGCTACAGCCATCAGATCCATGTCTGACCTCCACCTGATCAACACCTCTGAAGGCGCAACTTAATCGCACAATGTCTGTCAATCCCACCATATCCTTTGCAGCATCAGAATTTCCCATAATAAGTTCATTTTCTGGGAGCTTCCAGGTTTAGCTGTTCACTGGGAAAAAAAGAAAGCTTGTGATCATCTCTTCAGTGTCAGAAGGGATAAGCAATAAATGAGGCCAGATCAACAGAGCCTACATCATGAAGATAAAATATAGGTACTGCCTGTAATTTTGGTGCTGTTTTGGAAGGTCCAAAGGCATGAGAATGTTCCTTGTGTGTGAAGAGGTTGAATACAAAGGGATCAATATTGAGGGCTAGAAGATTTAATGCAGTTTTTCATGTACAGATTTAGAGGATCTTTATTTGTGAAATTCTAATTCTCTTTAGCTTCCTCTCTCTCTCTCTTGTTCTTTCCGAATCGTATTAAAACATTGAGCAAATGCTACAAACATATTGACATGGCGCATCAGCGGATTTTCCAGGAGCCAAAAATACTAACATATGTACAAAAGTAACAATGGCCCCATTGTGTTGGAAGATGAGGCAATTCCATTACAGAGTGGTTAAATGGACATTGTTGACAAGCATGTGTGAAATCACAAGCAAAAACATATCAGCAGAGAAATTTTCTTTGGATAATGGGTCTGAGAATATAGGCCTTCTGTGGTATAACCTCACCTCTACACAGTGAGCTTCAAATGGAACCAGCTATGCTGAGGTGATTACAACTGGTGACCAATAATTTTTTCAGGCACTCATAGACAAACTTGTTGTTCAGAATAAATTCCAGTTATTCTCTTTGAGCAGTAGAAATTTTAATAGAGGTGTCCAAAGTCATGTAGAACTTTATGATGAGATTAAATAATCAGAACACTGTTGTTGCAGCAACAGAAGAATTAGTAATTAAAAACAGAATCAAGTTTAATATCACTGGCATATATACTGAAATTTATCATATTGCAGCAACAATATAGTGAAATGCATTACAAATCCTGTGAAGTTATATACATAAATTGACATATATAAAAATTATATAGATATAAAATATACATAAATAAAATTAATTAAATAAGTTGTGATAAAAGAGAGCAGAGGAAACAGATTTAAGGCAATAGGGATGAGAAGAGAATTGTTTTCTTATGACTCTAGGACTCACACCTTGAAATCATGTTGAAAGAAGATTTGTTAATAATTTCCCATCATTATATTAGATAAATGTTACAAAAGGAGAAATATTCAAGTTTTTGGAAAAGGTACAGGAGAGTGGAGCTACTTCAAAGATCTGAAAGGTACATGATGCATTAAATAGCTTCTTCCCTTGTTGTTTCAAATATGAATGCATGACATGTTCTCTACTGTTAAATCTATTAATTCTGCAAAAAGAGCTTAGCATTCAATTTCACTAACAGAAACAGAATCTAGTTTAAATGGTGCCCCAGAAAGAAGCCTAAGTTGTTTGTTCATTAAGGAAGATAGCATGATTCAAGATCACCAATTTCTGTTGCCCATTAATCATGGAAAAAGAGATTTTGTTCTGAAACCAGGGGTAGAAAAAGAACTCAAACTATTAATGTATGCAGAACTAAACTAGCCAATGATACCAGGGATAAGAGTAGCGCCATCTGTGAGACTAAAGTCTTAATTAAAGAATATTGAACTCCTAAGGGCAGGGAACATTACTGTTGAGATAAGACAAGAGACAAAAAAGTCTTTCTCATTGAAGGTAACCAACCTAGTGAACAAACAGTCTCCTGATGTTTTTGCAGGATATTAGTGCTATTGTTGATGTCTAAACAATGAATTCTTAAAGTTTAATATACATACAGATTAATGCATGAATGCTCCATCTTTCCCATCAGGAGTTGGTTTAATGAATTGTGTACAGCAAAGATATGTTTGCTTTGGTTGGAGAAATATTAACAGCTCTACCAGAAAAAGAGAATTGAGGTATTTAGTTGACTCTTTAAATGTTCCTGTTAATTATAACCATGAGCTTTTCTAAATTAGCAATTAAGAGCTTCCTGAGTACAATCGTAACTGCCATAATATTGGGTGATTCAATATAAATGTAATGAAATAATGCAGTTTGGGATTTTCTCTATAATATGTTGGATAGGACATATGCAGACATCTGAGTGATTATAGGGGTAATTTTTTTTTATATAAGTCTAGTATCTCAGGTACTGAGCGTCAGTTGCATCAGATCTCCACATCCAAAAAAGACAAGTGTAGGCAGCCAGTAAGTAACTGTGGTCAGCTAATATCCTGTCTGTCTTATAACTGTGAAGTAAAGTGCATATTGTGCACAAAGACTAATGCAACTTATTGCCAATCATTGCAACGTAGTGTCAAATCTATCAGGATCAAACAGGCTAGAATGGTAGGGCTTACCAATTCCCCCTTGAAATAAAGATTAAGGGAGAGGAAGATAAAGGTCTACAGAAAGTGCTGGATACAGCCCTACTGATCGCAGGCAAAGTCTTCCCCAGCATATCTACAAGGAGCACAGCCACAAGAAAGCAGCATCTTTTCCATCTGGTCTTGTTGAGTCCCATCAGGACACACCAAGGACCCCCATCATCAAGGAAATGTTCTCTTCTTGCTACTATCATCAGGCGGTATGTACTGGAACCTTTAAGTTCAAGACCATCAGGTTCAGGAACAGTTTTTACCATGAAACCATCAGGCTCCTGAACCAGAGGGTTAACTTCACTCACCTCAACACTGAATTGACTCCACAACCTATAGACTCACATTCAAGGACTTTGCAACTCATGTTCTCAGTATTATTTATTTACTTCTTTTTTATTTATTATTTGCACAATTTGTCCTCTGTTGCACATTGGATGTTTGTCAATCTTTGTTATGTATGGTTTTTCATAAATTCTGTGGTATTTCTCTATTTTCCTTTAAATGCCTGACAAGAAAATGGATGGTAACGTATATATATATATACATATATGCATCAATTACCTTGTACCAAAAAGCCTACTGTATAATATGGTACTATTTTATGTCATAGTAACACGTTATTGAGCATGTGCTATTGGGCATGTGTTGATCTGTATATATGTGTTCAGTTCGGTTTTAGTTAGTACAGAACCCTGTTAACGTAGCTCCAGTCTCCAGCGCTTTTATTAATGATATTGTTGTGTAAACGGCCACATACACAACATACCTATATAATCTAAGGATAAGCTGGGGGTAGCCCACAAGTGTTACTAGGCTTCTGACGCCAACGTAGCATGCTCACAACTTACTAACCCTAACCCATACTTCTTTCGAATGTGGGAAGAAACCCACATGGTCACAGAGAAAATGTACAAACTCCTAATGGACAGCAGTGAGAATTGAAGCCAAATCTTCCAATCACTGACGCTGTAAAGCACAGCACGAACAGTTACGCGACCATGCCACCCTCATTCTACTGCTTCCAAATGGTGACTAGTCATTACTTTGCACTTGCTTCCTCTCAAAATCAAACCTCCTTAACCAACGGAATTGAGAATAACGCCAGAAGGTGAAATTAAAAAGAATCAGAGAATGAATTTTTGGAATATTTTCCTCTGCGATATAAGATGGAGCTCTCCTGATTCTCCTTGACATTAGATTTAATTTGTATATCTTAGCAGTCCTCTCATCTTTGCCCAATATTTCTTATCTTACCAATACCTATAAGATAATCAATGTGTGTCAAAGACCAAATGACAAAAAACAGCCATTTTACAGAGCTCTTCTCCAGTATCTGAGTGAAAGGTTGGCTTTTGAAATGTTTCCAAGTTTCCAAGCAGTTACACAGTGTCACAAATTCCCAAAACAGTGCAATAACCCCAGTTTGCCTTAAAAATAAATCTGAATTTCTGATACCATTTAATATAAATAAATATAAGAAAGATAATTAGAAAGAAAATTAAAAAGTTGCTTCAAATTGTTGCAGTTATGTTTTCACAAGGTTAAAATCTTTAAGTCCTGCTTAGTTCATAAACATATTCTGTCCTTCACACTGCTACAGTAACTGTTTTTGATTTTACAGAAAACTTCTGTGATAACCATGGATTTTATTTTTGGTGCAAACTTATAAATAACATTGCGAAAAATGAGCAACAAGCAAAATGCTGGAGGAACTCATCAGGTCTGGCAGCATCTCTGAAGGGAGAAGGACAGTCAATGTTTCAGGATTGCGCTGATGAAGGGCCTCAGTCCGAAACATTGTCCGTGTCCCTTCACAGACCCACTGAGTTCCTCCAGCATCACGTTTATTTCTCCAGACTCCGGCATCTGCCGTCTATTGTGTTTCCATTCTGAGAAATTATTTCCATGGTTCATTAAAAATGGGAAGGGCACTAAAGTACCTGACCTATGCTCATGATGGTAACAGATGGATGGAGATGAGGGTGTATGGGTGAGCATGTGGGTGCCTGGATTCACAAACCTGATAATAATGAGGTGTATCTCTTCCATGCCAGACTGCAAAATGGCCAGAGATACATTGCCATGAAGTTCCAGTGCACTCACTAACTTTCCTCAAGGAAAGATACACATTCTATTTTGATTAACTTTTAAGTTTTTTCCTCTCTCCCTCTCTCTCTCTCTCTCTCGCCTCTCTTACTCCTCTTCCCCTTTTCCCTCTCCCTTTTCTGACTCCCCTCTCGTCCTTCCCCCTCTTTCTTCCCCCTCCTTTCCCCCCTCCATCTTCATCCACCCCTCTCCCTCCTCTCCCCTTTTCACCCTCTCCCTCTCCCTCTCATTCCCTGCCTTAAGGAAATCTGATTAAAGAAAGCAGATTTCTATCCCTAAAGTGAAACAGATGGGTTTTTTTTTACAACAATTTGCTAATTACTCATTTGGCTATAATAAGAGCAAACTTGAATTCCAATTCCCAAGCTGCAGATGGAGGGAGTTGTACCAATGTTACAGGAATAACAGATAATGGTTTTGGATTGCTAACCTGGAAATGTAACCACTCTGTCACCATGTCATCTGTAAGATAATTAATGTAAATCAAAGATGAGAGGTCTTCAGAGATATAAGTATTAAGACTACTATTACAGTCTTATCAAGGAAGCCGTGAAGCGCCAATGAATGTAACCTGTTCACTGCTGGCTGCAGATTTGCAAAGAATTAAAACATTGATTTGTTGCACAATGAATGGTGCTTTGGCATTGATAAGAAATAGTAATCAGCAATGATGGCCCTGTAAAAGTCAGCAGGAGACGTGCACTCAATAACTAGTTGTTCAACAAATAGCTTTTAAACAATGCCCTGAATCCCTGTATCGTGTATCATCACTGTGTAGTTTACAGAGAAACAACTGTCTCACTGTGATTATGTCTCTTGCCTAACAATTAATGGAAATGTGCCAGCAATTTTTTCCCAACCTAGTTCTCTGGGAGGTGGATTCAACATGTTACTGATAAACAGACAGAGGACAAACCAAGATAATGCTATAACATATAAATAAATCCATTTTAATAACATTATTTTGCCACTTATTAAATTAAATAAGTCTATTTGTGTAACTCAGTGGGTCTGTTGAGGGACATGGTTTAATGATAGCCAAAAACATTTAACTACTCTCAGTGGTCACTTTATTAGGAACCCCCGGCCACTGAGCATATGTTCATGGTCTTCTGCTGCAGTAGCTCATCCATTTCAAGGTTTGACGTGTTGTGCATTCAGAGATGCTCTTCTCCACACCACTGTTGTAAAACGTGGTTATTTGAGTTACTGTCACCTTCCTGTCGGCTTGAACCAGTCTGGCCATTCTCCTCTGACCTCTCTCATTAACAAGGCATTTTCACCCACAGAACTGCTGCTCAATGGATTTTTTTTTTTGGTTTTGTTCACAATTCTCTGTAAACTCTAAAGACCATTGAGCATGAAAACCTCAGGAGATCAGCAGTTTCTGAGACACTCAAACCACCCTGTCTGGCACCAACAATCATTCCGCAGTCGAAGTCACTTAGGTCACATTTCTTCCCCATCCTGATGTTTGATCTGAACAACAAGTGAACCTCTTGACCAGGCCTGCATGCTCTTATACATTGAGATGCTCCCACATGATTGGTTGATCAGATATTCGCATTAACTTGCAGGTATACAGGCATACCTAATAAAGTCTCTGTTGAGTGTATACTGCATATTTTGATGAATCCTTTAGGAAGGAGGACTTGTATTTAAACAACAAACACAAAGTGATGGAGGAACTCAGCAGGTCAGGCAGCATCCTGAAGAGGAATCAACAATCTACTTTTCATCAGGACTGGAAAGGAAGGGGAAGAAGTTTGAATAATAACGTTAGGGAAGTGGAAGGACTATGAGCTAGAAGATGAAACCAGATGAGGGGGATTGTAGATATGTGGGGGAGAGGGGGTTATGAAGTAAGAATCTGGGAGGTGACAGTGTTAGACGTAAAGGGCTGAAG
Organism: Hypanus sabinus; assembly: GCF_030144855.1. NCBI lineage: Eukaryota > Metazoa > Chordata > Chondrichthyes > Myliobatiformes > Dasyatidae > Hypanus > Hypanus sabinus. The sequence continues at coordinate 21,288,702 of NC_082713.1, read as the reverse complement.
AAGAAGGAATCTGATAGGAAAAGACAGTGGACCATAGGAGGAAAGAAGGAGGATGGTCACCAGAGGGAGGTAATGAGCAGATGAGGAGAAGGGAAGGAGTGAGAGGAGAGCCAGAGTGGGGAAATGGAAAAGGAGAGAAGAACAAGGGAGGAGAACTTACCAGGTTAGAGAAATCAATGTTGATGTCATCAGGTTGGAGGCTACCCAGAGTTGTTGCTTCTCCAACCAGTGAGAGACCTGCCCTGAGGAGGCCATGGACTAACATGTCGGACTGGGAATTGGAAGTAGATTTAAAATGAATGGCTGCCAGTAAAGCCCAACTTTTGTATTTACATGCTTGCCTTTTGAACACATGAATATTTTGCAAAAGATTATGGACAATGAAGTCCATTTGAGGCAAGTTGCTGTTATAATGTAGAAAATACAATAAAATTTGTCAAATTTCCACAAAAGTAATCAGAATATTCCATTCATAGTAGTGCTGGCCGAAGGACAAATAATGATCAGTCTTCTTATTGAACCGGGTACAGCTCTCTCTCTGATTTCAAAGCAGCCCGCTGTCTGCAGGTTGAGAGGGTCACATCTAGCAACGGCAATATACCAACTTGTCAATTGAGTCGGCAACGTCTAATTGGAAAAATGAAGGAATCGGGTGGAGCAGTAATGCTGCAGAATTCCTAATGAAATTACTTGGCCTCAGGCAAAGAATTCTTGGATTTTTATTTTATTAGGATTACTTTGAAATAAATTTTTTATGTTGGGCTCAGGAGACCAATAAAGATCTGTAGGAGTTGTAAGAGGAAACCACAAACTCCAGATCATAGGGCCTGGATTGCCATAGTAAGACACCGTGGAATCTTATTTTATCTTGACAATGGTTAGTTTGAAGTGAAGATAAGAACTCATCTTTTTATTACCCATGACCAGTTATATGTCTAGCTATCGATAAGGTCTTGTTTTAAATGTATTCAAGGGATAAGATATCAGAATTTGTTTTCTATCCATAATTGCGTTTGATCTAAGTGGCTTATTTAACTAATTAAATGTTGAATACATTCCGATGCATCAGGAGTCATTAATAGGCACGGCCTTTGGGTGGCACATTGAGGCAGATTGTTGTGCCTCTATTATACCACTCCAGTCATGATTGCTCAATCCTTATCCACAATACTGTCTTTGCAGAGTTTGCATGTTCTCCATGCCATTACATGGGCTTCCTGTGATTGCCTGGATTCCTTCCCATATCCCAGAGATGTGTGGGTTGGTAGGTTCTCTGACCCCAGTGTTGCTAGTGAGTGGCAGACTATGGGGGAAGAGGTTAGAGTTGATGGAAATATAGGGAGAATAAAATGGGATTAACGTCAATCGATGTTTGACGGCCATTACAGATTCAATGGTTCAAAGGGCAGGTTTGGATGCTCTGTGTCTGATGTAGTATTGGGGCAATTCTTCCACATATGCCATGAGTGAACCAAATTGCTTTTCTTTTCTTAACGATGTAATGGAATACCAACATATTTTTCTAATTTTAGTTCTCTTTATTAACAAAGTCTTTTACCAAGTCTACCCTAATAGAAGCTGTAAAGTTTATTAGTATGTGCTCCCTGGTAACAAGCTTGTAGGAAACTTTAACACAGAGATTTTAAATATACACAAAGGTTATGATTGGATTAGTTTGTATCTGACCGTCAGCTCAATTTTTTTTTTCAAAAATGGAAGTATTCCATAAGATAAGAGGCTGTTCAGTTGAAAACACTGGTGGCTTGTATAAAATGCTATGAGGGGTCAGTTTTGAAATCTTAATAAAATAAGGAGGTTATCCAAAATTCTCCAAAGGGATACCAATTTCCTTAGGGCTGAGTGGAAAAAAAAGTAATTAATCACGGTCTTGCTGCCTCGTGGGAAAGATACAGTCGGGAGGAGTAAAATATGGAGGACAGAGGTCGTATCTCAGAATATTTCCACCACACACATCTTCAGGCCTAACTAATGACAGAATCATCATCAATGACATTCTGAAATGCGCACGCTATTTAAATCACAGATGATTCCACAGGAAAAAAACAGTCCCTGGCTTATAATAACATAAGGAATGGAAGCAGGAATAAATGGACCAATTCCTCATACTTGTTCCACCACGGATTAAGGGTATGACTTGCTAGATCTCTAGGTTCAATCCACTTCCTCCTGGTCTCCACAATCCTCAGCTGTTCTGAATCAGGATCAGAATCAAGTAGATTATTATTGATATATTGTGTGTCGTGAAATCTGTTGTTTAATAGAAGCAGCACAGCACAAGACATGAAATATACTATGAATGGCAAGAAGTATATATAAAATAAGTTAGTATTAGTAATCAAATAACAGTACATAAATAATTAAATAAATTATGTGAAATTAAGTAACAATAAATAATAATTAAATAGGTAGTGCAAAAAGAAAACAAAGATAGTGTCAACCTTGAAAATATTATACCAGTCATCATCCGATAGCAGAGAATTTCAAAAACACAGACCTCTGAGAGAATAAATTGCTTCTCATTTCATTTTTAATAATTCAGCTCTTTATTCTTAGCCTACATCCCTGAGTCTAGAAGGCCCAAACGATTAAAATCTGGTGGCAGCAAAGATATAGTCTTGGGGAAGACTATGTTCACAGTTCCTTAACATTACAGAGGTACTTAGTGCTTCTCTCACTTTTAGTACAGACCTCTATCCCCAACACAGTCCTGAATAATCACCCAATTCTAATAATTTATTCCAGCTATTTTTTTGTATTTTCCTGCCTTCATCCACCTTCCTCAGGCTTTGAGCAGGAGTCCTAGAGAATGACCAAGGTGTAAAGGGATGCCAGAGAAACTGATTGTGGCAGATTCAGTGATCCGGGCATAAAAGAGTCGAGGATCATTCGATGGCTCTGAGCCTGAACTCACTGCAGTTTAGAAGAATCAGCGTATATCTTATTGAAATCTATCAAATTTTGAAAGAGTGGAAATGGAGAGGATGTTTCCTGCAGTGAAGGATTCTAGGACCAGAGCGCAGAGCCTCAGAATAGAAGGGCAGCCCTTTAGAACAGAAATAAGGAGAAATTTCTTAAGACAAGAGGTGATATATCTGAGGAAATTATTGCCTCAGATGTCTATAGAGGCCAAGTTATTTAAAGTGGAAGTTGATAGGTTCTTTATAAGTAAGGGCTTCAAAAGTTACAGGGAACACACACAAAAAACTGGAGGAACTCAGTAGGCTAGACAAAATCTATGGAAAAAAGTACAGTCAAGGTACGTTAACTGTACTTTTTTCCATAAATGCTGCCTGGCCTGCTGAGTACTTCTAGCATTTTGCATGTGTTGCTTAGATTTCCAGCATCTGCAGAATTTCTCTTGTTTTTAAAGGTTACGGGGAGAAGGCAGGAGAATGACATTGAGAGGGATATTAATTTGGCCATGGTGGAATGACAGAGCAGAGTCAATGGGTTGAATGGCCTAATTTTGGTCCTATGTCTTATGCTCTTAAGAACAACATTAAAAAGACTAGATAGGTACATGGATTATAGAGTTGTGGACCAAAAGCAAGCAAGTGAGACTAATGTAAATGGCTATCATGGTCAGCAGGAACAAGTTGGGCCGAAGGACCTTTTTCTAGGCTATCTTACTCGGTGTCTCTAAAGAAATAAAGCAAAAGTGTTAAATGTCCAAGGCATTATGTCCTAAGGGATGTGGGCACATTGGCAGTTATTTTCAACAATTATCTTCACTCTCCAGATACCTGTTACCAGTTGGTACTTAAAAGTAGTTTCAAAGGGAGTTGTTAAGTCCTTACAAATTCAGTGTTCAATTAGTTTGGCTATAATTATATGACCATATATTTTGCTTGAATTATAAACTATTCATTGCTAATTAACAAGTCTTGCTTGATAACAGCCTTAAAAATGATGGCCTGTATTTTTAAACAATGAAGAGAAATTTTGTGGAGACCAAGAAACATCTGAGTTTATACCTAATTGTTCAGTATCATCATCATGTTTATTATCTCTGATACCTGTTCTGAAATATGTTGCCTTACAGCAGCAGTACAGCCCATACATAAATAACTACCTGTTCCTTAATGCAAATACCAAATCATGTGGCAGCAATTTAATGCAAAAAGCATTGGTCACCAGGTTCAGTTGTTATTCAGACCACACATCAGAATGTGGAAGAAATGTTATCTAAGTGAGCTTGTCCATGGAATGATTCTTTGTGCCAGAGAATATCAAATCATACCTTCTGCTAGAAGGAGAGTTGATAGAGGCATACAAAATTATGAGGGGTATAGATAAGGCTTTTTCCACTGAGGTTGGTTGGACATTTCCAGAGATCATGGGTTAAGAGTGAAAGGTGAAAAGTTTAAGGGGAACATGAGGGGAACTTTTCACTCAGAGGGTTGTGAGAGTGTGGAACGAGCTGCCAGCACAAGTGATCCGTCTGAGCTCGATTTCAATGTTTAAGAGAAGTTTGGATATGTACATGGATAGTAGGGATATAAAGGACTATGGTACTGGTGCAGGTCATTGGGAGTAGGCAGTTTAAATGGTTTCAGCATGGATTAGATGGGCTGAAAGGCCTGTTTCAATGCTGTAGTTCTCTATGACTATCCCAGGAATTGGTGATCCAGTGGGATTTTACTGCACAACAATCTCTAGAGTGTGGTGCAAAAAAACCAAAGAAGATCTAGTGAGCAGCGGTTCTGTGAGTGAAAACGCCTTGCTAATGAGACAGGCCAGAGAAGCATGGCCATGCTAGTTCAATTTGACGGGAAGGCAACAGTAGCTCCGATAATCACACCTTACAGCAGCGGTGTGCAGGAGAGGATCTGTAAATGCACAACATGCCAAACCTTGAAGTGGATGGGCTAGCTAGAGCAACAGAAGACCACGGACATTAGTGGCCCCTCCACGTGAGATGGTGATGCAACCAGTTAGAATACTTGATTTTCAACATGATGGGCTCCAATTGTACTGGAGCAAATGTGAAAATAATAACTTGTGTTCAAGAGAAGGGTACTCAGGCTCAGTGGTGTGAATGGTTAAGCTACATCCTAATGGAGGGATTCTAGAATGACGTAAAATAGTTACGTTGTGGCATACCAAAAAATGTATAGAATTAGGAGGTGTATAATTGTAGGGTATAACCTCAATGAAATAGTAAGTCATTCATTTGAGGTTGGGTAAAATAAGTTGTGGATGAAATGCACCAGACATTCAATTTTATGACAAAGAGCAAGTACAATGCATTTTCCAAGTGTATTCCTGTCTGTCCCTAACTTCTCTGCTCTAGCTATCACTTCCTATGCTGAATAATTCACAATACTCAAAATCCCGTCAGAAACAAAAACCAGAAACAAGCACTGATGATGCTATTCTCTGGTGATCGTATCTAGAATGTTTGAGTCAAGGCTGAATTTAGCCCTTCTTGTGGCTGGTAAGAATCTCAACAATTTACATTTTAATTTTGTTTTGACTTCCATTTCTTTCATAGGAAAAAGTCTCACATTAAACTCTGCCAAAATAAATTAAGAAAAGTCATTTTCTCCCCCTTTTATAAAACCTGTAAGTAATTATCACTGAGCTGCCTCTGCCTATTGCTGAGAGAGTTCTCAAGAACTTGTCAACAGCTTAGGTTAAAAATTGAGTTGGAATCAACTGTCGGCACTTTCAATAATAGTGGAAACTCTTTACATTTCTGCACAGGAAGTTTATTGTGTTTATAAAACTCTGCTGTTGGAATTGTAGGCATTATAGCACCTGGAATGTTGTAATTACTTTAGATGTACCTGTGTGAGAAAGTTAGCCCAAGACCAAGACAACATTAGACAGGAGATAAGGAAGATTAGGAAACGTAAGTGTTGGATTCAGAAGAGATGTGAGTTAAAAAAGAGAATCTAAAAGACAAATAATTAGATAGACATGAGTCATGTGGAATCCTTTTTCTACAGAAAAATAACAGGGATCATGTTTGCCCAGAAAAAATAAAAAAAACAGCAAGTGTGATAAAGAACATATCAAAGAACATTACCAATTGAAGATAGGAGATAACTCTTTGAAAGGCACTGTATTAATTTCTTTTGTATTTTGCTGAATCTTTGGGCACAGCTTCAACATTTTGCTTCCAATTGCTTTGAATTGTTACAAAACACAATGGAGCCAGTGAGCCTTTGAGCCCATGCGGGCTTGGAGTAGTGCAATCCGACTAAAGTTCAACATTCAAAGAAAATTTACTATCAAATATGTATGTGGCATCATATACTACCCTAAGAGTCATTTCCACTTCAGACCTTCAAAAGCCAATGCGCAAATATAAGTACAAATAAACAAACAGATAAATAAATACTGAGAAGATGAGCAGTAGAGTCCTTGAAAGTGTTGAGGTAATTAGTTCCCTTTCCTCACTATTTTCCCACACCACTGAAAATTATTTAACCTCAAGCCACTGTCTAATTCCTTTTTGAAGACTCTGATTGACTTTGTTTCCATCACCCCTACAGAAACAAATTCGACATCACAACTCTGTCGCTGCCTTACATGATTTCCCCCACATTAAGTGCTTAGCAAAAAAAATGCAGTGTCCAAGAGAAGGAAGATGCACTCGAGTAAAATCACAGTTTTAATCTATTACAAATCTTGATGCTTCTGCTTATTAATATTATTGATTTACAACGTACAACAGATCATGACCAAAATACCGTCAAGCTTATCAACCTGCTAAAGCTGGTGGTTGCCACAATGAATTTCAAGGTGTAAAAAGCCAACCAGGTTGCCTTCCTGAACTAGTACCATTTGCCTGTAGTTTGCCCTTTATCCTTCTCAGTTTCTGGATCACTTGTCGCCTTATTCAGTTCCTTAATTTCCAAACCACCTGTAATAGGCATGGATCTTAAAGAGTTAGTTCAAAGTAAATGTGTCATCGTATACCACCCTGGGATTAATTTTCTTGCAGGCATTCACAGTAAGTACAAAGAAGCACATGAGAACCGATCAAAATCTTCACAACATACACGAAATGCTGAAGGAACTCAGCAGCCCAGCCAGCATCCATGGAAAAGAGTAAACAGTCAACGTTTCAGGCCGAGACCCTTCATTCGGACTGGGAAAAGAGATGAGAAGTCAGAGCAAGAAGGTGGGGGAAGGGGAGGAGGAAGTGCAACGTGGTAGGTGATGGGTGAAACCGGGAGGGAAGGAGGGGTGAAGACAAGAGCTGGGAAGTTGGTTGGTGAAAGAGATACAGGGCTGGAGAAGGGGTATTCTGATAGGAGAGGGTAGAAGACCAGGGAACAAAAGGATGGGGGAAGAGCACCAGAGGGAGTTGAGGGGCAGGAAAGGAGATAAGGTGAGAAAGGGAATAGGGGAATAGAGAAGGGTTGTGGGGCATTAGCAGACGTTAGAGAAATCGATGTTTATTATGCTATCAGGAAGATGCTACCCAGATGGAATATAAGATGTTGCTCCTCCTGTCTCGTTGAAGCAGTAGAGGAGACCATGGGCTGACGTGCTGGAATGTGAATGGGAAGTACAATTGAAACGGATGGCCATCAGAAGATCCCGCTTTTTCTGGCAGGCGGATCACAGGAGCTCGGTGAAGCAGTCTCCCGATCTGCTTTTGGTCTCACTGATATACAGGAGGCCACACTGGGAGCACCGGATACAGTAGATGACTCCCAACAGACTCATAGGGTAAGTGCCGCCTCACCCAGAAGGACCGTTTGGGGCCCTGAATGGTAGTGAGATAGGATGTGGAAGGTGTATCCACTTGCAAGGATAATCCAGGAGGAAGATCAATGGGGCGGGGCAAATGGATGAGGAAGCCATGTAGGAAGCAATCCCTGTGGTGGGATCCTTTTGGAGAGAGCAGAAATTATGGAAAATTATGTGCTGGGCAAGGAGCTTAGTGATGTGGTTAGTGAGGACAAGAGGATTGGTAGTATGGCAGGAGGTTGGGGTAAGAGCAAACGTGCATGAAGTGGAAGAGATGTCATTGAGGGCAGCATTGATGGTGAAGGAAGGGAAGCCTTTTTTTGAAGAAGAAGTTTTGGAAGTTTCTCATTAGTTTTGGAAGTCTCATCCTGAAAGCAGGCGCAGCAGAGGCAGAGGAACTGCGAGCAGGGGATAGCATTTGTACATGTGAGAGGGTAGGAGAGGTATCGTTCAGCTAGCTGTGAGAATCAGTGGATTTATAAAAGATATCATAAGATAATTTGTCTTTAGAGACAGAGAGATTGAGAAAGGGGAGGGAGGTATTGGAAAATGGGCCAGGTAAAATTTGAATACAGGGTGAAAGTTGGAGGCAAAGTTGGTGAAGTCGACAAGCTCAGCATGGGTGTCAGAAGCACCCCCAATGCAGTCATTTATGTAGCATAGGAAAAGTTGGGAAGTGATACCAGTGTAGGCTGGGAACATAGACTGTTCCCCATAGCTGACAAAAAGGCAGGTGTAGCTGGGACCCATGTGAGTGCCCATGGCTACATCTTTGGTTGGGAGGAGCTGAAGGAGAAAGTATTGAGAGTGAGGGCCAGTTCCCCCAGATTGTGGAGAGCGGTGATGGAGGGGACAGTTTTGGTCCATTTAGAAAGAAGTAGAGAGCTTTTAATGCCCTCCTGATGGGGGATGGAGGTGTCCATGGTGAAAATGAGACAATCAGGGCCAGGGAACTTGAAGTCATTGTAAAGATCCAGAGTGTGTGAAGTGTCACTGATATAGGTAAGCAAGGACTGAAACAGGGGGATAAAACAGAGTTGCGGTATGCAGATGTGAGTTCAGTTGGTCAGGAACAAGCAGAAACAATGGGTCTCCTGGAAAGACAGATTTGTGGAAATTGGGTAGCAGGTTGAAACCGGAGGTGCAGGGTCATGGAACTATAAGGTTGGTGGCAGTGAATGGGAGCTCCCCAAAGTTAATAAGGTCAGTGATGGTGCAGGTGACAATGGCCTGCTGCTCCTTAGCGGGGTCCTGTTTGAGAGGTAAGTAAGAGGAGGTTTTTGAGAGTTAAAACCACATACAGTGAAAGACAGACAAACAACAAAAGGGCAAAAGAAAACGAGCCATGCAAATATGACAGTAAAACTCATGAGAATAATAATAATAATGAAGAAATACCATAGGGAAATAAATTAATTTTATGATAATAATCACTGTTTTAATAAGGAAAAATTGTGAGTGAAATAACAATCAAACAGTGCGTTTATTAAACACAAGGGATTCTGCAGATGCTGGAATTCCAAAGTAACACATTCGAAATGCTGTGGAACTCAGCAGGTCAGGCATCATCTATGCAAAGGGAAAAAGGGTTGTTTCAGGCCGAGACCCTTCGTCAGAATTGAAAGGGAGAGGGAAGAGACAGAATAAGAAAATGGGGGAGGGGAGGAGTACACACTGGTTAAACCAAGTGAGAAGGGAAGGTAGGTGGGTGGGGGAGGTGGGATGAATTGAGATACTGGGAGGTGATAGGTGGGAAAGGTCATTGATTAAATGCCTGTAAGTCAGCACCTGAATTTTCCACGTCCCATTCCCATTCCCATTCTGATATGTCTATCCATGGCCTCCTCTACTGTCAAAATGAATCCAAACTCAGGCTGGAAGAACAACACCTTATATACTGGCTGGGTAGCCTCCAACCTGATGGCATGAACATTGACTTCTCTAACTTCCATTAATGCCCCTCCTCCCCTTCTTGCCCCATCCCTGACATATTTAGTTGTTTGCCTGTTCTCCATCTCCCTCTGGTGCTCCCCCCAACTTTCTTTCTCCTGAGGCCTCCCGTCCCATGATCCTTTCCCTTCTCCAGCTCTGTATCACTTTCGCCAATCACCTTTCCAGCTCTTAGCTTCATCCCACCCCCTCCGGTCTTCTCCTATCATTTCGCGTTTATCCCTCCCCCCACTACTTTCAAATCTCTTACTATCTTTCCTTTCAGTCAGTCCTGACGAAGGGTCTCGGCCCGAAACGTCGACAGTGCTTCTCCTTACAGATGCTGCCTGGCCTTCTGTGTTCCACCAGCATTTTGTGTGTGTTGTTTGAATTTCCAGCATCTGCAGATTTCCTCGTGGTTGCTCTAGACATTTTCCAGGGTTCCTATGTTTTACTCTTTCAATTCATTTCTGGAATTACAAAATTTAACACTAACCATCCTCTCTTCACCAATATAATTATGATACTGTGGTTACCCACTTCCTAGCGCACTCGAACCGGCTCACAAATAGCCAGCGCGCCGGCACAAAGGCCAGTCCCAAAAGGGCGCCAAGTCTGCTTCACCAACAAAGGGAAAAGCCTGCGGGGGTTTGTGAGTACGTGTCCCTACAGCATCTGCGCCCGGGGAGGGCGGGATCAGGGAGGCTTTAAAGCAAGGCTGTGAAGTTCAAATAAAATCTTTCTTTAATTGCAGTTTACCGACTCTATGTCGTTATTTTAGCGCTGCGTGTAGCACACCGCTACAGTTGGTGACCCCGACAGTCCAAACGATTTTTGGACGGGAGATGACCGACGCCGCATCTGTTCATGCGGTTTTGTTGAAACTGCCAAGCTTCTGGACGCTGCGACCTCACCTATGGTTCCAGCAAGCAGAAGCCCAATTCCACGTTCGGCAGATAACCTCAGAGGACACACGTTACTACTACGTGGTGAGCTCCCTCGACCAGGACACAGCGGCCCAGGTTGAGGAGTTTGTACAGTCTCCCCCGGCGGACGGCAAGTACACGAAATTCAAAGCCCTGCTCATACGGACTTTCGGACTCTCACAGCGCGAGCGGGCTGCCCATTTACTGCACTCGGATAGCTTGGGAGACAGACCTCAATTGGCTTTAATGAATGAGATGTTGTCTCTGGCCGGAGGACACAAGCCCTGCCTCATGTTTGAGCAGGCATTCCTGGAGCAGCTGCCCGAGGACACACACCTGCTGCTGTCCAACGCGGATTTCAGCGACCCCCGGAAGGTGGCAGCCCGGGCGGACTTGCTGTGGAATGCCAAGAAGGAGAGTGGGGCGTCCATCGCACAGATCACCAGGCCACGTTCCCAGTAGCAAACCAGACCAGGCCCGGCCACAGAGCCCGCTAACCCCAGAGGCAGAGGTGAGGAGCCCAACAAACACTGGTGTTTCTACCACCAGCGGTGGGGCGCAGAAGCCCGCCACTGTAGCCCGCTCTGCCAGTTCCCGGGAAACGCCAGGGCCAGCAGCCACTGATGGCTACGGCGGCTGGCCATCGGGATAGCCTCCTGTGTGTGTGGGACAAGAGGTCGGGACTCTGTTTTTTGGTCGACACTGGTGCTGAGATCAACGTCTTACCTCCGACGAGTTACAACACCCGCAACAGGGCACTGGGTCCCCCCCGAGGGCCGTGAACGGCAGCACGGTAAGGAACTACGGCTGCAGCAGGTTCACGTGGGACTTCACACTGGCCGCCATAGCCCAACCGCTTCTGGGTGCGGATTTTTTGCGGGCTCACAGCCTGCTGGTTGACCTGCCGAGGCAGAGACTGGTCCACGCCGAGACCTTTCTGACGTTCTCCCTAGGAGAAGCCCAGTTGCCAGCCCCTCACCTCGGCTCCATCACGCTGTCCGACAACAATTTCACCAGAGTCCTGGCAGATTTCCCATCGGTTCTGGCACCGCAGTTCACGGCAGCCATGCCCCGACACAGCGTACAGCACCACATCCCAACCCAGGGACCACCCCTCCACGCCAATGCTCGGCGGCTTCCCCCGGACAAGCTCTGACTGGCAAAGGAGGAGTTCAAGAGGATGGAGGAATTGGGGATCATCCGGCGGTCCAACAGCCCATGGGCCTCCCCCCTGCACATGGTGCCCAAAGTGACAGGGGGCTGGAGACAGTGTGGCGACTACCGCAGGCTGAACGAGGCTACCACACTGGACCGCTACCCTGTGCTGCACACTCAGGACTTTGCAGCAAACCTGCACGGCGCACGGATCTTCTCCAAGGTAGACCTCGTCCGACGATACCATCAAATCCCGATGCATCCGGACGACGTCCCCAAAATGGCACTCATCACCCCGTTCGGCCTTTTCGAGTTCCTCCGCATGCCATTCGGCCTGAAGAATGCCGCACAGACGTTCCAGCAGTTAATGGACGCGGTGGGACGCGACCTGGACTTCGCATTCATCTATTTGGATGACATCCTCATAGCCAGCAGCAGTCGTCAGGAGCATCTGTCCCACCTCCGTCAACTCTACGCCCGACTGAGTGAGTACGGTCTAACAATCAACCTGGCCAAATGCCAGTTCGGGCTCGACACCATCGACTTCCTGGGCCACAGGATTACTAAAGATGGGGCAATCCCTCTGCCTGCTAAGGTAGATGAGGTCCGGCATTTCCCCCGACCCACCACAATCAAAAGCCTTCAGGAACTCGTAGGTATGGTCAATTTCTACCGCCGCTTCCTCCCTACAGCTGCCCGAATCATGCTTGCCCTGATGTCAGGTCCGGGCAGGGACATTACCTGGGACGAGGAAACGAAAGAAGCCTTGGCAAATGCCGCGATGCTAGTGCACCCCAGAATGGATGTCCCTACCGCCCTCACAGTGGACGCCTCTAACACGGCAGTTGGTGGAGTGCTGGAGCAACTCATCGCAGGTCGCTGGCAACCCCTGGCCTTTTTCAGCAAACACCTGTGGCCACCCGAGCTCAAATACAGTGCTTTCGACCGGGAACTGTTGGCGCTCTACCTGGCAATCCGGCATTTCAGGTACTTCTTAGAAGGTAGGCCCTTCACTGCGTTCACGGACCACAAACTGCTTACCTTTACGTTCACGAAGGTGTCCGATCCCTGGTCATCCCGCCAGCAGCACCATCTGTCCTACATCTCTGAATACACGACGGATGTCCGGCTCGTCTCGGGTAAGGACAATGTCGTGGCGGACACGCTCTCTTGCCCTAACATTCATGCCCTTTCCCAAGGGGTAGACTTTGAGGTGCTGACAGAGGCGCAGCAGGCAGACGAAGAGATCACGAGTTACAGAACCGCAGTCTCCAGTTTGCAGCTTCAGGACCTCCCCGTAGGCCCAGGTGAGAGGACCCTACTCTGTGACGTTGCCACTGGCCAGCCCCGTCCCGTCATCCCGGCACCTTGGCGGCGACGCGTTTTCGACTCCATTCATAACTTAGTGCACCTCTCCATCAGGACAACCGTCCTGATGTGGAGCGCGGCACCTCCTGACTATCGTGGACTGGTTCACAAGATGGCCAGAGGCAATCCCGCTCACCGACACCACCTCCGAATCTTGCGCCCGGGCACTGATCGCCACCTGGGTGTCCCACTTTGGTGTACCGGCCCACATTACCTCCGACAGAGGTGCCCAGTTCACCTCCGGCCTGTGGTCAGCTATGGCCAGCCTTTTGGGGACTCAGCTGCACCACACAACTGCCTACCACCCACAGTCGAACGGGTTAGTGGAGCGTTTCCACCGTCACCTAAAGTCGGCTCTCATGGCCCGCCTGAGAGGAGCTAACTGGGTGGACGAGCTTCCCTGGGTCCTACTCGGCATCTGCACGGCGCCCAAAGACAATCTGCACGCCTCGTCGGCCAAGTTGGTGTACGGCGCACCCCTGGTCGTCCCTGGGGAGTTCATAACAGCCCCAAGGGGGCACGAGGAAGAACCCACAGCAGTCCTGGGCAGACTACGCGAGAAGCTCGGTAACCTGGCCCCCATAACCCATTTCGCAGCATGGGCAGAACCCGACCTGCGTACCACAAGACCTGCAGAACTGTAAGTTTGTGTTTGTACGAAGGGGCAGGCATTGGCCACCGCTGCAACGGCCCTACGAGGGGCCGTTTACGGTGCTCCAGAACAACGGGTCCACGTTCGTGCTGGATGTTGGGGGGAGAGAGGAGGTTTTCGCGGTGGACCGACTCAAACCGGCCCATGTGGACTTGGCGCAACCGGTCGAGTTTCTGGCACCGCGATGCAGAGGCTGACGTCCCAAACAGGGTCCGGCCCAGACTGTGGACGTTGGGGGGAGTTTAGGGTTTATCGCCAGTTCTGGGGGGGGGGGGGTGGGGGGGTTATGTGGTTACCCACTTCCAAGCGCACTCGAACCGGTTCACAAATAGCCAGCGCGCTGGCTCAAAGGCCAGTCCCAAAAGGGCGCCAAGTCTGCTTCACCAACAAAGGGAAAAGCCTGCACGGGATTGTGAGTACGAGCCCCCTACAGCATCTGCACCTGGGGAGGACGGGATCAGGGAGGCTTTAAAGCAAGGCTGTGAAGTTTGAATAAAATCTTTCTTTAACTGCTGTTTACCGACTCCGTGTCATTATTTTAGCGCTGCGTGTAGCACACTGCTACAATAGGTTATGTTGATTTCTTATCATTTCACTTGTCTTGGGATGTGGGCGATGCTGGTATGGCCACATTTATTGAATATGCATAAATTACTTAATAGTTACCATGTCTTGCCTTGTCTTGGTCACCTGTGCCTCTGGTGGAAGCGGTGCTCATTCAATAAGGTAAGATACCTTTCAGTTTTTGACTCAATAACCATGAAGGAGTGACAAGACAAGGCAATGTGTAAACCCGAAAAGAATGCCGACTTAACAGTGCTTTTAGGATGATATAGCTTCTGACTTCTTAGGTAGCAGAGACTGAACAACTGTGAGCTTTTGAAGTGACTTCCTTGAGTTGATGTAGTGAGAGGATTAATCAAATGTTCTGGATGGTGCCAAGCTTCTTGAATGCTGTTGCAACATTAATCAATGAGCTGGTGCCACATCAGTACATTCAAGATAATATGCTTGTATTGAATTTGTTCTAACATTCTTTGTTGTGGAAATTAACTGTAAAGAAATAACTCTATCTGGGTTTGAAGTTAAAAGCTTAGAAATTTATTGATCAGGAGAGTCTTGCTAAAAGGAACATGCTACTGCAAGTCATGTAATGCCTGAGGCTAATTCCACTACTGAATAGCATAAACACTCACTCCTTCTAGTATTTTGCCATTGTAGAGTAGCAAGAAGAAAGCTACAAATCTTTCAAATCACCTCTCTCTCTTTCATAAACAGAAGAGATTCTGAAGATGCTGGAAATCCAGAGCAACACATAAAAAGTGCTGGTCAGGTCAGGCAGCTTCTGCAAAATTGAATGAACAGTTGACATTTCGGGCCGAGACCCTTCTTCAAGATTAGAAAGGAAATGGGAAAGACGCCAGAATAAAAAGCTGAGTGAAAGGGAAAGAGGGCAAGGTAGAAGGTGAATCTTCTTCACTGTGAAGTTACTTCAAGGTATAGCTACCCTGAAGATGTTTAAGTCTCTTCATCAGGATACTCTCACTGATTGCCCTCTGTGATCTCTCCAGCTCTTCAGCCACGTATGTGCTCTTCACCTATCACCTAGCTTGTCCTTCTTCCCCTGCTCCACCATTTTACTGGGGTGTCATCAATCTTCCTTTCTTGGTCTGGTGAAGGGTCTTGACCCGAAACATTGACAGTTTATTTACTTCTATCATTGTCGCAATTCTACAAAGGGTAACGGATTCAGCCCAGTCCAGCACGGGTAAAAGCCTCCCAACCATTAGACCACATCCACATAAAACATTGCCGTAGAAAAGCAGCATCCATCGCCAAAGATCCTCACCACCCAGACCATCCTCTTTTCTTGCTGCCGCCATCAGGTAGAAGGTACAAAAGCCTGAGAACTTGCACCAGCAGTTCAAGAACAGTTACTACCCCTCAATCATCAGGCTCTTGAACAAAAAGGGATAACTACAGTCATTCTACTTCTGTAGTTCCTACAGCCGATGATCTTACTTTAACAACTCTTTATCTTGTTATTTCATGCACGTTATTTATTGCTATTTATTTATATTTGCATTTTCACAGTTTGTTGTTCATTGAAACTGTTTACAGTCACTATTCTATAGATTTTCTAAGTATTCCCACAGGGAAAAGAGATTAGGGTTGTATATGGTGACATGTATATATTCTGAGAACAAATTTTACTTTGAACTTTGAACTTTTTGCCTGACCTGCAGAGTCCCTACAACAGTTTGTGTGTGCTGTTCTCTGTTACTTTCTCCTGTTAGTCTCTCCTGTCTTTCACCCAATTACAGCCTTCCACATTTTATCTTTCTCCCCCTCCTCCTTTTTCTTCAGTTGAAAACTTCTTTATCTTTGACCCTTCCTAATTCTGATGAAGAGACATTGACCTTTGAAGTCACTAAAGTTATTGAGAATTTATTTTCTCTTTCTGAAGACCACCTTCTAAGTACTTTCTGTTTTGTACTGAGGATTCCCAACATTCAGAATTTTAGTTTCCTGAGTGTGCATACTGTTGAAGATTACTTTTTCAAATGGCTTTATCTTCAACTTTTGAAGTCTGGGCCTTTGCTTTTGATAGAACACGTGTCTGCCTGTATTACATGCTGTCACTGTGTGGTTGATAGCAGCTGTCTCATTAGTGGGAACCAAGTGTGCAATACAAATTCCTTTCGAGAATTGATGGATTACTAAGAGAAGGAAAGTTCAGGTAAATAAAGCCACCTACAGGAATCTAGTACCTGCTTGCATTCATCTAAAGATCTAAGTCTTCCCACCAAAAGGACTCCCACTTGGAGATTTCTGAGTATTCTCTGACTGCACAGTAGGGGAGGTATTCATAAAATCATAAGACACTTCAGCAAATAAAAAAAACAAGTCATTTGCCCCAATCATGGGTGCTTTGGGCAGAGATAGAGAGTCTAGTGACATGGTGTCATGACGACAACCTTTCCCTCAATGTTAATAAAACAAAGGAGCTGGTCATTGATTTCAAGAAGCTGGGGTGGGGGTGTTGTGCACATACTCCTGTTTACATCAATAATGCTTAAGCTGAGAGCTCCAAGTTCCTGCAAGTGAACATCACCAATAGCCTGTCCTGGTCCAGCCATGGAGTTGCCAGAGCGAAGAAAGCTTACTAGCTGCTCTAACTCCTCAGGACGCTAAACCAACTTGTCATGTCCTCTTTGAACCTAAACAATATCTTTATACACCATAAAAAGCATCCTATCTGGATGCATAATGGCTTGGTATGGCAACTGCTCTGCACATGACTACAAAAAACTATAGATTTGTGCACGCAGTTCAGATCATCATGGAAATCAAGCTCTTCTCCATGGTCACTATCTAGAGCTTTGGTTGCCTCAGAAAAAAGCAGCCAACATAATCAAAGACCCCAGCCACCCCAGCCATTCTCTCTTCTCCCTTCTTTCATCATGTAGTAGGTACAAAAGCGTGGAAGCACATACCACCAGGCTCAAGACCAGTTTCTATCTTGCTGCTGTAAGAATATTGTGTTTTCCCCTGGTATGATAAAATGCGTTCATGTCATACATCATTGTGGCTTTGTACATTATTGTCTACCTGCACCGCATTTTTTCTGTAGCACTTCAGGGAATAACTCCTTGTTTGGGAGAGTATCATATTTGACTTGAGTGACTGTACTACTATGGTCACACCAATGAACTTAATGAATTTGCTGCATAAAGCTATGTCCCAATGGCATTTCATTTCCACAATGTTGAGAAAAAGCTCAAGATGAGCAGGGAATACTGTATTAAATTGAAAAGCATGAGCAATTATTTTTAGAGAAACAACAATGTCTTCCAGGTTAGATCCTTGGAGATCGTAACACCTAAGAACTTGAAATTGCTCACTCTCTCCAATTCTGAACCCTCTATGAGGTTTGGTTCATGATCCTTTGTCCTACTGTTTCTGAAGTCCACAGTCATCCCTTTGGTTTTACTGATGTTGTGTGCAAGGTGGTTGCTAGAGTACCACTCAACTAGCTGGTATATCTCACTCCTCTAAGCACTCTCGTCTCCAACTGAGAGTCAAAATTAGTTTTATCATCAGCAAATTTATAGATAGCACTTGAGCTATACCTAGCCACACAGTCATAGGTATAGAGAGAGTGGAGCAGTGGGCTAAGCACACATCCCTGAGGTACACCAGTGATTATTGTCAGCAAGGGTGAGTTATCAATACCAATCCACACAGATTGTGGTCTTCCAGTTAAGAAGTCAAGGATCCATTTGCAGAGGGAGGTACAGAGACTGCAGGAATGATAGTGTTAACGAACAGCATCACACAGTTGTTTATATTGTCCCGGTGATCTATGGCCATGTGAAGAGCCATTGAGATTGCATCTGCCGTAGACCTATCATGGTGATAGGCAAAGTGCAGTGGGTCCAGGTCCTTGCTGAGGCAGGAGATGATTCTGGTCTTGGCCAACCTTTCAAAGCATTTCATCACTGTCGATGTGAGTGCTACCAGCTGATAGTCATTAAGACAGCTCACACTACTCTTCTTGGGCACTGGTATAATTGTTGCCCGTTTGAAGCAGGTGGGAGTTTTTGACTGTAGCAGTGAGAGGTTGAAAATGTCTTGAATACTCCTGCCAGTTGATTGGCACAAGTTTTCAGAGCCTTACCAGGTCCTCCATCAGGGCCTGACACCTTATGAGGGTTCACCCTCCTGAAAGACACCCTGACATCACCTCCAAATCCGAGATCACAGGGTCACCAGGTTCAACAGGGATCTTCACAGCTGTAGTTATATTCTCTCTTTCAAAGCGTGCATAGAAGGAGTTGAGCTCATCTGGTGGTGAAATATCGTTACTATTCACGCTATTAGGTTTCATTTTGTAGGAAGTAACGCACTGCTAACCCTGCCAGAGTTGATGTGCACCCAATGTCGTCTCCAACCTCGCTCAGAATTGTTTCTTCACTCTTGAAATAGCCCTCCACTGGCCGTACCTAACTTTCTTGTACAAGCCTGAGTTGCCAGACATAAATGCCACTCAGCAGGCAATGAAACTCCTGGTTCACCCATGGCTTTTATTTTGGGAATGTACAGCAAGTTTTTGTAGGCACACACACAACTACACAGGTTTTCATGAAGTCAGTACCAACTGTGGCATACTCATCCAGATTCAAAGAAAAAGTCCTTGAATATGGTGGTATAACTGACCAGGGTCCTGGCACTGCAATAGAATTACACTAACCACTATGCTACTGTGCTGCATTGTTACAAGCTTTTTAGTTATGTTCATTAGTATGATGAGTAAAGAAGTACTAGCAATTCTTCAGCTAACATTGTTAGAAGAGCATATGTAGAAGAGAATATGTTATATGTGAATAGTTAACAGATTTCTGTCAATCTGTTTCAGATTGTCATATTTTTTCACATATAAATTAAAAGAAGCTATTAGAAATACTCTCTAGGTCAGATAGCGTCTGTTGAATGAGAAACAGTGATGCTGATAATTTAGTGGAAATTGGGTTCAAGTTCAAGTTTAAGTTTAATTGTTATTCAATTATACATATGAATACAGCCAAACAAAACAGCATTCTTCCAGGGCCAAGCTGCAAAACACAGTACCAACAGTCACACACAACACAAGGCAGAAACAGCACATATAATTATCAAAGCAGCAAAACATGCAGTCACAAAAATATAATATAACCCAAGTACCTAAGTGTCATGGCCTGTAGGTTTTTTTCTGCAACATACCACAAAAGCAACAAATTTCATGACATTGCAGTGATAATAAACCTAATTCTGATACAGAAGTGTCTGGTTGAAAGATGAGGTGCTTTCCCTTGACTTTATTTGGAGGAACATTCTAAGGTATCATGTGTAATCAATCAGACCTTCCACAACTTAATGTGTGCCACCTTTTCCTTTACAGGTGTTCCAAACCTGGGGTCCTCGGAACCCTTGCTTAATGGCATTGGTGCATGGCATTAAAAAGGTTGGAACACCTTCTCTACATCTCCCATACTACAGTACTTTTCATGTCCTCCCTCAATGGTTCAGTTGATGGGGGAAGGAAGATGCATTCTGCAGTGCATTTCTTAACCTGCAAGCATCTCAGTCTTCCCTCAATGAGGTAGCTCTTCACTGGATCTACAGTAATATGCGCATAGGAGGTTGCCAAATACAGGCTAGGAATTTCTTGGCTGAAGGACACTTCAAGCATGCAATTTATTACAAGCCAACAACTGAGTGTTTGCAAGTGTAGACAGAACAGACCTTATACCATTATCCTCCATTCCTCCACTCTTTCCACCAATGCAAAATGAAAACTGGAAATCAGGTGAGTTTTGGGGGAGGAGGTGAAATAGTTTCAAAGCACATTAATTATCAAAGAACGTATAAAGTATGCACCTTGAAATTTTTCTGCTTACAGGCAGCTACAATACAAGAAACCTGAATAACCCAATTAAAAATAGACCAAAAACCACTGCACAGAGAAAGAGAGAGAGAAAAAAAAACTCACACATCTTGCAAAGAATGGAAGCAAGCTAACAGCATCCCGAACCAGACTGAGTCGCAGATCTGCTCTGGAGCCAGAGAAGGCCCAAACCCTCAGCCACCAGTTCACCACACCAGCGGGGCAGAAACACACAGCAGTCAGATCAGTTCACAAGAGAAAACCACAGAGAAAGGAATAAACGTTTGCAGGAGAGCGAGTGAAAACAGCCTGACTTCCGCATCTGTACCCGACACTTGGGCTTCCAGTCTATCTGGAACGGCGTTTAAGTAGTTAGGACAAATTCAGGTGAGTTTTGGGAGAAGTTGGGGAGTTGGTTAAAATAAATTCAAGTGAAATTTGAGAGAAGTGGGGAGTCAGGACAAATACAGGTTACGTTTTGTGGGATAAAAAGTGGGGATATAGTGGCTCACTGATTATGAACAGCTTCTAGGGGTGAGGATGTAATTGGACCAGTTTGTGGTGGCCCAGTGGTACGAGTCCAAGCAAGAAGCACCATGGGAAACTCTTAAAGTGGGCCATCTTGAAAGTATGTTCCTTCTGTCCGACTCCAAAAATACAAGTTCCCTTTAATATTTACCAAAACAACCCTGACTTGCATTGTGAATGACTGCTCCACAAGAATGGCTCATGACATCTGCAGGCCACACGTACTACATTTGTGGAAACGTATCCAGATGTGTGGGACAGAAATATCTTGTCATGTACAACTGCCTCTAAGCATTCTCACATCATACAAAAAGAAAGATACAGAAAGAAAACCACACAGTGAATGATGATCATGGAAAGTCACAAATCGCAGTTATTTATCTAATGAAATTCTGTGGCATAACACCCTTAGACACAGGCTACATGATCATATTTCTAAACCATTTGGTTGATGCGTTGCTTGTTATTATTTTTAAAATGAGTGAGTATATGTCAAGGTCATTAATGGCAATTTGTCGCCAATGGCTTCTCAGTTTGAAGAGGAAATATTGATAGACATAAACAGAAATGTAAGTCATCATTTCTGATTTGATTGCAGCTTTGGTTTGATAGAAAATACTGTGTATCAATTCATAATAGGACTTGTGGGATCTAATTAGCTTTTCCAATTCTGAAAATGCTTATAATGACAATGTCAGGAGAAATAATTACAGCAAACATTCTGTAGTTACACCAAGGTATCTGAATAAAAGATTTTTCTTAATCAGATCTCGGCTACTTCCAAACACACAGAAATATTACCTCAATAATTATTTTAAAATATTCAACTGTCCTGACGGTTTATTTTGTTATCTGTTAAAATGCCTTTCATTTCTCTGCCTCACTTTCTTGGATATTCATTTGAGTTTCTTGGACAAGAATTAATCAGAACACAGTCTCAAATTAAAACTAAGAGGGCACATATGTTCAGGAGATTTAATTGCTTTTGTGGAGACTTGGATGAAGCTGTAAAATGCATGTTAATACAGACCATCACAGCAATCATGTATTATTTCACCAAGGTTTACAGCTGACAAGCAACCCCTACCTGCAACACTCCCTAACAAAAACACCCACAATGGTTTGCATTTTTTTATCTCCCCTGCTTTAATGGAAGTGAACTATGGATGCTTCTTGTAATCGGGGCAGCCAGGGAATAGTTCACACTGCAACAGATCGAGTATCTTGCTGAGTGTGAACTGTTCCCTTGTGGCTCTTATGGAAATTTTTATAGTGTAAGCTGCAGCTGAACATTCCAGGAACTCAACCTTCCCATAAAACCTCAGCTCCGTGACAACGCCTTTTCACTTGAAGCAGCATACCCAAATAAGGATACTGGTTGGCCAGTGTCAGGATAATCCTTACAACGTTGCAGGCCCCTTTTTAGAAAAGGCTGCTTTTCCCTTTAAGACAATGTCTGACCGATGCGAGGGGTCCCACGGTACCAATAAAAAAGCAGGATGGCCTTCCAAGGTGATGGCCATGTCAATGTCCCACCTTCCAACAGCACTGTAAACTGCTTTTTTAACGGGATCTTCCACTTTCCATTTGATGCACCATCAATAACTCTCCGAGATGTGAGGCGAGATATTGGCTTTTATTGACTGGAAGAAAGAACAAGCAGTAGTTGACCACCATACTACATCCTGGAGACTGAGGGCAGGGCCCAGGCCTCAATCGCCTTTATACTGGGGTCTGTGGGAGGAGCCACAGGAGCAGTCAGCGGGGGGGCGTGTCCAGACAGGTATATGTAGTTCACCACATTCACCCCCCCCACCTTTGTTTTAAAAGAGAGTCCCCATGGGGCGAAGTTTCTTACAAGTATATTTACAGGTTAAGTCTATCAGGTGGTTGAATCTGTCGCTGTGATCTACGTAGCACCGGCTGTGATTGCACAGGTGCCGGTGGTGATTGCACCAGAGACGGTGGTTGTGCTGGTTCCGGCCTAACTGGAGGTGTCAGCCCACTAGGCGTCAGTGATCCCTCATGCGTGTGTGAGGCGCCTGGTATATGCGCATGCGAGACACCCAGTATAGGAGTGTCGTGAGGAGTCTGTGTAGGCCTCGGTGTGCACGATGTCACCTTGGGTACAGGGTTCATAGTTACCGTGGAGTGTTCGGGGTAGTGGTCTGCTGCTCCTGTGGGTGCCAGATCAAGGACGGAGACCATGTCCTCCCGCCCATCAGGTAAGACCACATAAGTATACTGGGGTTTCGCATGTAGAAGGTGAACCCTCTCGACCAGCGGGGAGTATTTATTGCTCCTCACATGTCTCCAGAGCAGCACTGGCCCTGGGGATGCCAGCCAAGCTGGTAGGGTGGTCCCAGTGGCAGACTTCCTGGGAAAAGAGAATAGACGCTCGTGATGGGTGGCATTGGTGGACGTGCATAACAGGGAGCGGATAGAGTGGAGTGCCTCAGGGAGGACCTCCTGCCATCGAGAGACCGGCAACCCTTTTGACTTAAGGGATAAAAGTGTGGCATTCCACACTGTGGCATTCTCCCTCTCCACCTGTCCATTTCCCCAGGGATTAAAGCTCGTGGTCCTACTAGTAGCAATGCCCCTAGCCAGCAGGTACTGGCGCAGCTCGTCACTCATAAAGGAGGACCCTCTATCACTGTGGATATAGCAGGGATATCCGAACAGAGTGAAGAGCTGGCGCAGGACTTTTATGACGGACGTGGCAGTGGTGTCAGGGCAGGGGATGGCAAAGGGGAACCGCGAGTACTCGTCGATAATATTGAGAAAATAGACATTGCGGTCGGTGGAGGGAAGGGGGCCCTTAAAGTCAACACTCAGTCGCTCAAAGGGGCGGGTGACCTTGATAAGTTGCACCCTGTCAGGACGGTAGAAGTGCAGTTTGCACTCAGCGCAGACTTGGCAGTCCCTGGTCATCGTCCTGATGTCCTCAGGGGAGTAAGGCAGGTTCCGGGCTTTCACGAAATGGTAAAATTGGGTAACCCCCAGGTGGCAAAGATGTGCATGGAGGGCGTATAGCTGGTTGAGCCGTACGCTGGCACACGCTCCCCGGGATAGGGCATCAGGGGGCTCATTGAGCCTTCCAGGCTGGTACAGGATATCATCGTTGTAGGTGGAGAGTTCCATTCTCCACTGCAAAATTTTGTCATTTTTGATTTTGCCCCGCTGTTGGTTGCTGAACATGAACGCAACTGAGCGCTGGTCGGTCAGCAAGGTGAACCTTTTGCCAGCGAGATAGTGCCTCCAGTGTCTAATAGCTTCCACTATGGCCTGGGCTTCTTTCTCCACCACGGAGTACCAAATTTCAGGGCCTTGAAGGATACGAGAAAAGAATGCCACTGGCCTGCCTGCCTGATTGAGGGTAGCAGCCAGCGCGAAATTGGAGGCATCACTCTCTACTTGGAAGGGTATGGTCTCGTCCACCGCATGCATCGTTGCTTTGGCAATGTCCCCTTTAATGCAGCTGAAGGCCGTGCAGGCCTCGGCAGAGAGGGGAAATGTGGTAGACTTGACCAGGGGTAAGAGAGAATACTTTCGGACTTACTCTAGATAGTAATGTTTTGTACTTCGTGCCAGGCTCAGTCACTGGAATCTGTTCCAAGTATGATTGGAAGCATGCAAGCCAGAGTTCAAGGGCAAGAGCTGCTTCAGAGTCTTGCGGATCAAGGTCTAATTTTTCCAGACGTAAAATGCTGTCCATGTTTTAAACTTCCAGTCAATAAAATTGATGCACCATCAATAACTCTTCGAGATGTGAGGTGAGATATTAGCTTTTATTGACTGGAAGAAAGAACAAGCAGTAATTGACCACCATACTACATCCTGGAGACTGAGGGCAGGGCTCAGGCCTCAATCGCCTTTATACCGGGGTCTGTGGGAGGAACCACGGTCAGTGGGAGGGGCCACAGGAGCCGTCAGCTGGGGGGGGGGGGGCGTGTCCAGACAGGTATATGGAGTTCATCTCACCATTTGACTGCCACATTTTTTTTTGCCTGCAGTGAGAATATCTCCAATGCAATTCATTGTATTTGAAAGGGTTTGTCATATTTTGAGACTGCAATTAGTAAAGTTCTTTTCTATTAAAATTATGAAATGAAACCCAGACTTCTCCAACTAGTTCTGTAGATTTCTGTTATTCCAGTCTACGTAAGTGGGATATCTCACACCTCTTAGCTCTTTGCTGTTTTTTTTTCATAAAATTAAGAGTTAAGCACTCAGAAAATGAAACAGAGACAGTGCAATTGTATTCCCCCAATGGTCCATTTCTAATTGCATGTTCCTTGTGTCCTGTTCATTGCTGGTACGAAAGATGAATGTGGCTGGGTAGAGAGGACTCATCAAACACAAACCCACAAGAGGACAGTTATTGATCTTTGGGGGCAGGGGGGAATTCATCTTAGTTCTCCATTGTTTTTCATTATGTCCAATTTCAAACTGTGAGTTTGGATATTAGTGAGGGAATGTTACCCTCAACTGGGATTCTGCTTACAGCTGTAACCTGCCAATGTCCCTGTACTTGCCTATGAAAATGGCATTTGGCAGAGGCGCTAGAAGATGGGCAGAACATTTTGAAACAGCAACCAGGAGCGGTTTCAAGTTGAAAGTTCAAAGTAAATATATTATCAAAGTACAGACATGTCACCACATACAATCCTGAGATTCCTTATCTTGCAGGCATACTCAGTAAATTCAAGAAACATAATGGAATCAATGAAAGCTGGCACCAACGGAATGGGCAAACAAGTGTGCAGAAGACAACAACCTGTGCACATGCAAAAGAAAAAACATAAGTAAGAATAAATAAATAAATATTGAGAAAATGAGATGAACAGTCC